>NW_024037068.1:11166411-11676171 GCF_015706575.1 Patiria miniata
AAATCACATTGAGTATTGGCTAATAAGCTGCTTTTATAAGCCAGACTTTTTTGGGCTTAACAATTTTTTGTGATTGGCAGCTCCATCATGTCCATGAAATTGGCACTAGTTGTTGTCGTCATGGCTGCACTCGAAAAGGAAGAACCAACACTGCGGTTGATGTGCAGTCAGTCATTCATATGATTTGTGACAGACCTACATGTATTATACAAGAAATCATTCGAGGCAAGGGTAAACCACCATCAATTATAATGCATAATAAAGAGCAAGTAAAAGATATGGTAAATATATTGGCAAAAATGATAAGTCAAGAGTAGTATTGACAGAACATTTAATTTAGGATCCTGTTTTGTAACCTCACTTGTATTCCAACATCCAAATCTTGTTAGGACTGCAACACATACTTCACCAATTATGCTAGGGCCAATTTACTTACACTGGGATGGTAGCTATAATACGCATCATATTTTTTCCCCATCTGCAGAGTGTACTAGACATAAGAATGAGCAAGACTCATTGTGGTTAATAGTTTAATTCTCGGCTCAGATGAAGAGCAAGCTGTGGCAAAGCAATATGCTTTCCAACATCCAAATCTTGTAACTTGGACTGCAACACATACTCCACCAATTATGCTAGGGCCAGTTTACTTGAACTGGGACGGTAGCTGTAATACATATCATTATTTTTCCATATCTGCAGAGTGTACCAGACATAAGAATAAGCAAACCTCAGTGCGGATAATATTTAAATTCTTGGCTCAGATGAAGAGAAAGCTTTAACAAATGCGGCAAGGCGATATGCTTTCCAGAAGCAACTTTTGGTTTGTGTACCAGACATTTACAGGAAAATTATGAGAAGAATTTAATCTAAAAAAAATTGGTGTGGGACGATAAATGTAAATCAAAGATACTGAACGACTCCTTCAGATCCAGTGGCCCACTCAGTGCTAATAACATTGTAGATTTTGAAGCCAAAGTGGTATACCTCATCTTAAATAGTAATATCTGTTATTATTCTTTCAGTTATTGTATCATATCTGTAGAGTGCCTGGGAGCATTTGATTTAAATGGATTTGGCGCTCTATATTGTGTTTGTTGTTTGTTGTTGTTGTTTTGTTGTTGTGGTGGTTGTGATATTTGTGGTGGTGGTGGTGGTGGTAGTTGTTGTGGTTGCAGTTGTTGTTGTTGTGGTTGTTGTAGTTGTTGTTGTTGTTTTTGTTGTTGTGGTTTTTGTTGTTGTGGTGGTTGTGGTTGTTGTAGTTGTACCTCGGTGAAATGTATGAAGTAGAGTTACCATTATTTTCTTCCTATTTTGGATACAGGTCGGTGCCACTGTTAAGTCACTACGTCGTTGCTCCCTGTTCAAGTAAGAATTCTGTACCAATGACCTAAAAAGATACTGAAAGATTCCTTCGGATCCGATGGCCCACTCAGTGCTAATGACATTGTAGAGTTTGAAGCTGAAGTGGTACACGTCATTGAAATGTATGAAGTAGAGTTACCATTATTTTCTTCCTATTTTGGATACAGGTTGGTGCCACTGTTATGTCACTACCGGAATGTTGTTGCTCCACGTTTGAGTAAGAACTCTGTACCCATGAACTGAAATACGAATCTCTGTGAGGCTATGAGCCGTATAATGAAACTCAATACTAACTGGAAACCTTCAAAACTGACCGATCTGATTTATCATTTACGTGACATTGTAAAACTGCTGTACCTTGACATGCAGCGTGTCATTTATGGACAAGGCAACTACCAACTTGCTCCATGGGTTTAAGGAAATTTCAGAATCCGCCCTCAGGTCTGGGCTACAAACCTGATCTGGAACAAAAAGGACTGCAGCAGCAACTGCACTAGAGTTGGAGAAAAGGCATAATAAATGGTCAAGGAGCTGGATGGCCAGAAATATTGACATACCAGCGTGGTCCTCCAGGGCCTAATGGGGAGGGGGTTACAACTTCATGTAACATGGAGCCCATAAGCGGGCCCTGGACCCGCTTATTCGGGCATTAATCTTGGCAAATAGTATGGTCAACGAGACTAGAAAGTGGATTGGAGAAAAGATCTGCAGCATGATGCGACAGTGGGAGATTGCGAAACACCACTTGGAGGAACACCGCCACGACATGGCATAAGAAGTTTTGTCTGTAACGCCAGACTTTAATCAGCCACCATCTTTACCAATTTTAACAAGCAATGAAATGGAAGAAGAAGATCAACTGCCTGAAAGGGCAAAAAACCCCGTTGATCCCCTAGATATTTATAACGAAATTGTAGCTAAATATAATGATATAGACCATGCTGTTGTTGTTGTTACATCTCAGTGAAATGTATGAAGTAGAGTTACCATCGTTTTCTTCCTATTTTGGGTACAGGTTGGTGCCACTGTTACGTCACTATGTCATTACTCCCCGTTTGAGTAAGAATTCTGTACCCATGACGTAAAAAGATGTTATGGACGATACATGTAAATCAAAGATACTGAACGACTCCTTCGGATCCAATGGCCCACTCAGTGCTAATGACATTGTAGATTTTGAAGCTGAAGTGGTACATGTCAGTGAAATGTATGAAGTAGAGTAACCAAATTTGCTTCCTATTTTAGGAACAGGTTGGTGCCACTGTAACGTCACTGTATTGTTGCTCTCCGTTTGAGTAAGAATTCTGTACCCATGAACTGGAAGAACAATTCCTGCGAAGCTATGAGCCATATAATGAAGCTCAATACTAAACTGGAAACCTTCAAAACTGCCCGATCTGATTAATCATTTACATGACATTGTAAAACTCCAGTACCTTGACATGCAGCGTGTCATGTATGGACAAGGCAACTACCAACTTGCTCCAAAGGGTGTCAGGAGAATTCAGAAGACATCCTCAGGTCTGGGCTACAAAACCTGACCTGGAACAAAAAGGACTTCAGCAGCAACTGCACTAGAGTTGGAAAAAAGACATAATAAATAAACGGTCAAGGAGCTGGGTGGCCAGTAATATTGACATACCAGCGTGGTCCTCCAGGACCAAATGGGGAGGGGGTTACAACTTCATGTAACATTGCCAAATATGCAACCAGAATCCAACTATTTCCGGAGGCCTTAAGCAGGCCCTGGACCTCACGCCACTTTCCCACAAGCTCTGTCAGCGTACCTGCCACAAAAAAGTTCCTTGCAGCTGATAATGTCCGATGACAAGACTCTTTATCTCGGAGTGTACATGTGTCTCCTCCGACACTGCATCTTGAAACACCATTAATTTGTTTACCGGCACATCATTAGTAGGAAGATGGACAGGCACTATTCCAAATCCCATCATAACCCCCTCCCAATGATCCCCCGCCCCCTAACACACTATTATATTGCGTGTGACAAAATTCATGCACAATGGGAGTCCAACTGCGTCTGGCTGTATCGCAAGCTCTGTGCAGTCTGGCAAGCACAATGGTTGACCTTCCTTTGAACTAACACTTTTATAAGGTGCGTTAAAGGTGTAGTCTAAAACTTAAAGGGGACACTTCAGAGTTGAGTATAAATGCTTAATTTGTTTTTGTTTTGTTTTGTTTTTTTTTTTTTTAGACGATGGCTCACCTAACGCAGACAGTTGACATAACGTATAGCCAAGAAGCATTAATCTTGGCAAATAGTATGGTCAACGAGACTAGAAAGTGGATTGGAGAAAAGATCGGCAGCATGATGCAACAGTGGGAGATTGCGAAACACCACTTGGAGGAACACCGCAACGACATGGCATTAGAAGTTTTGTCTGTAACGCCAGACTTTAATCAGCCACCACCTCTACCAATTTTAACAAGCAATGAAATGGAAGAAGAAGATCAACAGCCTGAAAGGGTAAAAAAAAACCGTTGATCCCCTAGATATTTAAAACAAAATTGTAGCTAAATATAATGATATAGACCATCAAGTGAATGATAGTGTTATCCCCTGCGTGGTAGACCATGAACGGTATAGTTTAAGCTATTTAGAAAATTGCGTAAAACACTGTAATGAAGTATATAAACGAGGGGAAAACTGTGTTTTATACAACGCGGCAAACTTCGGTAATTGGATAGAAGTTTCTTTTAAAACATTCCAAAGGGATAAGAAAAGGGGGAAGGTAAATTCAGCAAACTTTAACACTTGGTTGAAAGACAATTGTAAGATAAAAAGAACTTGGGCAAAAATACACAGAGAAAAAAAACATAAAAATTTTGTACATGTACAGTAAAGTAATGAAGTACTGGTTAGTTCATTGTCTGCGATAAAGTTTCTGCTAAACTTTATAGTTCCTTTTTTTATCTTCCATAATTTTTTTTGTAGGTCAGGCCATCCACCACCATGGCCAGTCCCACCACAGCCAGTGCCATCATGTCGGGAGCCTATACGACATGTACGAAAGGCCAAAGCTCTTATCCTTGGAGATTCTCTAACTAAGTATCTCAAAGAGAACATCACTACTAAGTTAGTTAATGTGCAGGTAGTGACTCATCGTGGTACTACAATTTCAGGCCTTTGAAAGTATCTGCTTCAGTGTTGTGACATATACACAGCTACGCCTGACACTGTCGTGATTCATGTCGGGAAAAAAGATCTTGCGAGAATTCCGTTACCACATCACCACTGTACGTGAGCTCTTTCTAACTGCTAAGCTGGTGTGCAGTGGGAATCCTTCCTCGGCAGGACATTGAAAGTTTGGATGCTTCACAAATTTATCACAACATTCAGTTGGGGAAAGTTTGTGGCCAGCTTGATTGTCACTTCTTTGACAGCAGCGATGAATTCCAGTGTTGGCATTTTGCCAGGGATGGCCTACACTTAAATTGGGACAGGAACTCCCTACATGGAGAGGTGGCTCAGGGGCCATCTGGAGAGCCATGCCAGGATGCTTTCACCAACTCCTGGAAAATGCTCCTCCAACCATACAAATACCATTGGAAGGTTTGTGCCTCCGGAGCTGCGTAGGCTGGTACGAAGACCAATGCGGGTGAAGAAGCCCTAGCCAACTTCAGCAGAAACAGCCCAGTTGCGTCCCTCTACGCTTCCTCCCCGAAAGGACATTGATCTGCAACAAGCCAACCAAGGCGAAGGAAGATGCTGTCTGTTTTGTCAGTCAAGAAGAAGATGAGGCGGATCAACATTAATGTCCAGGGTGAGGATTTCCAGACACTTGGGCTAGCCTAATCCACTTAAGCCTAAATCCACCGCTGTCGTAAAGCCACTTAGAGCAATGGGTAACATTGCATACACTGAACAAGAATTCTTGATGGTTTACGGGTATTTGCCAGCAGAATTCAATTACGATGTGACAAAACTATTGTGCATACATTTTCTCCGTTTTCTTGCCAAAAATAATAAATTAATAATCAAATTTCCATTTCGTTGCTGTTGTTGTTGTTGTTACACCTCAAATGTATGAAGTAGAGTTACCATTATTTGCTTCCTATTTTAGATACAAATTGGTGCCATTGTTACGTCATTGTTACGTCATTGTTATGTTGTTGCTGCCCGTTTTAGTAAGAATTCTATACCCATGAACTGGAAAAACAATTCCTGTGAGGCTATGAGGCATATAATGAAGCTCAATACTAACTGGAAACCTTCAAAACTACCCGAGCTGATTAATCATTTACATGACATTGTAAAACTCCAGTACCTTGACATGCAGTGTGTCATGTATGGACAAGGCAACTACCAACTTGCTCCATGGGTGTCAGGAGAATTCAGAATCAGCCCTCGGGTCTGGGCTACAAAACCTGACCTGGAACAAAAAGGACTTCAGCAGCAACTGCACAAGAGTTGGAGAAAGACATAATAAATAAATGGTCATGGAGCTGGGTGGCCAGAAATATTGACATACCAGCATGGTCCTCCAGGACCGAATGGGGAGGGGGTTACAACTTCATGTAACATTGCCAAATATGCATCCAGAATCAAACTATTTCCGGAGCCCATAAGCGGGCCCTGGACCCGCTTATTCGGGCATTAATCTCGGCAAATAGTATGGTCAACGAGACTAGAAAGTGGATTGGAGAAAAGATCGGCAGCATGATGCAACAGTGGGAGATTGCGAAACACCACTTGGAGAAACACTGCCACGACATGGCATTAGAAGTTTTGTCTGTAACGCCAGACTTTAATCAGCCACCACCTCTACCAATTTTAACAAGCAATGAAATGGAAGAAGAAGATCAACAGCCTGAAAGGGTAAAAAAACCCGATGATCCCCTAGATATTTATAACGAAATTGTAGCTAAATATAATGATATAGACCATACAACGCGGCAAACTTCGGTAATTGGCTAGAAGTTTCTTTTAAAACATTCCAAAGGGATAAGAAAAGGGGGAAGGTAAATTCAGCAAACTTTAACACTTGGTTGAAATACAATTGTAAGATAAAAAGAACTTGGGCAAAAATACACAGAGAAAAAAAACATAAAAAGTTTGTACATGTACAGTAAAGTAATGAAGTACTGGTTAGTTCATTGTCTGCGATAAAGTTTCTGCTAAACTTTATAGTTCCTTTTTTTTATCTTCCATCATTTTTTTCATAGGTCAGGCCATCCACCACCATGGCCAGTCCCACCACAGCCAGCGCCATCATGTCGAGAACCTATACGACATGTATGAAAGGCCAAAGCTCTTATCCTTGGAGATTCTCTAACTAAGTATCTCAAAGAGAACATCACTACTAAGTTAGTTGATGTGCAGGTAGTGACTCATCGTGGTACCACAATTTTGGGCCTTCGAAAGTATCTGCTTCAGTGTCGTGACATATACACAACTACGCCCGACACTGTCGTGATTCATGTCGGGACAAATGATCTTGAGTGGGGTTTCCTGCACAGCAACTTGTGAGAATTCCTTTACCTCATCACCACAGTACGTGAGCTCTTTCCAACTGCTAAGCTGGTGTGCAGTGGAATCCTTCATCGGCAGGACAGTGAAAGTTTGGATGTTTCACGAATGTGTCACAACATTCAGTTGGGGAAAGTTTGTGGGCAGCTTGATTGTCACTTCTCTGACAGCAGCGATGAATTCCATTGTTGGCAATTTGCCAGGGATGGCCTACACTTAAATTGGGATGGGAACTCCCTACTTGGTGAGGTGGTTAAGGGCCATCTGGAGAGACTTGCCAGGACGCTTTCACCAACTCCTGGAAAATGCTCCTCCAACCATACAAATACTATTGGAAGGTTTGTGCCTCCGGAGCTGTGTAGGCTGGTACGAAGACCAATGCAGGTGAAGAAGCCCAAGCCAACTTCAGCAGAAACAGCCCAGTTGCGTCCCCCTACGCTTCCTCCCCGAAAGGACATTGATCTGCAACAAGCCAACCAAGGCAAACGAAGATGTCGTCTGTTTTGTCAGTCAAGAAGAAGATGAGGCGGACCAACATTAATGTCCAGGTTGAGGATTTCCAGACACTTGGGGTAGCCTAAATCCACTTAAGCCTAAATCCACCGCTGTCGTCAAGCCACTTAGTGCAAAGGGTAACATTGCATACACTGAACAAGAGCACCTTGTTGCCAAAGCAATCGTAAACATGGTGATGTGAATTATGTCAGGTCATGTAGGTCAATAAAGCCAACCCATGATGAAATAGGGAAAGGTGTAAGTAATGGTAAACCAAGGAATATTTATCAAGGTCTCGGGAACAATAACCCAGCCGCTGAAGAAGAATGTTCAAAATATGTAGTACCTGTATGCTGTAAGCAAAGAAGAGAGACCTGCCAATCAAACCCTGCAGGCCTACTATGAACCACTAGGGACCAATATCACGGTGCTGCTAAGCACACAAATTTGCTTAGCACAAAAAAGTCTGGCTTAGCAATAGCAGGTTACCTGCCAAAACTCCATGTGATGTATATTGCTATTGATTGGTATTTAGCTGTTGTTTGCTTAGCATGAAAATCACATTGAGTATTGGCTAATAAGCTGCTTTTATAAGCCAGACTTTTTTGGGCTTAACAATTTTTTGTGATTGGCAGCTCCATCATGTCCATGAAATTGGCACTAGTTGTTGTCGTCATGGCTGCACTCGAAAAGGAAGAACCAACACTGCGGTTGATGTGCAGTCAGTCATTCATATGATTTGTGACAGACCTACATGTATTCTACAAGAAATCATTTGAGGCAATGGTAAACCACCATCAATTATACTGTACATGTACAATGAAGAGCAAGTAAAAGATATGGTAAATATTGGCAACGATGATAAATCCAGGACAGCACTGGGCATTGACAGAACATTTAATTTAGGATCCTGTTTTGTAACCTCACTTTTGTTCCAACATCCAAATCTTGTTAGGACTGCAACACATACTTCACCAATTATGTTGGGGCCAATTTACTTACACTGGGACGGTAGCTATAATAAGCATCATAATTTTTCCCCATCTGCAGAGTGTACTAGACATAAGAATGAGGAAGACTCATTGTGGTTAATAATTTAATTCTCGGCTCAGATGAAGAGCAAGCTGTGGCAAAGCAATATGCTTTCCAACATTCAAATCTTGTAACTTGGACTGCAACACATACTCCACCAATTATGCTAGGGCCACTTTACTTACACTGGGACAGTAGCTATAATACACATCATATTTTTACCCCATCTGCAGAGCGTACTAGACATCAGAATGAGCAAGACTCATTTTGGATAATAATTAAATTCTCGGCTCAGATGAAGAGAAAGCTTTAACAAATGCAGCAAAGCAATATGCTTTCCAGAAGCAACTTTTGTTTTGTGTACCAGACATTTACAGGAAAATCATGAGAAGAATTTAGTCTTTAAAAAAATGGTATGGATGATAAATGTAAATCAAAGATGATGAACGACTCCTTCGGATCCAATGGCCCACTCAGTGCTAATAACATTGTAGATTTTGAAGCCAAGTGGTACCTCATCTTAAACAGTATCTGTTATTATTCTTTCAGTTATTGTATCATATCTGTCAAGTGCCTGGGAGCATTTGATTTAAATGGATTTGGCGCTCTATATTGTGTTTGTTGTTTGTTGTTGTTGTTTTGTTGTTGTGGTTGTTGTGGTTGTTGTTGTATTTGTGGTGGTGGTGGTGGTGGTGGTGGTTGTGGTTGCAGTTGTTGTTGTTGTAGTTGTTGTTGTGGTTGTTGTAGTTGTTGTTGTTGTTTTTGTGGTTTTTGTTGTTGTGGTGGTTGTGGTTGTGGTTGTTACACCTCAGTGAAATGTATGAAGTAGAGTTACCATTATTTTCTTCCTATTTTGGATACAACTAGGTCGGTGCCACTGTTAAGTCACTACGTCGTTGCTCCCTGTTTGAGTAAGAATTCTGTACCCATGACCTAAAAGATACTGAAAGATTCCTTCGGATCCGATGGCCCACTCAGTGCTAATGACATTGTAGAGTTTGAAGCTGAAGTGGTACACGTCAGTGAAATGTATAAAGTAGAGTTACCATTATTTGCTTCCTATTTTAGGAACAGGTTGGTGCCACTGTTACATCACTGTATTGTTGCTCCCCGTTTGAGTAAGAATTCTGTACCCATGAACTGGAAGAACAATTCCTGCGAAGCTATGAGCCATATAATGAAGCTCAATACTAAACTGGAAATCTTCAAAACTGCCCAATCTGATTAATCATTTACATGACATTGTAAAACCCCTGTACCTTGACATGCAGCGTGTCATGTATGGACAAGGCAACTACCAACTTGCTCCATGGGTGTCAGGAGAATTCAGAAGACATCCTCAGGTCTGGGCTACAAAACCTGACCTGGAACAAAAAGGACTTCAGCAGCAACTGCACTAGAGTTGGAAAAAAGACATAATAAATAAACGGTCAAGGAGCTGGGTGGCCAGTAATATTGACATACCAGCGTGGTCCTCCAGGACCAAATGGGGAGGGGGTTACAACTTCATGTAACATTGCCAAATATGCAACCAGAATCCAACTATTTCCGGAGGCCTTAAGCAGGCCCTGGACCTCACGCCACTTTCCCACAAGCTCTGTCAGCGTACCTGCCACAAAAAAGTTCCTTGCAGCTGATAATGTCCGATGACAAGACTCTTTATCTCGGAGTGAACATGTGTCTCCTCCGACACTGCATCTTGAAACACCATTAATTTGTTTACCGGCACATCATTAGTAGGGAGATGGACAGGCACTATTCCAAATCCCATCATCTCCCCCCCTCCCAATGATCCCCCGCCCCCTAATACACTATTATATTGGGTGTGACAAAATTCATGCACAATGGGAGTCCAACTGCGTCTGGCTGTATCGCAAGCTCTGTGCAGTCTGGCCAGCACAATGGTTGACCTTCCTTTGAACTAACACTTTTATAAGGTGCGTTAAAGGTGTAGTCTAAAAGTGAAAGGGGACGCTTCAGAGTTGAGTACAAATGCTTAATTTGTTTTTGTTTTGTTTGTTTGTTTGTTTGTTTTTTTAGACGATGGCTTACCCAACGCAGACAGTTGGCATAACGTATAGCCAAGAAGCATTGATCTTGGCAAATAGTATGGTCAACGAGACTAGAAAGTGGATTGGAGAAAAGATCGGCAGCATGGGGGAACACCGCCACGACATGGCATTAGAAGTTTTGTCTGTAATGCCAGACTTTAATCAGCCACCACCTCTACCAATTTTAACAAGCAATGAAATGGAAGAAGAAGATCAACAGCCTGAAAGGGTAAAAAACCCCGTTGATCCCCTAGATATTTATAACGAAATTGTAGCTAAATATAATGATATAGACCATCGAGTGAATGATAGTGTTATCCCCTACGTGGTAGACCATGAACGGTATAGTTTAAGCTATTTAGAAAATTGCGTAAAACACTGTAATGAAGTATATAAACGAGGGGAAGACTGTGTTTAATACAACGCGGCAAACTTCGGTAATTGGCTAGAAGTTTCTTTTAAAACATTCCAAAGGGATAAGAAAAGGGGGAAGGTAAATTCAGCAACTTTAACACTTGGTTGAAAAACAATTGTAAGATAAAAAGAACTTGGGCTAAAATACACAGAGAAAAAAAACATAAAAATTGTGTACATGTACAGTAAAGTAATGAAGTACTGGTTAGTTCATTGTCTGCGATAAAGTTTCTGCTAAACTTTATAGTTCCTTTTTTTATCTTCCATAATTTTTTTTATAGGTCAGGCCATCCACCACCATGGCCAGTCCCACCACAGCCAGCGCCATCATGTCGGGAGCCTATACGACATGTACGAAAGGCCAAAGCTCTTATCCTTGGAGATTCTCTAACTAAGTTTCTCAAAGAGAAAATCACTACTAAGTTAGTTAATGTGCAGGTAGTGACTCATCGTGGTACTACAATTTCGGGCCTTCGAAAGTATCTGCTTCTTTGTCGTGACATATATACAACTACGCCCGACATTGTCGTGATTCATGTCGGAAAAAATGATCTAGAGTGGGGTTTCATGCAAAGCAACTTGCGAGAATTCCGTTACCTCATCACCACAGTACGTGAGCTCTTTCTAAATGCTAAGCTGGTATGCAGTGGAATCCTTCCTCGGCAGAACAGTGAAAGTTTGGATGTTTCACGAATGTGTCACAACATTCAGTTGGGGAACGTTTGTGGGCAGCTTGATTGTCACTTCTTTGACAGCAGCCAGGGATGGCCTACACTTAAATTGGGACGGGAACTCCCTACTTGGTGAGGTGGTTCAGGGGCCATCTGGAGAGACATGCCAGGATGCTTTCACCAACTCCTGGAAAATGCTCCTCCAACCATACAAATACTATTGGAAGGTTTGTGCCTCTGGAGCTGCGTAGGCTGGTACGAAGACCAATGCAAGTGAAGAAGCCCAAGCCAACTTCAGCAGAAACAGCCCAGTTGCGTCCCTCTACGCTTCCTCCCCCAAAGGACATTGGATCTGCAACAAGCCAACCAAGGCGAACGAAGATGCTGTCTGTTTCGTCGGTCAAGAAGAAGATGAGGCGGATCATCATTAATGTCCAGGGTGAGGATTTCCAGACACTTGGGGTAGCTTAAATCCACTTAAACCTAAATCCACCGCTGTCGTCAAGCCACTTAGTGCAAAGGGTAACATTGCATACACTGAACAAGAGCACCTTGTTGCCAAAGCAATCGTAAACATGGTGATGTGAATTATGTCAGGTCATGTAGGTCAATAAAGCCAACCCATGATGAAATAGGGAAAGGTGTAAGTAATGGTAAACCAAGGAATATTTATCAAGGTCTCGGGAACAATAACCCAGCCGCTGAAGAAGAAGGTTCAAAATATGTAGTACCTGTATGCTGTAAGCAAAGAAGAGGGACCTGCCGATCAAACCCTGCAGGCCTACTATGAACCACTAGGGACCAATTTCACGGTGCTGCTAAGCACACAAATTTGCTTAGCACAAAAAAGTCTGGCTTAGCAATAGCAGGTTACCTGCCAAAACTCCATGTGATGTATATTGCTATTGATTGGTATTTAGCTGTTGTTTGCTTAGCATGAAAATCACATTGAGTATTGGCTAATAAGCTGCTTTTATAAGCCAGACTTTTTTGGGCTTAACAATTTTTTGTGATTGGCAGCTCCATCATGTCCATGAAATTGGCACCAGTTGTTGTCGTCATGGCTGCACTCGAAAAGGAAGAACCAACACTGCGGTTGATGTGCAGTCAGTCATTCATATGATTTGTGACAGACCTACATGTATTATACAAGAAATCATTTGAGGCAAGGGTAAACCACCATCAATTATACTGCATAATAAAGAGCAAGTAAAAGATATGGTAAATATATTGGCAACAATGATAAGTCAAGAGTAGTATTGACAGAACACTTAATTTAGGATCCTGTTTTGTAACCTCACTTGTATTCCAATATCCAAATCTTGTTAGGACTGCAACACATACTTCACCAATTATGCTGGGGCCAATTTACTTACACTGGGATGGAAGCTATAGTACACATCATACTTTCCCCCATCTGCAGAGCGTACTAGACATAAGAATGAGCAAGACTCATTTTGGATAATAATTAAATTCTCAGCTCAGAGATGAAGAGAAAGCTTTAACAAATGTGGCAAAGCAATATGCTTTCCAGAAGCAACTTTTGTTTTGTGTACCAGACATTTACAGGAAAATTATGAGAAGAATTTAGTCTAAAAAAAAATGGTGTGGGACGATAAATGTAAATCAAAGATACTGAAAGACTTCTTCAAATCCAATGGCCCACTCAGTGCTAATAACATTGTAGATTTTAAAGCCGAAGTGGTACCTCATCTTAAATAGTATCTGTTATTATTCTTTTAGTTATTGTATCATATCTGTAAAGTGCCTGGCAGTATTTTATTTAAATGGATTTGGCGCTATATAAACTTATGTTGTTGTTGCTGTTGTTGTTGTTACACCTCATTGAAAAATACCATTATTTGCTTCCTATTTTGGGTACAGGTTGGTGCCACTGTTACGTCACTATGTCAATGCTCCCCGTTTAAGTAACAATTCTTTACCCATGACGTAAAAAAGATGTTATGGACGATACATGTAAATCAAAGATACTGAACGACTCCTTCGAATCCAATGGCCCACTCAGTGCTAATGAAATTGTAGATTTTGAAGCCGAAGTGGTACATGTCAGTGAAATGTATGAAGTAGAGTAACCAAATTTGCTTCCTATTTTAGGAACAGGTTGGTGCCACTGTTACGTCACTGTATTGTTGCTCCCCGTTTGAGTAAGAATTCTGTACCCATGAACTGGAAGAACAATTCATGCGAAGCTATGAGCCATATAATGAAGAACAATACTAACTGGAAACCTTCAAAACTGCCCGATCTGATTAACCATTTACATAACATTGTAAAACTCCAATACCTTGACATGCAGCGTGTCATGTATGGACAAGGCAACTACCAACTTGCTCCATGGGTTTCAGGGAAATTCAGAATCTGCCCTCAGGTCTGGGCAACAAAACCTCACCTGGAACAAAAAGGACTTCAGCAGCAACTGCACAAGGAGCTGGATGGCCAGAAATATTGACATACCAGTGTGGTCCTCCAGGACCAAATGGGGAGGGGGTTACAACTTCATGTAACATTGCCAAATATGCATCCAGAATCCAACTATTTCCGGAGGCCTTAAGCAGGCCCTGGACCTCACGCCACTTTCCCACAAGCTCCGTCAGCGTACCTGCCACAAAAAAGTTCCTTGCAGCTGATAATGTCCGCTGACAAGACTCTTTATCTCGGAGTGTACATGTGTCTCCTCCGACACTGCATCTTGAAACACCATTAATTTGTTTACCGGCACATCATTAGTAGGGAGATGGACAGGCACTATTCCAAATCCCATTATCTCCCCCCTCCCAATGATCCCCCGCCCCCTAATACACTATTATATTGCGTGTGACAAAATTCATGCACAATGGGAGTCCAACTGCGTCTGGCTGTATCGCAAGCTCTGTGCAGTCTGGCCAGCACAATGGTTGACCTTCCTTTGAACTAACACTTTTATAAGGTGCGTTAAAGGTGTAGTCTGAAACTTAAAGGGGACGCTTCAGAGTTGAGTACGATGGCTTACCCAACGCAGACAGTTGACATAACGTATAGCCAAGAAGCATTAATCTTGGCAAATATTATGGTCAACGAGACTTGGAGAAAAGATCGGCAGCATGATGCAACAGTGGGAGATTGCGAAACACCACTTGGAGGAACACCGCCACGACAGGGCATTAGAAGTTTTGTCTGTAACGCCAGACTTTAATCAGCCACCACGTCTACCAATTTTAACAAGCAATGAAATGGAAGAAGAAGATCAACATCCTGAAAGGGTAAAAAAACGTTGATACCCTAGATATTTATAACGAAATTGTAGCTAAATATAATGATATAGACCATCGAGTGAATGATAGTGTCGTCCCCTGCGTGGTAGACCATGAACGGTATAGTTTAAGCTATTTAGAAAATTGCGTAAAACACTGTAATGAAGTATATAAACAAGGGGAAAACTGTGTTTTATACAACGCGGCAAACTTCGGTAATTGGCTAGAAGTTTCTTTTAAAACATTCCAAAGGGATAAGAAAAGGGGGAAGGTAAATTCAGCAAACTTTCACACTTGGTTGAAAAACAATTGTAAGATAAAAAGAAATTGGGCAAAAATACACAGAGAAAAAAACATAAAAATGTTGTACATGTACAGTAAAGTAATGAAGTACTGGTTAGTTCATTGTCTGCGATAAAGTTTCTGCTAAACTTTATAGTTCCTTTTTTTATCTTCCATTATTTTTTTTATAGGTCAGGCCATCCACCACCATGGCCAGTCCCACCACAGACAGCGCCATCATGTCGGGAGCCTATACGACATGTACGAAAGGCCAAAGCTCTTATCCTTGGAGATTCTCTAACTAAGTATCTCAAAGAGAACATCACTACTAAGTTAGTTAATGTGCAGGTAGTGACTCATTGTGGTACTACAATTTCGGGCCTTCGAAAGTATCTGCTTCATTGTCGTGACATATATACACAGCTACGCCCAACATTGTCGTGGTTCATGTCGGGACAAATGATCTAGAGTGGGGTTTCCTGCAAAGCAACTTGCGAGAATTCCGTTACCTCATCACCACTTTACATGAGCTCTTTCTAATTGCTAAGCTGGTATGCAGTGGAATCCTTCCTCGGCAGGACAGTGAAAGTTTGGATGTTTCACGAATGTGTCACAACATTCAGTTGGGGAACGTTTGTGGGCAGCTTGATTGTCACTTCTTTGACAGCAGCCAGGGATGGCTTACACTTAAATTGGGACGGGAACTCCCTACTAGATGTAGTGGTTCAGGGGCCATCTGGAGAGACATGCCAGGATGCTTTCACCAACTCCTGGAAAAAGCTCCTCCAACCATACAAATACCATTGGAAGGTTTGTGCCTCCGGAGCTGCGTAGGCTGGTACGAAGACCAATGCGGGTGAAGAAGCCCAAGCCAACTTCAGCAGAAACAGCCCAGTTGCGTCCCTCTACGCTTCCTCCCCCAAAGGACATCGATCTGCAACAAGCCAACCAAGGCGAACGAAGATGTCGTCTGTTTTGTCAGTCAAGAAGAAGATGGGGCGGATCAACATTAATGTCCAGGGTGAAGATTTCCAGACACTTGGGCTAGCCTAAATCCACTTAAGCCTAAATCCACCGCTGTCGTCAAGCCACTTAGTGCAATGGGTAACATTGCATACACTGAACAAGAGTACTGGATGGTCTATGGGTATTTGCCAGCAGAATCCAATTACGATGTCAAGAAACAATTGTGCATACATTTTCTTCTTTTTTTTACCAAAAATAATAAATCAATAAAATTTTTCCAAATGGCTGTCATGTTGTTTGTCTTTTCTTTTTGTAAACGAAGATACAAGTTCTAGCAGGCTGGGGTCGGAGTGGAAATGTGGTGGCAGGGGGATTGTTCAGCCTGTTTCATCATATCAGCGTCTGTCAGACAGTAAGTGCATTCAGAGATAACTCAAACAAGATCTGTTTGTCACATGATCGAGACATACTCCAATGGAAAGAAGCTCACATTCTGTGGCATGGCCGCTAGTTACAGAATATGGTACAATTTAATGGCATGTGCGGATGTTCATTTTGGGAGCACCTTGGTCAGTAGGTGCTCCGGGAAATGGGACAGCCCATGTTTACTCACTTGATTTATACCCAGAAAGGTCAGAAGAAGAAACCTTGATATCCAATTGGAATAAATTGGACATTTTGGCAAAGGGTGGTTATGCACAGTGACTGGGGAACATCGTCATTATGCAAACATGTGCTACTATCACCAGCATACTATTGTTTTTTTTTTTTTTTTTTTTTTAGACGATGGCTTACCCAACGCAGACAGTTGCATTAATCTTGGCAAATAGTATGGTCAACGAGACTAGAAAGTGGATTGGAGAAAAGATCGGCAGCATGATGCAACAGTGGGAGATTGCGAAACACCACTTGGAGGAACACCGCCACGACATGGCATTAGAAGTTTTGACTGTAACGCCAGACTTTAATCAGCCACCACCTTTACCAATTTTAACAAGCAATGAAATGGAAGAAGAAGATCAACAGCCTGAAAGGGTAAAAAACCCCGTTGATCCCCTAGATATTTATAACGAAATTGTAGCTAAATATAATGATATAGACCATCGAGTGAATGATAGTGTTAAACGTGTGCTACTACCACCAGCATACCACGAGAGGTGGAGGAAAGGGTGAACCCTCCGTTTCTCTGCAGCTGTTCCAGTGACAGTGACAGATTCTTCGTCACAGATTCAGAGAGGGTCCAAAGGAGTTAACCGATACCTTCTACGATTATGTAAAGATAGCCTCGAAAATCCACGGCATGAAGATATCAAAGACGATTGTAATGAACACAAGCAGTCAAAAGTCCTTGCAGGACACAAACAATCCTGCTATCGGGCAGATTGTCAATCTCACAGGCGCACCTAACAATAACAATTCAGCACATGGGAAAGTATGGGTTGGCTCACCCAATGAGCAAATTCCCATCTCATTGGGAGGTGTTTATTACACACAGAGAATCGAAAGGCGTCAATGATGTTGTGGCAGAAGCTTTCAGGCAACACTTTTTGGGGAACAATGTGTTATCGACTGTGAGGAACTGGGAAAGAAAGTTGACTAAACCACTGAACATCACTTAACTGCAAGAGGCACAAGAGTCAACAGTATACAGTCACTGTAATAAATAAACAATAAATTATCAATCCAGGACTTTAGTTATGCATGGCTGAGCAAATACAACGCAAGGTCCGGCCCACGACCTTGACAAAGTGCATCCTGTGAAATCACTAACGCACTTGTCTGGTTTTTATCATCTTTGGGTATCTGTGCATTTAATCGTTTTAATTTTTGAGATATTGTGCTTCTCTTTTGCAGATGACATTGATATGCCTGCAGGGATACAGGCATTTGTGAAAGATCATGACTGCATCGACCATATAGAAAAGCTGTACTACGCTTGTGGGTACGAACCGTGCTGTATTCATTGCAGAGAATACAGATCTCTAGTGTACCAACATGTACAGCTCCCGCCATGCCAAGCAAAACATGCCGAGAAATCAGGAGATGAGGGCATTCTTGGGAATTCACTATCTCATGGGCGCTGTCAAAAAGCTCTCCTATCGTCAGTACTGGTAAACACATCCCAGGCTCAACAACTGCCTTATCGGCAGCACTATGACGAGAAACCACTTCAAAGTACTCCACCAGCACTGGACTTGCAGCGACCCAGATAGGTTCCCCAACTCAGGACAGAGCATGCATGTACAGGATGCATCATATTGAATCGAATGGTTTATCACACCACAAATTGTGCATGTTTCGGTGATACCGTGGGTGAGCGTGGGCTCGTAGGGAGTGTACCAGTACGTATGTATTTGTATTCATTCCAAACTCTGCTCGTACTTTCGCCTTTTTAGCGATTTATGACTGCCACGGCAACTGTAAACATGGTGATGTGAATTATGTTAGGTCAACAAATTCAAACCGTGACGAAATAAGGAAAGGTGTGCATAACGGTAACCCGAGGAATATTTATCAAGGTCTCATCAGGAACAATAACCCAGCAACACCTCCCAAAAATCCAAAGCAGATTCAAAAGATGAAGTATGCTGTAAGCAAAGAAGAGAGACCTACCAAAAAAAAAAACCTGCAGGCCTGCTATGAATCACCAGGGGCCAATTTCACGGCGCTGCTAAGCACAAACATTTCCTTTGCACGAAAAAAGTCTGGCTTATAGTAATAGCAGGTATACCAGCCAAAACTCCATGTGATGTTGCTAGTGATTGGTATTTTAGCTGTTGTTTGCTTAGCATGAAAATCTCATTGAGTTTTGGCTGGTAACCTGCTTTTATAGACGTTTTGTGCTAAGTACATTTTTGTGCTTAGCAGCTCCATGAAATGGGTCCCAGTTGTTGTTGTCACAACTGCACTTGAAGAGAAAGAACCAACACTGATGTTGATATGCAGTCAGTCAGTCATATATATGTTTCATGGCTGACCTTTTACACAAGAAATCATTCGAAGCAGCGGTAAACCACCATCAATCATACTGTGTATAATGAAGAGCAAGTAAAATATTTGCAACAATGATAAGTCAAGAGTAGTATTGACAGAACATTTAATTTAGGATCCTGTGTTGTAAGCTCACTTGTATTCCAACATCCAAATCTTGTTAGGACTGCAACACGTACTTCACCAATTATGCTAGGGCCAGTTTACTTACACTGGGATGGTAGCTATAATACACATCATATTTTTTTCTCCATCTGCAGAGTGTACTAGACATAAGAATGAGCAAGACTCGTTTAGGATAATAATTTAATTTTCGTCTCAGATGAAGAGAAAGCTTTAACGAATGCAGCAAAGCAATACGCTTTCCAACATCCAAATCTTGTAACTTGGACTGCAACACATATGTCACCAATTATGCTAGGGCCAATTTACTTACACTGGGACGGTAGCTGTAATACATATATTTTTCCTCATCTGCAGAGTGTACTAGACATAAAAATGAGCAAGACTCGTTTAGGATAATAATTTAATTTTACGGCTCAGATGAAGATAAAGCTTTAACCAATGCGGCAAAGCAATACGCTTTCCAACATCCAAATCTTGTAACTTGGACTGCAACACATACTCCACCAATTATGCTAGGGCCAATTTACTTACACTGGGATGGTAGCTATAATACACATCATAATTTTTCCTCATCTGCAGAGTGTACCAGACATAAGAATGAGCAAAACTCATTGAGGATAATAATTTAATTCTCGGCTCAGATGAAGAGAAAGCTTTAACGAATGTGGCAAAGCAATATGCTTTCCACATGCAGCTTTTGTTTTGTGTACCAGATATTTACAGGAAAATCATGAGAAGAATTAAGTCTAAAAAAAAATTGGTGTGGGACAATAAATGTAAATCAAAGATACTGAACGACTCCTTCGGATCCAATGGCCCACTCAGTGCTAATGACATTGTAGATTTTGAAGCCAAAGTGGTATACCTCATCTTAAATAGTATCTGTTATTATTCTTTCAGTTATTGTATCATATCTGTAAAGTGCCTGGGAGCATTTGATTTAAATGGATTTGGCGCTCTATATTGTGTTTGTTGTTTGTTGTTGTTGTTTTGTTGTTGTGGTTGTTGTGGTTGTTGTGGTATTTGTGGTGGTGGTGGTGGTGGTTGTTGTGGTTGCAGTTGTTGTTGTTGTGGTTGTTGTAGTTTTTGTTGTTGTGGTTTTTGTTGTTGTGGTGGTTGTGGTTGTTGTAGTTGTACCTCGGTGAAATGTATGAAGTAGAGTTACCATTATTTTCTTCCTATTTTGGATACAGGTCGGTGCCACTGTTAAGTCACTACGTCGTTGCTCCCTGTTCAAGTAAGAATTGTACCCATGACCTAAAAAGATACTGAAAGATTCCTTCGGATCCAATGGCCCACTCAGTGCTAATGACATTGTAGAGTTTGAAGCTGAAGTGGTACACGTCATTGAAATGTATGAAGTAGAGATACCATTATTTCTTCCTGTTTTGGATACAGGTTGGTGCCACTGTTACATCACTATGTTGTTGCTCCCCATTTGAGTAAGAATTCTGTACCCATGAACTGGAAGAACAATCCCTGTGAGGCTACATGTATGAGCCATACAATACAGCTCAATACTAAACTGGAAACCTTTAAAACTGCCCGAGTTGATTAATCATTTACATGACATTGTAAAACTGCAGTACCTTGACATGCAGCGTGTCATATATGGACCAGGCAACAACCAACTTGCTCCATGGGTGTCAGGAGAATTCAGAATCCGCTCTCAGGTCTGGGCTACAAAAACTGACCTGGAACAAAAAGGACTTCAGCAGCAACTGCACTAGAGTTGGAGAAAAGGCACAGAATAAACGGTCAAGGAGCTGGATGGCCAGAAATATTGACATACCAGCGTGGTCCTCCAGGACCAAATGGGGAGGGGGTTACAACTGCATGTAGCATTGCCAAATATGCATCCAGAATCCAACTATTTCCGGAGGCCCTAAGCGGGCCCTGGACCTCACGCCACTTTCCCACAAGCTCCGTCAGCGTACCTGCCACAAAAAAGTTCATTGCAGCTGATAATGTCCGGTGACAAGACTCTTTATCTCGGAGTGTACATGTGTCTCCTCCAACACTGCATCTTGAAACACCATTAATTTGTTTACCGGCACATCATTAGTAGGGAGATGGACAGGCACTATTCCAAATCCCATCATCTCCCCCCTCCCAATGATCCCCCGCCCCCTAATACACTGTCATATTGCGTGTGACAAAATTCATGCACAATGGGAGTCCAACTGCGTCTGGCTGTATCGCAAGCTCTGTGCAGTCTGGCCAGCACAATGGTTAACCTTCCTTTGAACTAACACTTTTATAAGGTGCGTTAAAGGTGTAGTCTAAAACTTAAAGGGGACGCTTCAAAGTTGAGTATAAATGCTTAATTTGTTTTTGTTTTGTTTGTTTTGTAGACGATGGCTTACCCAATGCAGACAGTTGACATAACGTATAGCCAAGAAGCATTAATCTTGGCAAATAGTATGGTCAACGAGACTAGAAAGTGGATTGGAGAAAAGATCCGCAGCATGATGCAACAGTGGGAGATTGCGAAACACCACTTGGAGGAACACCGCCACGACATGGCATTAGAAGTTTTGTCTGTAATGCCAGACTTTAATCAGCCTCCACCTCTACTAATTTTAACAAGCAATGAAATGGAAGAAGAAGATCAACAGCCTGAAAGGGTAAAAAAACCCGTTGATCCCCTAGATATTTATAACGAAATTGTAGCTAAATATAATGATATAGACCATCGAGTGAATGATAGTGTTATCCCCTGCGTGGTAGACAATTGCGTAAAACACTGTAATGAAGTATATAAACGAGGGGAAAACTGTGTTTTATACAACGCGGCAAACTTCCGTAATTGGCTAGAAGTTTCTTTTAAAACATTCCAAAGGGATAAGAAAAGGGGGAAGGTAAATTCAGCAAACTTTAACACTTACTTGAAAACAATTGTAAGATAAAAAGAACTTGGGCAAAAATACACAGAGAAAAAAAACATAAACATTTTGTACATGTACAGTAAAGTAATGAAGTACTGGTTAGTTCATTGTCTGCGATAAAGTTTCTGATAAACTTTATAGTTCCTTTTTTTATCTTCCATAATTTTTTTTATAGGTCAGGCCATCCACCACCATGGCCAGTCCCACCACAGCCAGCGCCATCATGTCGGGAGCCTATACGACATGTACGAAAGGCCAAAGCTCTTATCCTTGGAGATTCTCTAACTAAGTATCTCAAAGAGAACATCACTACTAAGTTAGTTAATGTGCAGGTAGTGACTCATCGTGGTACTACAATTTCGGGCCTTCAACATGTTCAAAAGTATCTGCTTCAGTGTCGTGACATATACACAACTACGCCCGACACTGTCGTGATTCATGTCGGGACAAATGATCTTGAGTGGGGTTTCCTGCACAGCAACTTGTGAGAATTCCTTTACCTCATCACCACAGTACGTGAGCTCTTTCCAACTGCTAAGCTGGTGTGCAGTGGAATCCTTCATCGGCAGGACAGTGAAAGTTTGGATGTTTCACGAATGTGTCACAACATTCAGTTGGGGAAAGTTTGTGGGCAGCTTGATTGTCACTTCTCTGACAGCAGCGATGAATTCCATTGTTGGCAATTTGCCAGGGATGGCCTACACTTAAATTGGGATGGGAACTCCCTACTTGGTGAGGTGGTTAAGGGCCATCTGGAGAGACTTGCCAGGATGCTTTCACCAACTCCTGGAAAATGCTCCTCCAACCATACAAATACCATTGGAAGGTTTCTGCCTCCGGAGCTGCGTAGGCTGGTACGAAGACCAATTCAGGTGAAGAAGCCCAAGCCAACTTCAGCAGAAACATCCCAGTTGCGCCCCTCTACGCTTCCTCCCCGAAAGGACATTGATCTGCAACAAGCCAACCAAGGCGAAGGAAGATGCCGTCTGTTTTGCCGGTCAAGAAGAAGATGAGGCGGATCAACATTAATGTCCAGGGTGAGGATTTCCAGACACTTGGGGTAGCCTAAATCCACTTAAGCCTAAATCCACCGCTGTTGTCAAGCCACTTAGTGCAAAGGGTAACATTGCATACACTGAACAAGAGCACCTTGTTGCCAAAGCAATCGTAAACATGGTGATGTGAATTATGTCAGGTCATGTAGGTCAATAAAGCCAACCCATGATGAAATAGGGAAAGGTGTAAGTAATGGTAAACCAAGGAATATTTATCAAGGTCTCGGGAACAATAACCCAGCCGCTGAAGAAGAAGGTTCAAAATATGTAGTACCTGTATGCTGTAAGCAAAGAAGAGAGACCTGCCGATCAAACCCTGCAGGCCTACTATGAACCACTAGGGACCAATTTCACGGTGCTGCTAAGCACACAAATTTGCTTAGCACAAAAAAGTCTGGCTTAGCAATAGCAGGTTACCTGCCAAAACTCCATGTGATGTATATTGCTATTGATTGGTATTTAGCTGTTGTTTGCTTAGCATGAAAATCACATTGAGTATTGGCTAATAAGCTGCTTTTATAAGCCAGACTTTTTTGGGCTTAACAATTTTTTGTGATTGGCAGCTCCATCATGTCCATGAAATTGGCACCAGTTGTTGTCGTCATGGCTGCACTCGAAAAGGAAGAACCAACACTGCGGTTGATGTGCAGTCAGTCATTCATATGATTTGTGACAGACCTACATGTATTCTACAAGAAATCATTCGAGGCAAGGGTAAACCACCATCAATTATACTGCATAATAAAGAGCAAGTAAAAGATATGGTAAATATATTGGCAACAATGATAAGTCAAGAGTAGTATTTACAGAACATTTAACTTAGGATCCTATTTTGTAACCTCACTTGTATTCCAACATCCAAATCTTGTTAGGACTGCAACACATACTTCACCAATTATGCTAGGGCCAATTTACTTACACTGGGACGGTAGCTATAATGCACGTCATATTTTTTTTCTCCATCTGCAGAGTGTACTAGACATAAGAATGAGCAAGACTCATTGTGGTTAATAATTTAATTCTCGGCTCAGATGAAGAGCAAGCTGTGGCAAAGCAATATGCTTTCCAACATCCAAATCTTGTAACTTGGACAGTAACACATACTCCACCAATTATGCTAGGGCCACTTTACTTACACTGGGACGGTAGCTGTAATACATATCATAGTTTTTCCCATCTGCAGAGTGTACTAGACATAAGAATGAGCAAAACTCATTGAGGATAATATTTAAAGTCTTGGCTCAGATAAAGAGAAAGCTTTAACAAATGCGGCAAAGCAATATGCTTTCCAGAAGCAACTTTTGTTTTGTGTACCAGACATTTACAGGAAAATTATGAGAAGAATTTAGTCTTAAAAAAATGGTGTGGGATGAAAAATGTAAATCAAAGATACTGAACAACTCCTTCGAATCCAATGGCCCACTCAGTGCTAATAACATTGTAGATTTGAAGCCAAAATGGTGCCTCATCTTAAATAGTATCTGTTATTATTCTTTAAGTTATTGTATCAAATCTGTAAAGTGCCTGGGAGCATTTTATTTAAATGGATTTGGCGCTATAAAAATTTATTTTAATGTTGTTGTTGTTGCTGTTGTTGTTGTTGCTATTGTTGTTGCCGTTGTTGCTGTTGTTGTTGTTGTTACACCTCAGTTATGTCAGTGAAATGTATGAAGTAGAGTTACCATTATTTGCTTCCTATTTTAGATACAAATTGGTGCCATTGTTACGTCACCATGTTGTTGCTCCCCGTTGTAGTAAGAATTCTGTACCCATGAACTGGAAGAACAATCCCTGTGAGGCTACATGTATGAGCCATACAATACAGCTCAAAACTAACTGGAAACCTTCAAAACTGCCTGATCTGATGAATCATTTACGTGACATTGTAAAACTCCAGTTCCTTGACATGCAGCGTATCATTTATGGACAAGGCAACTACCAACTTGCTGCATGGGTTTCAGGAAAATTCAGAAGACATCCTCAGGTATGGGCTACAAAAACTGACCTGGAACAAAAGGACTTTTTTTAGACGATGGCTTACCCAACGCAGACAGTTGACATAACGTATAGCCAAGAAGCATTAATCTTGGCAAATAGTATGGTCAACGAGACTAGAAAGTGGATTGGAGAAAAGATCGGCAGCATGATGCAACAGTGGGAGATTGCGAAACACCACTTGGAGGAACACCGCCACGACATGGCATTAGAAGTTTTGTCTGTAACGCCAGACTTTAATCAGCCACAACCTCTACCAATTTTAACAAGCAATGAAATGGAAGAAGAAGATCAACAGCCTGAAAGGGTAAAAAAACCCGTTGATCCCCTAGATATTTATAACGAAATTGTAGCTAAATATAATGATATAGACCATGCTGTTGTTGTTGTTACACCTCAGTGAAATGTATGAAGTAGAGTTACCATTATTTTCTTCCTATTTTGGGTACAGGTTGGTGCCACTGT
This sequence comes from Patiria miniata, assembly GCF_015706575.1. Taxonomy (NCBI): domain Eukaryota; kingdom Metazoa; phylum Echinodermata; class Asteroidea; order Valvatida; family Asterinidae; genus Patiria; species Patiria miniata. Next base: position 11,191,944 of record NW_024037068.1, read on the forward strand.
TACGTCACTGTCATTGCTCCCCGTTTGAGTAAGAATTCTGTACCCATGGCGTAAAAAGATGTTATGGACGATACATGTAAATTTAATGATTAATCATTTACATGACTTCAGCAGCAACTGCACTAGAGTTGGAGAAAAGACATAATAAATAAATGGTCATGGAGCTGGGTGGCCAGTAAAATTGACATACCAGCATGGTTCTCCAGGGCCAAATGGGGAGGGGGTTACAACTTCATGTAGCATTGCCAAATATGCATCCAGAATCCAACTATTTCCGGAGGCCTTAAGCAAGCCCTGGACCTCACGCCACTTTCCCACAAGCTCCGTCAGCGTACCTGCCACAAAAAAGTTCCTTGCAGCTGATAATGTCTGGTGACAAGACTCTTTATCTCGGAGTGTACATGTGTCTCCTCCGACACTGCATCTTGAAACACCATTAATTTGTTTACCGGCACATCATTAGTAGGGAGATGGACAGGCACTATTCCAAATCCCATCATCTCCCCCCTCCCAATGATCCCCCGCCCCCTAATACACTATTATGTTGGGTGTGACAAAATTCATGCACAATGGGAGTCCAACTGCGTCTGGCTGTATCGCAAGCTCTGTACAGTCTGGCCAGCACAATGGTTGACCTTCCTTTGAACTAAGACTTTTATAAGGTGCGTTAAAGGTGTAGTCTAAAACTTAAAGGAGACGCTTCAGAGTTGAGTATAAATGCTTAATTTGTTTTTTTTTTTTTTTTTTTTTTAGACGATGGCTTACCCAACGCAGACAGTTGACATAACGTACATGTATAGCCAAAAAGCATTAATCTTTGCAAATAGTATGGTCAACGAGACTAGAAAGTGGATTGGAGAAAAGATAGGCAGCATGATGCAACAGTGGGAGATTGCGAAACACCACTTGGAGGAACACCGCCACGACATGGCATTAGAAGTTTTGTCTGTAACGCCAGACTTTAATCAGCCACCACCTCTACCAATTTTAACAAGCAATGAAATGGAAGAAGAAGATCAACAGCCTGAAAGGGCAAAAAAACCCGTTGATCCCCTAGATATTTATAACGAAATTGTAGCTAAATATAATGATATAGACCATGCTGTTGTTGTTGTTGTTACACCTCAGTGAAATGTATGAAGTAGAGTTACCATTATTTTCTTCCTATTTTGGGTACAGGTTGGTGCCACTGTTATGTCACTATGTCATTGCTTCCCGTTTGAGTAAGAATTCTGTACCCATGACGTAAAAAGATGTTATGGACGATACATGTAAATCAAAGATACTGAACGACTCCTTCGGATCCAATGGCCCACTCAGTGCTAATGACATTGTAGATTTTGAAGCTGAAGTGGTACATGTCAGTGAAATGTATGAAGTAGAGTAACCAAATTTGCTTCCTATTTTAGGAACAGGTTGGTGCCACTGTAACGTCACTGTATTGTTGCTCTCCGTTTAAATAAGAATTCTGTACCCATGAACTGGAAGAACAATTCCTGCGAAGCTATGAGCCATATAATGAAGCTCGATACTAAACTGGAAACCTTCAAAACTGCCCGATCTGATTAATCATTTACATGACATTGCAAAACTCCAGTACCTTGACATGCAGAGTGTCATGTATGGACAAGGCAACTACCAACTTGCTCCATGGGTGTCAGGAGAATTCAGAAGACATCCTCAGGTCTGGGCTACAAAACCTGACCTGGAACAAAAAGGACTTCAGCAGCAACTGCACTAGAGTTGGCAAACAGACATAATAAATAAATGGTCATGGAGCTGGGTGGCTAGAAATATTGACATACCAGGGTGGTCTTCCAGGACCAAATGGGGAGGGGGTTACAACTTCATGTAGCATTGCCAAATGATGCATCCAGAATCCAACTATTTCCGGAGGCCTTAAGCAGGCCCTGGACCTCACGCCACTTTCCCACAAGCTCCGTCAGCGTACTTGCCACAAAAAAGTTCCTTGCAGCTGATAATATCCGGTGACAAGACTCTTTATCTCGGAGTGTACATGTGTCTCCTCCAACACTGCATCTTGAAACACCATTAATTTGTTTACCGGCACATCATTAGTAGGGAGATGGACAGGCACTATTCCAAATCCCATCATCTCCCCCCTCCCAATGATCCCCCGCCCCCTAATACACTATTATATTGGGTGTGACAAAATTCATGCACAATGGGAGTCCAACTGCGTCTGCCTGTATCGCAAGCTCTGTGCAGTCTGGCCAGCACAATGGTTGACCTTCCTTTGAACTAACACTTTTATAAGGTGCGTTAAAGGTGTAGTCTAAAACTTATAAAGGGGACGCTTCAGAGTTGAGTATAAATGCTTAATTTGTTTTTGTTTTGTTTGTTTGGTTTTTTTTTTAGACGATGGCTTACCCAACGCAGACAGTTGACAATAACGTATAGCCAAGAAGCATTAATCTTGGCAAATAGTATGGTAAACGAGACTAGAAAGTGGATTGGAGAAAAGATCGGCAGCATGATGCAACAGTGGGAGATTGCGAAACACCACTTGGAGGAACACCGCCACGACATGGCATTAGAAGTTTTGTCTGTAACGCCAGACTTTAATCAGCCACCACCTCTACCAATTTTAACAAGCAATGAAATGGAAGAAGAAGATCAACAGCCTGAAAGGGCAAAAAACCCGTTGATCCCCTACATATTTATAACGAAATTGTAGCTAAATATAATGATACAGACCATCGAGTGAATGATAGTGTTATCCCCTGCGTGGTAGACCATGAACGGTATAGTTTAAGCTATTTAGAAAATTGCATAAAACACTGTAATGAAGTATATAAACGAGGGGAAAACTGTGCTTTATACAACGCGGAAAACTTTGGTAATTGGCTAGAAGTTTCTTTTAAAACATTCCAAAGGGATAAGAAAAGGGGGAAGGTAAATTCAGCAAACTTTAACACTTAGTTGAAAAACAATTGTAAGATAAAAAGAACTTGGGCAAAAATACACAGAGAAAAAAAACATAAAAATGTGTACATATACAGTAAAGTAATGAAGTACTGGTTAGTTCATTGTCTGCGATAAAGTTTCTGCTAAACTTTATAGTTCCTTTTTTTATCTTCCATAATTTTTTTGTAGGTCAGGCAATCCACCACCATGGCCAGTCCCACCACAGCCAGCGCCATCATGTCGGGAGCCTATACAACATGTACAAAAGGCCAAAGCTCTTATCCTTGGAGATTCTCTAACTAAGTATCTCAAAGAGAACATCACTACTAAGTTAGTTAATGTGCAGGTAGTGACTCATCGTGGTACTACAATTTCGGGCCTTCGAAAGTATCTGCTTCAGTGTCGTGACATATACACAACTACGCCCGAAATTGTCGTGATTCATGTCGGGAAAAATGATCTAGAGTGGGGTTTCCTGCAAAGCAACTTGCGAGAATTCCGTTACCTCATCACCACAGTACATGAGCTCTTTCTAAATGCTAAGCTGGTATGCAGTGGAATCCTTCATTGGCAGAACAGTGAAAGTTTGGATGTTTCACGAATGTGTCACAACATTCAGTTGGGGAACGTTTGTGGATAGCTTGATTGTCACTTCTTTGACAGCAGCCAGGGATGGCCTACACTTAAATTGGGACAGGAACTCCCTACTTGGTGAGGTGGTTAAGGGCCATCTGGAGAGACTTGCCAGGACGCTTTCACCAACTCCTGGAAAATTCTCCTCCAACCATACAAATACTATTGGAAGGTTTGTGCCTCCAGAGCTGCATAGGCTGGTACGAAGACCAATGCGGGTGAAGAAGCCCAAAACCAACTTCAGCTGAAACAGCCCAGTTGCGTCCCTCTACGCTCCCTCCCCCAAAGGACATTGGATCTGCAACAAGCCCACTAAGGCGAACGAAGATGTCGTCTGTTTCGTCGGTCAAGAAGAAGATGGGGCAGATCAACATTAATGTCCAGGGTGAGGATTTCCAGACACTTGGGCTAGCCTAAATCCACTTAAGCCTAAATCCACCGCTGTCGTCAAGCCACTTAGTGCAATGGGTAACATTGCATACACTGAACAAAAGGTCTTGATGGTCTATGGGTATTTGCCAGCAGAATTCAATTACGATGTGACGAAACTATTGTGCATACATTTTCTCCGTTTTCTTGCCAAAAATAATAAATTAATAATCAAATTTCCATTTCGTTGCTGTTGTTGTTACACCTCAAATGTATGAAGTAGAGTTACCATTATTTGCTTCCTATTTTAGATACAAATTGGTGCCATTGTTACGTCACCATGTTGTTGCTCCCCGTTTTAGTAAGAATTCTATACCCATGAACTGGAAAAACAATTCCTGTGAGGCTATGAGCCATATAATGATGCTCAATACTAACTGGAAACCTTCAAAACTGCCCGAGCTGATTAATCATTTACATGACATTGTAAAACTCCAGTACCTTGACATGCAGCGTGTCATTTATGGACAAGGCAACTACCAACTTGCTCCATGGGTGTCAGGAGAATTTAGAAGACATCCTCAGGTCTGGGCTACAAAAACTGACCTGGAACAAAAAGGACTTCAGCAGCAAGTGCACTAGGGATGGCCTACACTTAAATTGCGACGGGAACTCCCTTCTTGCTGAGGTGGTTAAGGGCCATCTGGAGAGACTTGCCAGGACGCTTTCACCAACTCCTGGAAAATGCTCCTCCAACCATACAAATACCATTGGAAGGTTTGTGCCTCCGAAGCTGCATAGGCTGGTACGAAGACCAATGCGGGTGAAGAAGCCCAAGCCAACTTCAGCAGAAACAGCCCAGTTGCGTCCCTCTACGCTTCCTCCCCGAAAGGACATTGATCTGCAACAAGCCCACCAAGGCGAAGGAAGATGCCGTCTGCTTTGTCGGTCAAGAAGAAGATGAGGCGGATCAACATTAATTTCCAGGGTGAGGATTTCCAGACACTTGGGCTAGCCTAAATCCACTTAAGCCTAAATCCACCGCTGTCGTCAAGCCACTTAGAGCAATGGGTAACATTGCATACACTGAACAAGAATTCTTTTTCTCCGTTTTCTTGCCAAAAATAATAAATTAATAATCAAATTTCCATTTCGTTGCTGTTTTTGTCGTTGTTACACCTCCAATGTATGAAGTAGAGTTACCATTATTTGCTTCCTATTTTAGATACAAATTGGTGCCATTGTTACGTAACCATGTTGTTGCTCCCCGTTTTAGTAAGAATTCTATACCCATGAACTGGAAAAACAATTCCTGTGAGGCTATGAGCCATATAATGAAGCTCAATACTAACTGGAAACCTTCAAAACTGCCCGAGCTGATTAATCATTTACATGACATTGTAAAACTCCAGTACCTTGACATGCAGTGTGTCATGTATGGACAAGGCAACTACCAACTTGCTCCATGGGTGTCAGGAGAATTCAGAATCAGCCCTCGGGTCTGGGCTACAAAACCTGACCTGGAACAAAAAGGACTTCAGCAGCAACTGCACAAGAGTTGGAGAATAATAAATAAATGGTCATGGAGCTGGGTGGCCAGAAATATTGACATACCAGCATGGTCCTCCAGGACCGAATGGAGAGGGGGTTACAACTTCATGTAGCATTGCCAAATATGCATCCAGAATCCAACTATTTCCGGAGCCCCTAAGCGGGCCCTGGACCTCACGCCACTTTCCCACAAGCTCCGTCAGCGTACCTGCCACAAAAAAGTTCCTTGCAGCTGATAATGTCCGCTGACAAGACTCTTTATCTCGGAGTGAACATGTGTCTCCTCCGACACTGCATCTTAAAACACCATTAATTTGTTTACCGGCACATCATTAGTAGGGAGATGAACAGGCACTATTCCAAATCCCATCATCTCCCCCCTCCCAATGATCCCCCGCCCCCTAATACACTATTATATTGGGTGTGACAAAATTCATGCACAATGGGAGTCCAACTGCGTCTGGCTGTATCGCAAGCTCTGTACAGTCTGGCCAGCACAATGGTTGACCTTCCTTTGAACTAAGACTTTTATAAGGTGCGTTAAAGTGTAGTCTAAAACTTAAAGGAGACGCTTCAAGAGTTGAGTATAAATGCTTAATTTGGTTTGTTTTTTTTTTTTTTTTTAGACGATGGCTTACCCAACGCAGACAGTTGACATAACGTACATGTATAGCCAAAAAGCATTAATCTTGGCAAATAGTATGGTCAACGAGACTAGAAAGTGGATTGGAGAAAAGATAGGCAGCATGATGCGACAGTGGGAGATTGCGAAACACCACTTGGAGGAACACCGCCACGACATGGCATTAGAAGTTTTGTCTGTAACGCCAGACTTTAATCAGCCACCACCTCTACCAATTTTAACAAGCAATGAAATGGAAGAAGAAGATCAACAGCCTGAAAGGGCAAAAAACCCGTTGATCCCCTAGATATTTATAACGAAATTGTAGCTAAATATAATGATATAGACCATGCTGTTGTTGTTGTTGTTACACCTCAGTGAAATGTATGAAGTAGAGTTACCATTATTTGCTTCCTATTTTGGGTACAGGTTGGTGCCACTGTTACGTCACTATGTCATTGCTTCCCGTTTGAGTAAGAATTCTGTACCCATGACGTAAAAAGATGTTATGGACGATACATGTAAATTTAATGATTAATCATTTACATGACTTCAGCAGCAACTGCACTAGAGTTGGAGAAAAGACATAATAAATAAATGGTCATGGAGCTAGATGGCCAGTAATATTGACATACCAGCATGGTTCTCCAGGACTAAATGGGGAGGGGGTTACAACTTCATGTAGCATTGCCAAATATGCATCCAGAATCCAACTATTTCCGGAGGCCCTAAGCGGCCCCTGGACCCCATGCCACTTTCCCACAAGCTCCGTCAGCATTTTTGCCAAAAAAACAAGTTCCTTGCAGTTGATAATGTCCGGTGAAAAGACTCTTAATCTCGGAGTGTACATGTGTCTCCTCCGACACTGCATCTTGAAGCATCATTAATTAGTTTACCAGCACATCATTCTGCAGCCTGTGGAGTCCAGAGGATTTGGATTCATGCCCATCAATGAGGATACATACGGTGTTATACAACAGCACATTGTGTCCCATGTTGTGCTCAGTCGGTGATGGGCGGAGCTAATGTAAATTCGAAATGGAATGGAGGAGTTGGACCTTCACACTCTTGTGCATACTGCATCATCATACACCATACAGAAGGCTGTGTTTGTGCCTCTCCAAGATGAGATCATATCATCTCAAGACATAATGAACGCTGTACCGGACCAGAAGCTGAAAGAACCTCGCATACATACATCATCAAAAATGAGGTAAGTGCCTTTTTTCTATGTATTTTTAGAAAACCTGCTTAAAACCGAGAGATTTAATCGAGATTTGTGAAATATCGTTGTTCGTAAGTGACGATGATGTGTAATGAAACAATCATGCCAATGGCATCGAGAGTTCATCCATTTCCGACACATGGATTTTCTGGTCGTGCAAATAGAATTATTTCTCTCTTATTTTCACCCTGACCGCAGCTAAGACAGGTTCTGATCTTTTCCTGTCATCATACATGGTCACGACTGTTTTAAAATAAAATGAATTCTCAAGACAACGACGAGGCAAAATTCACAAACAAACATGACAAATGTTGTGAATGTGACTGTTAGCCTTAAAAAGTTTTAGGAGAATGAAAGTAGGCCTAACAATAAACATGTGTTACAGCCTTGTGACAAATATCCAGTGCCGACTAACATGCCCTATTCTATGCAAGAAACTTTAATGAAAATTAAATTACTTGTCCTTTTCCCTCCAGGTTTGATGAGTGATGGCACGTTCTTTGAGAAAGTAGCTAAGGATTAACTACAAAGATCTTTCGACTCGAAAGTTTTTTGAGCTTAGTATCATCGACACCAAGTTTGAGAATGAGCAACTGTATTGTCTTGTACATTACATTGGTTGGCCATCCAAATTTGACGAGTGGCGTATTGCGTCGGATATCCTTGATGTTCCCGAGGAGTTTTTGATTGCCGACGAATCTGGGAGACGCCTGTTTTTCTCTAATCTTCGGATTGCAATTAAGGAGGCACTCCACTGCCAGAGGAACGTTGACAGTTTGGTTGAACTTAGACTGCAGATAACCGAGGACATTTTCAGTGATCTGCAAATTCTGGCACCCCAAAGAAAACGTGGACAATATCTGTTGTCAGACGTTAAAAGTTTAAACCAGTTTTTAGGAAACGGATGGAATTTCCGTATAGTCAACGAGTATAAAGACTTCGCCTACATTTCTGAAGACAATTTTTATTATTACTACACCTCATTGAAATGTATGAAGTACAGTTACCATTATTTTCTTCCTATTTTGGGTACACTGTTAAGTCACTACATCGTTATTGTGGACGATAAATGTAAATCAAAGATACTGAACGACTCCTTCGGATCCAATGGCCCACTCAGTGCTAATGACATTGTAGATTTTGAAGTCAAAGTGGTACACGTCGGTGAAATAAATGAAGTACATGTACAGTTACCATTGTTTTCTTCCTATTTTAGGTACAGGTTGGTGCCACTGTTAAGTCACTATGTTGTTGCTCCCCGTTTGAGTAAGAACTCTACACCCATAAACAGGAAGAACAATTCCTGTGAGGCTTTTAACCATATAATGAAGCTCAAAACTAACTGGAAACCTTCAAAACTGCCCGATCCGATTAATCATTTACATGACATTGTAAAACTCCAGTACCTTGTCATGCAGCGTGTCATGTATGGACAAGGCAACTACCAACTTGCTCCATGGGTGTCAGGAAAATTCAGAATCCACCCTCAGGTCTGGGCTAGAAAACCTGATCTTAAGAGTTTAAACCAGTTTTTAGGAAATGGATGGAATTTCCGTATAGTCAACGAGTATAAAGACTTCGCCTACATTTATTTCTGAAGACAAACTGTTTTTTTCGCTTGAGTGAACGCCAACCACTGAGAGAATTTTCCATTGGACAGCCAGTCTTCAGCCATCAGAGATTTGTGCTTGTTGTCACATTTGTACGTGGACTAGCAAATCGTGAAGATATACAATGTACATCTACTTTCCTGAACATTTACTGGTTGACATTGTGCTATAGTGTCTATTTCTACCCTAGTCTCCCAGGTATTTGTCTAACAAGTGTGAACATGAAAGTGTGATTTTACTTGATTCTTAATCATGCATTTTGTTATTATTTTGCCTTGACCAATAACTGTAAGAGGCTATAGTTAATTTTGATCAATCAAGGTCATCATTTTCATAAATGTATTCACCCAGAATCAGGAACAAATATGCATGCAGGTGGTTGATTTACCTGTATTTCATGATGTGATTTTGCTTGAGTCATTTTCTGCCAAGGGATGTGTGTGAATTGTTTTCATTTTGCTGATTTTCTCATAGTAATGCAAAGAATGAAAGAACTGTTAGCATTGTCCGAAGAAATGCAACAGAGTCCTGATCAAGTTTGTGTACTCCATTTCTATCAGATGCTTTAACTAGCAAAATGTGCTGGCAAGCAGCAGGGATTCCTTGCTTTGCATAGATACGCCGAAAGGGCAATCTCATCAGTGTTGCATTTCATTTCATCTTGTTCCATGAAAGTGCCTGAGAAGCCCCTTGTTTTGGAAGAGTGGTCCATTTCGGCACCAACCGACTACCCACATCAGAACAACAGCCCATCACACCCAGCCTAAAAAGACAAATCATCATTGAAGAGAGGCGCCACAGCCATGACAGCTTCTATCGACGTGCTCTGAAAAAACGAAATTCTCCAGAAGTGCAAAAAAAGCAACTGTCACACATAATAAAAGAAAACTGTAATGTACACCCAGCTACTGCTCCAAGCAATCTAAAGTAGTTTCAAAATAAAGTACAGAAGCAAATCCACTAGACATTTCCAAAGCAGGCCCATACATTAATGTAATTGAAATTATCTGACCTTTATTACAGAAAATCGATCAGAAAGAAGATACACAAGAGGCTGAAGTTATTGCGTATGAAGTATTACAAAATGTACAACAAAGCTCATGCTTTAAACGGTTTCCACTGTTGCGACTTAAATTCCTGTCGAGAGTATAGATACAAATAGTTGCGAAGAGCAAGTAAGCTGTAAGGAAACAGCAAATGAATTGTGAATGTGAGTGGCTTGTTTGGTGATTGTAAAGACAGGTAATCACAGCTTAGTTTCAGTGCATTGCACCTTCTTACATTTTCACATTTTGTCTTGCATTTTCAATTGAGAGAAAAAAACAGTCTACTGCAAAAATTCTCAAAAGCCAAGGCTAAGGCCAGTACACGGAAGAGAGATGGGACATTTTTGGAACTCGTGAAGCCACTGAGTGATAAGAACTGGCTTGACGATCAAGTAATTAATGAATTCTTAAACATCTGTGCATCACTTCCACATACTGCAAGGAGCTGGGCAAAGAGTCTGTATTTTCCCGGTTCATTTCGCTGAATGGCTGCAAATAGGCATGAAGACACACTGCTTTGCGAGGCGGGTACAAGAGAGTGAAGCGATGTCCGGTGACATTTGGATTATGCCGACTAACGTTGGAGGTTCACACTGGGCTCTCATTTTGGTTGAGCATCCAATGAAGCTATTGATGTACATGTACTTAGATTCTTTGCATGGATATGACGAAAGGGCAATCTCATCCTTCAGGTGTAAGTGCTTCTAGCAGCTTTCCAAGTTAGGGCTAAACTCGGAAAGAATACAGTACTTCTAGCAGTACACTCTTATCTTGTTAATCCCTTTGTCAACAAACTGGCCCCTGTTACACCGCGTTCCCACTTGAGGCTGCAGGGTTCATTGTGCGAGCACTCGTCTCTGATGGTGTGTCACAGAATCGGAAGTTCTACCGTCTGAACCGGGCACAAGATGACACGGGTAGAGATGTCTACTGCACACCAAGCCCAGTTGACCCTGAATGTGCCACATCTCATCAAGACGACAAGGAACAACTGGGAGAATTCGGGGCTACAACAACACCACCAGAAAGTTGCGCGTAAGTAATTTTTTTTACCAAGCCTGTAAAAGGTGCTGAAAAAAATTGCTGAATTGACTATTGTGTTTTATAGCTCCATGGTTACACGCAATGAGTGTTGCAATTCATTTCATCTTGTTCCATGATAGTGCCAGAGAGGCCCCTCATTTTGGAAGAGTGGTCCATTTTGGAACCAACAGACTACCCACATCAGAACAACGGCCCATCACACCTAGCCTAAGAAGACAAAGCAACATCGAAGAGGGGCAGCCCAGCTTCCATCAAGTGTCAAACAGCACAATGAGTTTGCTTCCAAGATACCCAAACAGTCAGGAATCATACGACCTGAATCGAGTGCCACCAAGCCTAAGAAGACCATCCGAAAGACCATGTTTTGGAAGAGTGGTCGATTCTGGCACCAACAGACAGCCCACATCAGAACAACGGCCCATCACACCCAGCCTAAGAAGACAAAGCAACATCGAAGATAGTGTCATATAACACAATGAGTCTGCTTCTAAGATACACAAACAGTCAGGAATCATCCGGCCTGAATCGAGTGCCACCAAGCCTAAGAAGACCATTCGAAACAGAAAGGGGCACCCCAGCTTTCATCAAATGCCATGCAACCTGATGAGTCTACTAACACTATGCCTGACCAGCTAGTTGTTATTTTTGTATAATTTGTACCCCCCGCCCTCCATCGAGTTCCCCAACGTTTCATATGTTATACTTTGTGGTTTCCTTTCTATCTATTTGGTAAATTGTGTGGAGCATCCTTAACATTTGTTTTGTAATGCCACTTTCTTTTTGTAGCTTAAACTTATGTGGGGCTTGTGAGATGAAATTAGGACTGCCAAGATTATCAATTATAATGATTCCTACGACCAAAATTTCTGGTCTCGTGTGTGATATATTCCGAGTTTGTGTGATTTCGCTGGCGAGCGCGGCCTCCATGAGGGGCTAATTGTAAAGGGCTAATTGGGCTAATTTAAATATAATATATATAAAGGGCTAATTTGGGGTAGGGGGTATAAAGTAACGAAGGGGTTTAAGCTAGCCTCCCCCCTTGTATCAACCCTTGCCCTTGATCTACCACTGTCACACATCAAGGGCGTAAAATCATCAGAAGCAGCAACAAATTCTGAGGATGAACTCTATACAGTACTTTGTTAAGTTCAAACCACGATGACAAAGTTATTCAGAGCTAAAGGGCTGAAGATCAGTCCACAAAACAAACCTTAACAAAAATCTGCCGAAAAATTCAATTAACTTGTATGATTTTGATTGATTACCAATATTATAAAGTCCATCCACAGCCACTATTACTACAAAAGACCTGGTATACACGTACCCGTATGTACTGTAGCAACTTTGTTGTATTACATTCCTTAATACAAGTACCGCGCGTCTTATTTGGAACTTGTATGCATGCGCACTAAGTACTCAGCACATGACGTTTGGAGTCGGGATGCCAGACGATTTCCTACATGCAGTGTACATGGAAAAGTGCTCTGACATTTACAGGCTTCTACACACTTTCCAATTGGTCTTTGGAAATGAGCGACATGTTGTGACTGTTGAGTGATTTCTTAAGCTTTTTTTCAAGTTATCCTACGATACTTCGGCAACTTTTACATTTCGTCCTCGTAATGAATATCAACTCTTATCCTGTGAGTTTTGTGACCTGTACTTGTCAAGGATTTCATAGTATTTTGGACTGTATTTCGACGAACTATCGCACGAATTTCTCAAAACCATGTATGTAGAGATTACACACTCGACTGTAGGTCGACACTCACCACACCCAGCGTGGGAGCAGTTTTCACACTGTTTTGCTGTGCTCGACGATTGGACTCGGAGTCCCCGGAGTCCGGACATATATTGATACTGACACACGATCGGTAAGTGGTCATAACTTACATCAACCAAGTTATTAACCTCTTCAGTACCATTTAACCCTTTGATTCCTGTACTATCCCAAAGCATTTTTGCGTGTTAATAATAATAATATAATAATAATAATTTGGGAGGCTAATCATCCTGACTCGCAGCTGGTATGCTGAATTGCGAAGGACGCGGCTACAACGTGGTCGGGCCGCTGGCACGTAAAGGCGCCTATGGCTGCCGGCCACACTAACGGCTAACCCATATATGACTACGGAGCACAGCCTGAGATCGTAAGTGTTTGATTTTTCCGGAGGGAGGAAAACCGGAGGGCCCAGAGAAAAACCCTCGTGGCACAGGAGAGAACCAACGCACAACTCTACTCACATGTGATCCACGGCCAGGATTCGAACCGTGGTCACCTTAGTGAGAAGCGAGCACTTTACGCACAAGCTACCCATGCCACCCTGAACCACGCGAACGAACCGCCCAAGCACTGTATGGTTTTATGGATTTATCAGAGTACTACAATACAATAAAGTACCATACAAGAGCTATTTCGGTTTCATAAACCTGTGCAGTTTAGGCATTTGTGAGGCGTTCTGGAAAAATGCGACAGAACTGGGCAGAGGTCAAAATGAGGTTTGAGTGTATTACGACAGAGAGTAACAATCTCCTTACAATACTCTTTATTGCACTTCAATCAGACATTCCAGTGACAAGTTATGGCTGTTTAAAGTTCGCATTTATCGACATGTAAGAAAATGTTGATTAGTTAGAAAAAGGCCTTTCAAATTTCAAGTTTTACAGTTGTGAAAATGACATGCCAATTGTTTTTTCCTTAAAAACACTTTCACTCACAATTTTTTTTAATATATCATTAAAGTACGTTTAGTGGACATATCATAGATTAAAAATACCAAAAATCTGAAAAAATCAAGAAAAAAAAATCACCCTCAATTTCTTATCTTCTATATTTCTCCACTACGGCCTGTGCCCAGTTCTGCCTCATTTTGCCAGAGCGCCTCTCATTTAGGGAGATATACATGTTCATGAACATGCATATACTAGCTTGCCATGCAAAGACTCACATGTAAGTAAAGTAAGGTGGGGGACAAACCTGTGTTCACAGGAACGGAGTGCCCATCTCTCTTTCAAAGCGATTGGGCCAGACTCGTTTCCATGAAATGCTGCTGTGGGGGGATCGCCACACCTTCTCCACAGCGAGCGTGTTACCTTCCCAGCATTGAATAATGCCGGTACCCATTTAACACCTGGGTTGAGAGGAGTAATTGACGTAAAGCGCCTTACTCAAGGGCACAGCACGCATGCCTCGGCGGGGCTCGAACCCACAATCTCACGATCATGAATCTTGTGCCCTACCGCTAGACCACACGTGCTCATAATTAAACATATCGGACGACAAGGTGCTGCAGAAAACATTCATTTAAATATAGAGGTACCTTCAACAGTTACATCCCATCTGGATGGGCACCAAATTTCACGACCAAAAACGAATACTGATTGGATTGCACATCAATTAACACTAAAAGATTTGGATCATGCCATTATTTTCGAAAGCACCATCAAAATCAAAAATCCAATGGCAACATACACAAATGTGACCTGTTCTGTCAAAATCAGACTTTTCTGGGCATAAGGTTAAAAATGATATTTTTACATATTGTTAGCATATGTTCTTTTTCCTTTTTAATGGGTGGTTCAATTTTTGAAACCGGTCATTACTGGGCAGAGTTATGCTATTTTGAAGTTCATTGTGTCGAAAAGTAAAAAACGGAGAAAATGGTCACGAACGTCAAAAAAAAAAAAAACCATTTAACTTATTTATTTCTTTAACTGATAAACCTTATCAAAATCATCAAAAATAGTATGTAGAGTTCACATTAGGGTTTCAAACTTTTATAATATATTTTAGACATGTTAAGGATAACAAATATGCAAAAAGTTGAAAATCGATAAAAATGACCCCCACAGCGTTTTTTTGGCCCTATCTCGATTTCAACCTCTGCCCAGAAGCGTCTGCTTTTGACAGAACAGGTCACAAATTATTTCAGACAATTTTTTCTTTGGAGCAACCTTGACGGTTCATTGACCTGTGAGCTTTTCTCGGCCGAGCAGACTGATGAGCTGCTCCCTGACCATGCCTATCTGGAGGTCATCCTGGGGTCGACACAGCACCTGTTGGCACAGGTGGATTCTGGGGTTGCTGGGCTGGTGGTGGGTGGTCAGTAGCTTCAGGAACTCCAGGGAGCTGACACAGAACAGAAAAAGACATGATTATCAAGTTAAAGCTACAGTCCATCATTTGCTGCTATCTAAAAAAGTAACTGACATAATTATTGTTGAAAAACTTGGTTTAAAGATGGTAAGGGGACTAAACTCCCTGTGAAATTATTCTTTCTGTCATGCTGTCATTTTGAAAAAATTAACGAAAGAAGGCCTTTCCAACGATGCGTCTAAAGACTGTTCGTGTTTTTATTCGGCGAAGCGCGCGCAATCGTTAACATGAAGCACACATCGCGACATCGCGTAGCTAAAATCGGCTCAGTGAGAACGTGTCCCGGACGCTGAATTCAGGCCAAATTCAAAACATGATTCAGCAACTTTTGATTTGAAATCGAGATCCTAGAATGTTATTTTACTCGAAATATAGCCTACAGGTGAAGCTGAGCTAAAACTTCATTAGGTTAGTTGTTTAGCACCCTTCTTTAGGTTTTGAGCAAGTTTGTTGCTTCAAACGAACAAAATGCACACATTATAAATGGTGGACTGTTACTTTAAGTAAGCTTTGAGGCTTTGCATGTTGGTGGAGGTACTAATGAATGAAAGCGGAAACACCATGCGGAAACACCATGTGCGAAAAATATCTAAAACTAAGAGAATGGTTCTGAAAAGAAACTTCACTCTTCATTGATTTTGCACTTCATACTTTAATATGTGTATATTTTCTTAGAGCTTAGGCACTCTCCTGAAGACAGCCAGAGCTTATTGTGCACTTGCACTTGTTTCTTATGTAAATGCTAAAATGAGACCGGCTCCACAAAAAAAAGGGTATTATGTCGCAAAAAAGTAAAATTGAGTACGGTTGGAAAGCCCACAACGTAAGCTTCATTTGGTATATAATAGAGCTCCATAGTCCATCCCAATCTGGGATGGACTATTTGGGATATGACGTATTTGCATATGAATTACTTCCATGGAGTTCAAATTACACAACTGAGAAAACAGGCTTTGAAATAGCTGGCTCTGATGTAGAACAACAGAACGAGGCACACAAAATGGTTGTTTTTCCACTTTGTTCATCAAAATCAACATTGAAACCTGAAACTGTAGGTATTAAAGATGTCATTCATGACCAAAAATTAAAATCACATTTTGACAAAATTTTCACCCTCTCAATGTTGAGCGGGCCATTACACGATAATGCACAACGCGACTTAATACCCTATTTTGTGGAGCCGGTCACAAATCATCAAAACACACACCTGATTTTCTGAGGTAGGCAAGCCCACAGCCTTTCGTAATACTCTGGAACTATTTCCCGATCCTGTTTCAAAGAAATAACAAATTTGGAGGCACATTTGCAGAATACCCCGCCACTCACCTATCCCACCTCGTATCTGGATACTCGGATACGGAGTCACGCTTGGATGCTCAACCAAAACAACACGCGTGCGCCAACCCGTATCCGCGTATCCACTTCCCGGCACCTACTTTGGACTTAGACATTTTTCCCCCAAACCACACGCGTGTGCCACCTGCACCCCGTATCCCCGTATCCACTTCCCGGCACCTACTTTGGACTTAAGACGTTTTTCCCCTGCTCCCCATTCAACTCACGTTGTCTCTGCCTTTGTTATTTTCCAACATGGATATGGATGCTTCGTTCTCAAAAATATTTTCCTCCGCTTAAAATAAAGTCCACCCCGTATCCCCGTATCCACTTCCTGGCACCTACTTTGGACTTAGATTTATTTAACCCCTGCTCCCCATTCAATTCACGTTGTCCCTGCTGGCCGCATTTCTTAATACAGGGAAATAGCGCCCTCTTTAGACCCTTCAGCGCTCAAATCCACCCCGTATATTGTATCTGCATATCCACTTCCCGACATCTACATGTACTTTGGACATTTTTGCAACATTTTCCGACTGCGTAGCCATTTATATTTAGGGGGTAATTTTCACGCGGCTGGGTATTCTGCAATTACTCCAATTTGTAAAAGGTATTCCCCCCATCAATAAAACACAGCATAGTTTTCAAGCAAAATTGAATGGCCCAATGTTTGTCTCTAAGAATCATATGGCGACGGAACTCTGAAACTCTATCAGATGCGCTGAGGGCAACTCAAGACCAGTCTCTCTTCAAATATAATCTGAAGAATCACCTCTGTAACCAACTTTTACTCTTACAACTAGGGACTTTTTTTCATGAACTGACACCCCTGAATGATTTTTCATAATTAGAATCTGCCTACCTTCAGGCATGCAACTGGGAAATCACAAAAAAGAGGAAATTCAAATTTATCCCAGACTTTGTACACTGTTTTTCTATTTTCAATGGCACACATGGGAAGTAAAAAAAGAGGAAATCAGCTGATCCGAGGAAAAGTTGCATGCCTGCCACCTTGTAGGCTATCAGCTTCGGTCCAAAAATTGGGCCACCGGTATCAAATGATTGAAAGGAGCAATGCTCATAGCGATGTTTGGCAAGGTATGCACATCTAGAGTTGGAAAATGTGTGATAGCTTTGCAGTGCGAGTGGTGGCAGTTTCTTGGGTGTTGTCACTTTTATTTTGTTTTTTTCAAAATGGCTGTCAATATACTTGTTACTGGATTAATTATAAGTGGTAACAATGTTTTGGCCGCCATTTTTTTTTAAAGGGATAGCACCCAAAAAGCTGCCACCGCTGCAATGCTATCACATATTTTCAAACTACAGGGGTGCATACTTTGCCAAAAATCACAATCGTGAGCATTACATTGTATTCCCTCATTTGATACTGAACAAAGCCCCAGGTGATATGAGCCATTTATCGACCCTGGTCAATTTCTTTCTACAGATTTGAGAAGAGCACAATCTCAGCATTACTGGTGTGAAAACTAGTCGGAACACCAAGAGATGTGATGAAGTGATGTGATGAAATGGCTCTATTTTTGCCTGAATCTCAAAATGAAAGTTCCTGACAAATGACTCATTTTGCTTGATCGTATCCCTCACTTAGAATCTGCGCACCTTGTAATCCTTTTCTATGATCATTATTATCACTATTAACCTAAGCAGGATTCACCTGGGAATTACGATTGTCCACATTTTCATGTTTGATATTGTCCTGGCCACGTGGTATACCCACCCGGGGCCATCTATCACTAGATCCTAGTATGGACCAAGGTACATCCACCAGA
Organism: Patiria miniata; assembly: GCF_015706575.1. Taxonomy (NCBI): domain Eukaryota; kingdom Metazoa; phylum Echinodermata; class Asteroidea; order Valvatida; family Asterinidae; genus Patiria; species Patiria miniata. Next base: position 11,210,253 of record NW_024037068.1, read on the forward strand.
GGGGGTGTCAGTCTTGTGATCCTACTGGAGGGGTTGACAATTGGCGGGAAAACCCTGTGTGCTTGTGCACATTTACATAGGCTTGTGTACAAATGCACTATATACATTGGGATTGTTTCGATCACCCCTGTGACCAAAATGGAATATCAAATGGGGTTAAGTCTGTGGTTTTAACGGCTGTTTGGGGCCTGAGAGATACCCCAGACACGCCAGAGGATAATCAGGGGTGAATGGGCCGGTTGTGAGGGTCGGGTGGCTCAAGTTACATGTTGTCATGAGTGCTTCCATACAGCCACTTGATATTAAACAACACTGGTACTTGACTACACTCTTACGTACTTGCAGTATGGACATCAGCAGGACATGGAAGAGTTCTGAGTGGGTCTGCGTGTTGTCAGCCTTCTCCTGGACTAGACAGATGGCTTCACACCACAGCTTGTGCTTCAGAAGGAGCTTCAGTGCGTTCAGAGAACCGTGAGACATTGCACTGTTTGGAAATGAAGACCGAGAACTTATACCTCGCTGTATCAGACTTTCAAGATGGACATGTGATCGAATCAATAAATTGTCAATCACAAGTCAAATCACTAGTAAATAATGTCAAATCAGAAGACAATCATGTCAAATTACAAGTCAATCAATATAAATCACAAATCAACCAACAAGACAACCATGTCAAATCACAAGTCAAACAATTCAAATCACAAGTCAAGCATGTCAATTCACTAGTCAATCATGTCAAATCACAAGTCAATCATGTCAAATTACAAGTCAATCAATATAAATCACAAATCAACCAACAAGACAACCATGTCAAATCACAAGTCAATCAATTCAAATCACAAGTCAAACATGTGAAATCACAAGTCAATCAATGCAAATCACAAGTCAATCAATGCAAATCACAAGTCAATGCAGTTAAATCGCAAGTCAATCATGAATAAATCACAAGTCCATCAAATCCATCACAAGCCAAATCACAAGCTGGCTTACAAGTAATATTTAGGAAATGAACAGTATACAAAGTAATGGTTTTGTCACAGTTTCGTTAATAGCTTGTTATTAAAACTGAAAATACATGCAGTTGACTTATGACTGTAAAGTCAGGTATGTCCTGAGCCAATAGGGCTAATGAGGCTAGTGTTATCTCTGGTTTCCTAGGCATGAAATGACCGAGAATATTTCTATTCTCCCTGGACGGGATGCAAGCCCACTGCAAGATACTCCCCAGCTAATGCCTGTTCCCTTCTGGGTGGAGAGATGCAAGTCAGGGAAAAGGGGCTTGCCCAAGGACACAACAGGGCAGCAGCCAAATTCGAACCCCTGACCTTTGGTAATGGGGGACAAACCCTAACCACAAGGCCACACTTCCCTCTGATGTATGATTGACTTCTGGTTATTTGTGATTTGGCTGCATCAAAATATAACATGTTTACAAAAATTCTGCCGTTTAAAATGTTTAAAAAATAGCGCCCTTGAACAAAGACAATGACAAAATGGGGAACTATCAACATAGGACTGGATAGCTCAGTTGGTAGAACACTGGGAATTTAATCCAGAAGTCGCAGGTTCAAACCCCGTTCCAGTCAATTTTTTTTTGCAACTTTTATAAATCAAGACATAAACTAATAGAATATTGAATTACCTGACTTGCAATAGCTTTGCTGTGGCTAGTACTGCACCCTCCTGATTTCTAGAATGGTCTGGTCCTGGCAAGCTGCCAAGTGCAATATCACACAGCTGAACCTGCAGAGGATGTCAGATGCAGACAAATCCATATGAAATTCACAGGGGAGTTTGCTGCTACAATACCAAGATTAACATCATGGAATTATGGAAGTATGGAAAGCCAGAAATGAGGATTATGACTGTACAAAAAGATGTGTATAACTTTAACCCTATTTATCTAGGATATGAAGTCAGATTTACATGTCTTCATTAAATAATGTATCATCCCTAACTGCCTTGAATCCTTCAAAATCCTCTTTGCCAAAGTGGAGGAATTTGGAGGATTGAGGTTACATGGCAAAAGTGCGTTACTGATTTCATAGGATGCACTTTGTCAAGGTCTTGGGCCGGACCTTGTTCAGTTTTTGCTCAGCCATGCATACATACAGGCCTGGATTATGCTTAAATCCTCCGCACTGCTCCAGGATGTCACTGGACAAGCCTCAACATATTGACAGTCACTGCCGCTGGATTTTGCAGGATTCAGGCAGTGGTCACCTCTCCACAGACCATATTGAAAAAATAATGGAGGAATTTGCATGATTGAGGCACATGCTATTTTTCCATGAGGCCAGTTGGAGGATTTTGTAGGATTGAGGCTACATCCTAGCAAAAACTGAAGGCCAAGGGAGTTAGGGTTAAAAAGTAAATATGTGCATAAAATAAACATTTAAGACCCACATTATTTGACGGCACTTCATGGAATCGCAACTGGGATTAACCCTTACTACTTTAACTTTTCTAAACTTTAACACCTCATTTTCCAATATTTTGGTTGAGTCAGGACTCTGGAAGTTGTAAAAGCTGATGTATACCGATGGGAAGTGTGATAATCTAGGACTTACTGTTGATTTCTTTCTTGAGAAGGCCGAGACGTCCAACACTTTGTCCCTTGCCTGCTGGCACATGTTCACGAACTCAACCTAAACGGAAAGACAAAAAACGTTTGACACAATGGTGAGGTATGTGTCGAACCTGTGTAAACCGAACATTGGAACAGAATTATCTGTTGTCATTTTCTTTACGGTGACTGGTGATACTCTTCTCGATAATAGACAAATTCATTAGATTCTAAATGGATCCAAACGTTATGCTACTAAATGTATTTGTATTAACCCCCCTACATGTATGCAAGCATACTGTGCAAAGTTGTCTTTTCGGTCAAAATCAATCAAGTGACTGTTTTTAAACAGTTAAGAGTTCCCAGCCTACATAGCAGGACTGGCTGTGGCTGTTTATGTAACGTGATCCAGCTATGCTTTGACGGTAGGTGATTGATAAGCCAGCTGTGCCTACCACTTGCCCGCTTTTGTCGGTTGACTGAATTTGACTAGTCACAGTGCTTACTTGAAACTATGATCTGACTGTTGGTGACAATAGCCAGACAGCAGGAACTTTAAACAATAAAGAAGATTATAAAACACAGAGTGATTTTTTTAACCTACCAGCTGAGTAGGGCATTCCCTGAACATCAGCCTGCAAACAATCTCAAACAACGGCAGTCCCGATTCAGATTCAGGGGCCTTCACAGCCAATGAGACGGGAGGGAGAGATGGATCCAACTCCTCCTGATCCAATGGGATTGCATGGAATTCGATGTGACCTGCAACAAAAGGGAAACAAATTTGGTATTCATGTTCAGGGGCCATTAACCTCACTAATTAGCAACACATCACCCTGCCAACCAATGGGAAGGCTGATGGCTTTCCTGTTTCAAGATAATTTTGATTAGAGCCTGCCTATAAACAGGGATGTGAGTGACCACTGATAAAAATAGCTGAAAACAGCCGAAAAAGGTGTAAAAAAGCTGAACTTTGGAAATCTCCTATACTTTCGTACACAGCAAGTGAGGGGGAAAAGCTGAAATCCAAAACAAAAAAAGCTGAAGCCAGCTTAAAAGCTGAGATTTTACACCCCTGTATAAAACACTGAAATTTTTGGTCGGACATTACACAATTTCAGACTGTCAAGGTAGTCGAACTCCACATGTGACATACCGCCTCGAAGCTCTATAGGGCTCTTTCAATGATGGCCATCTCTGTAGGAGAACTGCAACTGTGTATTTTACACAATCAAGCACGCATTGCCCAGTGTTGAAAATGTTCCAAACACGCGCGCTTGTCGCTCAAAATGTGTTCGAAATACGACGCAGACGATGCGCGTTGTGCAAGTTGAAGCTCAAAATGCCAATGCACGTGGATGGTCTGTAGGAAATGACGGCATTTGAACGAGACCTATACATAGTTTCAAGCATGTCATAGGTTATTGCTTAAATAAACAGGGGTGTGAGTGACCACTGATGAAAATAGCTGAAAACAGCTGAAAAAGGTGTAAAAAAGCTGAACTTTGGGAATCTCCTATTCTTTTGTACACAGCAAGTGAGGGAAAAAAGCTGAAATCCAAAACAAAAAAAGCTGAAATCAGCTTTAAAGCTGAGATTTCACACCCCTGATAAGCTCAATGCTTTCGTTTTTTGTTTTCTGGTTTTTTTTTTGTTTTAATATTTTGTGAATGTTTGTTGTTTGTATGTTTTTTTTTAGTGCTGAATAAATAATAATAATAATAATTTTCAGCCATAAAGTACTCCAATCTGGGCTTCAGCCGTACAATCTGTACAATCTGATGTCGCAGTGCCGTTTTGAAATTCCATTTATATTCAATTTAAAAAAAAAATCAGATTTTGAGCCTGGAGGGGAAAAGATCAGCAGAAAAATAAGAATTTTGGAAATAAATTGGAAAAAAAGTTGGATTTCCAATTAAAATTGGTAATGTTTCATATACATGTACATGTATGTGCATTAAGGAATATTTAAGTTTAATTTCTTCCAAAATGTAGTGAAAGTCCTCAATCCATTACCATTGTCATCCAGTTTGCCGATGTTCAGGGCATCCAGCAAACAGGCGAGTGTTGCCACCGGAGCGTTCAGGCTGAGATAAGTCATCTCAGACCTCTTGAGATGGGCCGAGAGGGTTGAGGAGCTGTCCAAGAGTTTCAAAACAGCCTCTTGAATTGTGAATGGCTTCTGTGCTTCCTAGATGATGCAAACGAAAGATGGCATATGTTCATGTTAGGAGCCATCTTATTAACCCTAATTCCCTAGGCATTTTTGCTAGGATGTAACCGCATTCCTGCAAAATCCTCCAACTGTCTCCATGTTAAAATTACATACTGCCTCAGTCTGAAGTTTTGAGTTTTGCATTTCTGAAAATAAAAGATGCCAATTGTTTTTCCTTGACCCTTACTCCCTAGGCCTTTTTGCTAGGAAGCAGCCTCAATCCTGCAAAATCCTCCAATTGGCCTCATGGAAAAATAGCATATAGCCTCAATCCTGCAAATTCCTCCATTATTTTGTGAATATGGTCCGTGGAGGGGTGACCACTGCCTGACTCCTGCTAAATCCTGCGGCAGTGACTGTCAGTATGTTGAGGCTTGGCCAGTGACATCCTGGAGCAGAACGGAGGATTTCAAGCATAATGCAGGCCTATATTTATGCATGGCTGAGCAAGAACAACACAAGGTTTAGCCCAAGACCTTGACAAAGTGTATCCTACAAAATCAGTAACTTTTGCCATGTAACCTCAATCCTCCAAATTCCTCCACTTTGGCAAAGAGGATTCTGAAGGATTCAGGGCAGTAAGGGTTAAAAAACACATTTACATGTAATTTACGATTTTGGTACTATTTCTTTAATATATTTGTGGTAGACATATCAATGATTACATATATAAATCTGAAAATCAAAAAAAATCAAAAAAAAAATCACCACCATTTTTTTTTTCATTTTTCTTTGCTTCGGCCTTTGCCCAGTTCCATTTTGATTTGCTAGAACGCCTCACATTTTTTTTTGGCAAATAGTTGGAGAGCATTTGACCATAATTTCACCCTCTGCAGTTAGATTTTAATCATATACTTGTAAATCAAAAGGACTTCCCAAGAATCACGTACATCGGACGAGGCATCCCAGACGCCCAGCTTTTCTCGGTGCAGCGCCCAGTACTGCTGCAGCAGGGGTCCGATGGTATCGTTCAATCTCGTCTCTGGTTCCGCGCCATCTTCTCTCCTCTCATACAGTGACTGGAGTGCTTGGCTGGCCTGGGGCTTGTGGGTTGCATCTGCTCCCTTTATTAGGATCGAAAATGAGGATTTCCAGGTCATTTGAGAGGATAAGTACATTTTTATAAGATGGAATTTTGCGTCAGGGTGATATAAATCAAATTAGATTTTTCCAACTTTCACTCGGGAGGTAACACACTGAGTATACAGTGTTTAAAAACGTCGGTGAAGGGCAAAACCTAATTTGAGGATAAGTATAAAAATGGAATTTTTCCTTATAGGGAGATTTAATTTTCTTATATTGGGATTCACCCTTCGCTGATACAGGGTGAGTAAAAAAAAAAAGCGGAACCCAATCCTGGAAAAAATTATTTCATATTAAAAAAAAAATTGGTTGTACCAAACATAATAGCGACTGGAAAGGCAATTTCATCAACTACTTTTAGGCCCCCCCCCCCCCCAAAAGGCTCCCGTTTCTGGTCTGCGCGCACATCGCCGTAGCCATGCGCGTCCGCAAGATTATTATTTTTTTTTTCAATGTAAGATGATGTCTCAAAACCGCCAAACTCACTGGTTTGACTGGAATCCTGCTGCTGCACCATTTTAACGTGTTTTCAGAAGGGGTTACGATCGAGTATAAGTTTATGTGGCCTCTCTGGGCTCCCATACATTTTGCACTAAATGTAGTCGGGTACCATTTGCAGTCATCAGCCGACATTTGAAGGAAAAAAAAAATATTAAAAAAACCCCCAAAAAACTGCATTGCCGCACCACTTTGTGGCAAGCTCCATATACCAGAAACCGAAGACTTTTTTTTTGGCCTTACATGAAAAATTACTTAAATTGCTCAATTCGTTCGAAGTATATCACCATTTAAATACAATGACACTAAAACGTCTTTCATCCAAACTGCGATTTCAAGAATTGTCGTTCAAATTATCTTTTTGACCGATTGGCACTATATAACAGAACAATTGTTGACTGCTGTGATGTGGGATGTGCTGTTTTTTGTGCATAGCACCCGAGGGGAAAACGTCATATCCCACATCACAGCAGTCAACAATTGTTAAAGAGGTTGTGGAATGCTCGAAGACATTTCCGTCATTTTTCGGGTATATGTAGCCTAAGGTGTGATGAAATAAAAACGACTATTGTTTCTGTCATAAAATGAGTACAAAAGGTACTTTTGAGAGCTGTTTTTCAAGTCCTGTCATGCCTGTTTCGACCCGAACGTGCAATTTGTGTAAAAGTCGTCGTTGCGGGCAGCAAACAAAACACAGTAAATCGTGACGTAATAAACAGGACTCCCGATGCAGAGTAGCATATACGAGTCCTGTTTATTACGTCACGATTTACTGTGTTTTGTTTGCTGCCCGCAACGACGACTTTTACACAAATTGCACGTTCGGGTCGAAACAGGACCTGAAAAACAGCTCTCAAAAGTACCCTTTGTACTCATTTTATGACAGAAACAATAGTCGTTTTTATTTCATCACACCTCAGGCTACATATACCCAAAAAATGAAGGAAATGTCTTCGAGCATTCCACAACCTCTTTAAATGTTGGTGAAGGCAAAATCCAATACTGAATTACAAGTTTCATACAAGAAGTACAGAAAAAAACCCACCTGGAGTACAGACACCATGAGGCCAGGATTCTGAAACCCCTGCTGAGGGACAGCCACTCCCTTGCCTCGCCCCTCGTCGTTACTCCGGCCGGAGTAAGCCTCATAGGCCCCCTGGAGGGCAGTCCGCGCAGCCAGTCTATCCTCGCTGAAATCACGCAGGGTAGAGGCGGCTTCTGGGGAGCTCATTCCTGATGCCACATTCTCGATATTATCCATCTGTTCAAGAATGAGATTTAGAGCTTGGTAAAGGGGCCGAGTTTTACAAAAACTTAAAGGAAATGTACATCATTGGTTTTTGCTGTAATTTGCAGAAATTAACTATTTAAGGGGTTAGTATAATAGGTGAGGTCAAATATTGTTTTACACTGACTTGACTGACATGTTTGAAGTTTTGTGATCTAAAATGCTGGAAAAAAACAAGAAAAACACTATTGTTCCAGTAGTCTGGTTCCCTGACTCCACTGAGGATAAAATCAATCAATTTATAGATGCCGGAAAATTGTAAGGTAAGGGAACCAGTGAAGCTGGCCAGCACCCGTTCATGAACATCTAACCAATAGCAAACAAAATTTGGACTGAAAAAAAAAAAAAGGTAAATTTGGAGCAGTAGTTGAAAAAAAGTTAGGTTTTTCCAACGGTGGTCGGCCAACCACCGCTGGAAATGTATACAAAAATACCATTGTCTTGAAAATGACTTCACACCATGTGCCATAATTTTACAGGATGCTTTGGTCTGTCATTTACCAACATCCTAGTAAGGTATTTTTTAAATACTTGGTAGTTTTATTTTTCAAAGTTTGCAAATGTTGTATATACCCTCTAAGAGGTATGTGGGGAGTGTGGCATAGCGGTTAGGGTTCGTAACTCCTGATCAGAGGGTCAGGGTTTCAAATCCAGCTGCTGGCCATATGTTGTGTCCTTTACTTTTACTCAAGAGGTATGTTGAAAACAACCGAAAGACGCTTATTGGTAAGCCACCGAGTTGCTCAACAGTTTCCTGCCATTGTCACATCAAAAAGTGGCTAACCCATAAATCGTCGTGGCCATGCGAGTTGTGCCCTTGAGTAAGGTGCTTTACCTCAATTACTCCTCTCAACCCAGGTGTTAAATGGGTACCGGCATTATTCAGTGCTGGGAAGGTAACAGACTCGCTGTGGAGGAAGGATGGCGATCGCCACACAGCAGCATTTCATGGACTCGAGTCTGGCCCAATTGCTTTGAAAGAGAAACGGGCACTCCGTTCCTGTGAGAACAGGTTCGTCCCCCTTGACGTTTACCATTACCACCCCTCCCTCGCTCCCTGTACCTCTACCCCGAAAAAAAATGGCATCATACCTGAAGAACCCATATTCCCTCTGAACTCCAGAATCCGATTCTTGGTATCATTCCCATGATGCTCCACAGCTTGAAGTCGGCGTCTGCGAAGACCGACGATAAGTCCAACTCCTGCAGCAAATCGCCTGACGTGTTACTCATCAACCTGCGGGCCAAGAGATTACCAAACATGTCATCTTTAAAGCTATAGTCCATCATTTGTAATTAGTGCATTTTGTTCGTTTGAAGCAACAAAAGTGTTCAAAATCTAAAGAAGGATACTGAGCAACTAACCTGATGCAGTTTCAGCTAAGCTTCAGCTGCACATTCCGAGAAAAGCAGCATTCTAAGATCTCAATTTCAAATCAAAAGTTACTGAATCATGTTTTGACTTGTTTTGAATTGCAGCTATACGCGGTGTCGCGCACTGATCCGACGAATTATAACAACCGCGCCCGCGTGTGCGTCGTTCCAATACTTGTGCGCGCTGCGCTGAATAACAAAACAACTACTAATTTAAATTTTCCTACGGTGCTTCTTAAGAATCACCGTTGGAAATGCCTTCTTTCGTTGATTACTTCAAAATGACAGCTTCCCAGAAAGAATAATTTCACAGGGAGTTTAGTTCCCTTACTATCTTTCAACCAAGTTTGTTTTTCAACAGTAATTACGCCGGTTACTTTTCGGATGGCTGCAAATGATGGACTATAGCTTTAAACTGTAACAAAACAAGGAAAGGCCAGTAAAGCTGTTGCCAGAGGGCACACAATACCAATAAATTGATTTAGAATGGCTGTTCACTGGAAGCACTTTTATGTATCTGATCTACAGACTGTGCTTTATTTTGCCAATTACGAGTGTTTTGGGATGGATTTCGCATATGTGACATTCAACAGAGGGCGCTAGATACCCGGAAGTATAGGGATCGCAAAAACCACGTTTATCAGTTTCGTAGAACTTACTGGAAGAAATCATTTAGTTCGTCGAGGTTTATAGGGCCCTGGATCCCAAACCAGCGGAAAGGAGATTCCTTGGGTTTTCTGAATGCTCTGTATTTAGTGGACTTTTTGTAGTGTTGAAGATTTAAAAGGGAAGTTTGGGAGGTAAAAATAGGCGATGTTTTGTCAAGGGATGGGTTTTATTGTCAGTTATAAAGGTAGTGCATTTTATTGTATGCTTGTATCGTGACACTTTGTTAGACTTGGCCCAGTCCCTTGCACAATCATTATCACAACTTTATCTAATTATTCCAACTCATAGGCCGAACATCTGTAGTTAAATTGTAGTGATTTTGGATAGATTTAATTTTCATGGGGCTCAGTTCGTAACGTACGTTGCCGTTTTAGGCAACAGCGCCCTCTTGGGATGGAGTTCCATACTATTACTTTTGGGAGCTTGTTCCGTGCTCTATGTTATACTAATTTTGGCTGTTCATTATACACTTGTTATTTACTTCTTTTCTGTATTTTTTTATTATAGTTGATGTGGCATCAGGCAGCTGTTGTGGCATTAAAGGGCAGTTGTATGTCGGTACCCAGAGAGAGAATGAACAAGTATTTTCATTTAAACCGACGTTACAGTCAACGCTGTGGATAAACCCATAGTCAATATTCAAGAGACAATTTTAGATACCCGGAAGTAAAAAGGATCGCGAAAACAACGTTTGTCAGTTTCCTAGAACTCACTAGAAGAAATCATTTAGTTTGTCAAGGTTTATAGGACCCTGGATCCCAAACCAGCGGGCACCAGCCAGCTGTAGTGGCATTAAAGGGCAGTTGTATGTCGGTACCCAGAGAGAGAATAAACAAATATTTGTGACCCGCTCTGCAAAAATGAGTCTGATGTCGCATAGCTTGAATTCCAGCTTTCACCACTTTTAAATGGAAACAGTGAAAATTTGCTCAAAATTTGGATTTTTTTGTTTTTGTTTTATTTTGGTTGTTTGATAGTTTTAGTTCAGATATCTTACACAGAAATTTAAATATTGTAAGAAAAAGACTAACAAATTTATGATTTTTTGTGCTTTTCTTGGTTAGTTACAGTGTATTTGTAATTTTTAAACCCTTTTTTCTTCATTGAGACATTTCTTGCTTTGCAAAAACTTGACAGAATTTTAAAAAGGCACAACAGTGCAACCATGCGCCCTAGAGAGGTCCATGATACACCAAATGAAAGCTTATTTCATTCCCATTTTATTTATGTAGTTAACTCAAAATGTCAGTTTTGCCACAACAGACTCATTTTTGTGGAACGGGTCACATTTTCATTTCAACCAACGTTACGAGGTAATCCTACAAGATAGCACTGCCCAACTATCTTCATCACTAGCCAACAGTAAAGTCACAAGAGACAGGCCATCATCCGTCAGGTATGACATGTATGACGACTGGCTCTCTGGGACCAGCTTTAATTTGGACCAAAATGTTTCGAAGGAATATGTGTAACTGAGTAAAACACTTTGGACTTCTTAATCTTTGGGAAATATATCCCCAGTCCTTGCAAGCTGGAAGTTGAGATTTCAACTTTACAAAAGTCTGCTATGACTTGCAATACCGTAGTCTTATATAGCACACGTATCTACCACCAATTAGGTACTCAAGGCGCTGGAAATTATGTCTATTATTGAAGACAGGTAAATGAAGCTTATGAGAAATATGAGACCCATTATGTAGCACCTTATAAGGGTTATTTACAAGGTGCTGCGACGCATATTGCAGCCACTGCCAGAAACACAGGGGCAAACCCCTTCTCTTAGCGACAAGTGTTACTGGGTTCTTTAATGTGCATTACACAATTAACACACGGGAATTACGGCTTTACGGCCCATCCGAAGGACGAAGCAATAATGGTAAAGTGCCTTGCTCAAGAGCACAAGCACCATATTCCCGCGGTCAGGATTCGAACCCACGTACCACGGCACACGAGTCGAACACCGTAACCACTGGACCACAGCACCCCACCAAGGCCTGACCAATGGTTTCCAAGGTTAGGGGCAACTTCGCGCAAGGACTATAGTTAACCATTGGTCGACTAACGCTTGCCCAAACTCTGTCTAGTCGACGATGGTTAACTACGCTAGTCGACTATTTGGAACCAACCTACTGGGGCTGGTTGCTTCGCTGGTAACCATAGCCGCGCGCGTTCATAACGTACAGCAGGGAGCCAGGATCCAGACGTTTTGCAATGACATTTTGACCAGCGTTCGACTAGAAACGTTCGCACTTTGCTATTAGTGCGCAGGCGTAAGGTACCTCACAAATCAACCACTAGTCGACTAATGGTTCTTGCCCGAACTTGGCCTAGGATGACAGTAAACAAGCATTACTAGAGAACTTACGGTGGTGTCCTGAATTTAGAACTTTAAAATCTAATGTGTTGGCGTATTTCAAAGAACTGAAGTAAAAAACTGGATTAAATGTTAAACTTTGTACCTGATCACATGATCTTTAAACAGAGCTCCGAGGACAAATCTGTACGCAAACCAGCCGGTACTATCAGCAACATTCACAGAGGCAGGGAACTTCAACGCATTCACTGACTCTGAGAACAACAAAATTACCGCAAACATTTTCTCTGTTAGACAGCAGCTCCTGCATTTAATTTATAAAATTAAGTCCTGCAGCCAATTTCACAAAACTTTGCAATGGACTAAACCTTCACTTGCCCCATAATTTATTGCATAAGTTTGCATAACATTTCACACTGCGCAACATTTCAGTTTAATATGACAACTTCATGAAAGTTTCATAGTGTGTAAGTCCGCTACTTGTGCAACAAATTTTAGCTTAAAGGGAAGATACAACATTTGCAAACATCAAAAAACGAAATGATCAAATTATCACTAAATATCTTACTGGATTGACAGTCCAAAGCATCCTGTAAAATCGTGGCTCCTGGTGTGCTGACATTTTCAAGAAAAATGGTATTTTTCCAGCACTGGTCGGCAGACCATCGTTAGAGAAAACTGGTTTTTTTTTTCAAAAAAAGCTCCTAGTTTTTCATATTTAGTTATTCCGCATTTTCTTTGCAATTGATTACACACCTGTGAAGGGGTACAAGCCTGCTAGACCGATTCTCTGACCTAACAATTTCCCAAAGTCTATAAACTGCTCCGTTTCATCTTAAGTGGGATCAGGGAGCCCGACTACAAGAATATGGTTGGTTTCCTTGGGTTTTTAAAAATCTACGAACCCAAAACATGAAGCAAGTCAGTTTAACAATATTTGTTATAACATACTAATCCTCCAAATCCATTTATTTCTGAAAATTGCAGTAAAAGCAAATGTTGTACATTCCCTTTAACTTGTGCAATCATTTTAGGTGGCGTAAGCTGTGGAGTAGCGACTAAAAATGACCTATTTTACCAGCAAATGGTGATCACTGTGGATCCTGTTAGTTCACATTTATCCAGGATGATACAAGACACTCACAGCTTTATTGTTTGAAGTAAAAGAATTGCTACATTACTCGTGACAGAATTTTTAGAGTTGCCGTCAATTCCAAAGAAAGGCGAACTAAAACATTTTCAAAATGGCGGCCAGAGGTACATGATTCGACGACTGTTTCATGAACGAACAAAATCGTACACAAACAGATACACAAACGCTGTTATTATCCTCGTCCATGGTGTTTAGATTTATTGGAAATGTTACGCAGCTATATGCCAACTTTTGTGAAATCGATCGTAAGTTTATTGCGCAGCTGCACACAAAAATTGTTGCGTAAGTTCTACACATGGTGTAGGTTACGCACTGTTTCTTGAAATCAGCTGCTGGACAGAAATGTCAGATTTGTTGTTTTCTTTTTGTATGCCTGTCTTTTAGCCAAAATAGGACGAAACAATAAAGTAATGGAAACTCATGTAGTCTCTTCACTTTTTAATTCATCAAAATGCTGCAGAAAATTGGAGACAATTTTGATGTATAGCTGATATTAAAGTCATTATCAAAGGTTTAACAGAGGACTTTTACAACTTTTTTCTGCAGCTCCAAAAAATCTTTTTTTTTTATTGAGTTGCTTGACCTTTGTACCTTCAGCTCCACTGAGCGTGTGCACATGTCCATTACTGGAGACGAGAAACAACACACCGGTGGACAGATGGCAGGCCTTAGCAACCACTTGCAGGTCTGGCTGTGTGGCTTTCTGCAAAAGCAAAAAAAAAATACTGCAAGTTATAAACTTGCGCGATCCCCCTGGCATGCTGGCAGTACAAATACAGTCAGTTAGTAAGCACAATATTCAGTTGACCTAACCAAAATCAGCAACGACCTCATTTGACCCCTAGATGACCTTTAACCTCAAATGTCTCAAGTCATTATAGGTAGCAGACCAGTAAATAAACTTCCATAGACCCCAATGGTAAATGCTCCTACTTCAGAAATTCGGGAAAAATTCTAACAACTCTCCAAGGTGTTCGAGACACACATCAAATTAAAGCTTATTTCATCATCTTTCATTTTCTTTTCAATTTTCGGGGGCTCAACTGATGACTTTTAGGAGAAATTTCCATCTGAAGATGATCACCCCTGAAAATAGTCCTGAAGCCCATCGCCATTTTGAAAAACGATGCCTTGCAACTCCATTGCAAAATAGAGCGCTTTTAGGGTCCAAATTACATCCAAATTACACAGAACTGCAAGCTCCCAGTCCTGTGCACGGTTTCCACACATATTTTTTACAAACCCTCAAGTTCATGGCCCACAGCATGCTCAAATACTGAAGATTTTGAGGGCATGCAAATCGTGATTTGGCCGGCGTAGGCAATTTCGGACCAATTTACTGGTCTGCACCCCTAACGTCCCCCTACGCAAAGATGATTGCCACCAAGTTTTGTTGAGAGTGAAGTCTGACTTTTCATGTGACTGCACTTTTCAGTTGACAACCAAATCAACAATGACCTCATTTGACCCCTACATGACCTTTGTCCTCAAATGTCTCAAATCATCTCAAGTCCCCCTACCCAAAGATTGCCACATTTGGAAGATTGAGGAGAGTTAGGGATTACCCCTAACCCCCTAGGCCCTTTTTTTTGCTGGAAAATGTTCTTAATCCTCCAAAATCCTCCAAAATTTGAAGTTTTTACGTTCAACTGAAGGATACCCAGCACCTCATTAATCCTTCAAAATCATCACACTGCGACAGTCCTGCCTCTCAAAATGCATTCATCCTCAACCCTCCAAAATCATCCTCTTCTTCAAACACCATTCATCCTCGATCCTCCAAAATCCTCGTGTTAAAATACCTGGATTCATCCTCCAAAATCCTCATGTGCTTCAACGCCATTCATCCTCAATCCTCCAAGATCCTCCTCTTCTTCAAACACCATCCTCCAAAATCCTCATGTGCTTCAACGCCATTCATCCTCAATCCTCCAAAATCCTCCAAAACCACCAGGAGGATTTTGAAGGACTGAGGAGGGTTTAGGGTTAGGAGCATTGCTAGCAACGTTCAATTCCAATTTTTCCAGCCTGTTTTTTTTTAAAAGATATAGTCCATCATTTGTAATTTGTGCAAAACAAAAGTGTTTAAAATCTAATGAAGGATACTAACCTGATGAAGTTTCAGATCAGCTTCAGCTGTATATTCCTGTTGATTACTTCAAAATGACAGCTTGCCAGAAAGAATAATTTCACAGGGAGTTTAGTCCCCTTTCTATCTTTCAACCAAGTATGTTTTTCAACAACAATACGCCAGTTACTTTTTCGGATGGCTGCAAATGATGGACTATAGCCTAAACTCCCGTACCTCGGACGACAAACCTTACCCGTGCCCAGATATGCCGCAGCTTAGACGCAGCAGTCTTGAAGTCGACCGCGGCACTGGCCCGGTCCTCGGACAAGCACCGGCCATGGCCCAGAATGTGTGTATCCAGCTGGTTCTTGAGAAGGTAGGCGTCCGAGTGCCAAGTGAAGTACATTCCCTTTGGACAGGGGTCACTACGGTATAAAGAAAAACAGCTTCCATGATAAAATGTACACAAAACAAAGAAAATAATAATAATTTCAATACATGAAAAATGAAAACAGTCCAAAACTCATGTGCCGTCTATTGGGATCTAAAATATTATTTTAGATTATATTAAAGGGTGCCAAAAATGTGATTGAAATATGCTTCAAATATTTCAACGGTTACACAGAGATCTTTTCCCTGGCAGAATTAATAAAATGTTTGGGAAGCTTGAGAATTCAGTGACAAAAGAGGCATCCACACATCGTGTTTATTTTAATGCTGTGGAAACCAATACAGGCTGAGCAGCTTTGTTTTTTGTGGACATGCTATAGAGCTGTACCATAACATAAGTAAATGCTTCCTTTGCTGTTTGCTGCCCTCATTGATGTAACTTTACAATCTGGCTTTTGGCAGAAGCTGAAGGGGAGGTGCAGATTTTTAACTTATAGTTTTTTTCACAGCTGAAACTCTCAATTTTTAAATTTTCAATGTTGTACCGTAATTTTCGGAATATAAGCCGCGGCTTATACGTTGAATTTGCCCATGAAAATGTTTACTGCGGCTTATACACAGGGCGGCTTATACGCCGAGACTTGAAGAATAAAAATGACATTTACATGTGTATTTAATGTACTGGTACAAGAAGAGATGTGTTGCTGAAATAATTATCAATTAAGAAAGTCATTAACAAACCGAAAGCACGTCCCACAAAAAGATACCGAGCGGTAAAAAGTACGGCTAGTGAAAGCTGTCCCTTGGACAACGACAACCACCGGCCGTACGTGATGCTGCCTTTGCTGCATGCATGCTGCTAGCGCATGGATTCCCCATGGACCACACTATTTGTGGTAATAAAGGGGTGCACTTTCTTGGGAACAATAATTACCAATATTTCCCCAGTTTATAAAAAGGAAAAAGACAACTAATACTTTTTATGGAGTTTGAAACATATCTTTATTTGATAATCAGTTGTTCAACGTCACAATATATATATTTTTTTGAAATGTATTCAAGAAACGATGTAAAACTCAAAACAGGGGTGAAACCACCCCTACGAAGTTTATGGATTCGTCCATAAAAATCTCGGCATTGTGTTGACTGTTTTCGAAGAAAGTTACGATCCAACCTCGAAGTTTTGACGTTACTATTCGTTAGTAATCACAACAATTTGATAAGTTTTGCTGTAAAAACGGACTTGTTTATCCTTTAGGACAAAACAACTCAGCGTCTGTTGCCACAAAGCAGGATTTGTAGCGCTCCAGTCAGACAACACATGGTGGGTTGCATACTCTCTCAAGTGCTGGGGGAAAATAATGTCATTCGCCGGCACAGGCTCACTGACGAGCCAGCCGGCAGCAATTCCCGTTTTTTTATTTCTCATCATCAATTTCCATATTTTTTTGTAAGAGTAATCGACTGTAAATGATTTGACACAACATTTGTGGCCCTTTTTATAGCTTCGTAGTGCAAATGGAACTAGTTCAGAGCATTTTGACTAAAATTTGGAGGCCTTACAAAGTTGAACCGCTGGGGTTGGTGCGGCTTATACGCCGGTGCGGCTTATACGCCGACTTCAAATCTTAATTTGCAGATTTTTGCGTGCTGCGGCTTATACGCCGCGCGGCTTATATTCCGAAAATTACGGTAGATTGTCTCAAATACCGGTGTCACATAAAAATCCGACTCCTATGAAAATCGGACCCCTTTTTCCCTTTTATTGGTTAATCCCTCGCACGTGACAGGTCACTCTCCCCAAATGATCCTAAAAATAGCATAGTATCGTACTCACGCGTGCGCAGTACTACCACATTTCATGGAGTCGGATATTCACGCTACACAGGGTACATGTATATACATGTATAATCTTCAACGGTTGATGTGACGGATCTTCAACCCTAACCCTCCAGGGTATTTTGGCTAGAAACCCTGCTCAATGCAGCAACATGCATTTGTCTAAGTGACAAGCCTGCCCAGTGGAGCAAGATCCATCAGGCAGTCAGGCCAAAAGTCTCATACAACTGTGACATATTGTTCAATGGGAATATCATCTCAGAAGTGGCAGTTCATATGCACTGGTGTTGATATAGCTGAATGCATCAAAGTGCACCAGACTTTTCCACCTGATGCACTGTGTTGCGTCTAGCAGGGTTAGGGTAAAAAAGTGTCCTCTCCTCACACTAAAAAAAATGTGTGAAACACACATTTTTGAACAGCTTCCACATCTTCTGATCACATTTCTAAAAGCGGAACAGATTTTGCCCATCATACTGCATTTTGGTCATATATCATGGGTTCTACATTAACCCTAACCCACCTCACTCCTCCAAAATCCTCCTGGCGGTTTTGGAGGATTCTAGAGGATTGAGGATGAATGGTGATTGAATCAAATGAGGATTCTGGAGGATTGAGGATGAATGGTGATTGAAGCACAGGAGGATTTTGGAGGATTGAGGATGAATGGTGATTGAAGCACAAGAGGATTTTGGAGGATTGAGGATGAATGCATTTTGAGGCAGGACTGTCTGACAATTTTGAAAAATTTAGGCGGAGTTGCAACATTTTGGAGGATTTTGGAGGATTGAGGATGGTTGTAAGCAACAAGGGCCTAGGGGGTTAGGGTTAATGCAGGTTACTGATATTTCTGGAGATATGCGTTCCATTTTTGTACCCGCCTCGCACACATCGGCCTGACATTGGAATGTGTGTTGATTTTTTTTTTTTAAAAAGGTAATACCCTTGTACATATACCACAAAAAATACATATAGTACCTGGGCCAAATGTTGACCGCAAGAGGAGAACAATAGAGGGCACACTTCGGGCAGTTCTGCAGCAGCGTCAGTGCTGGCCCGACGCTGTGCTTAACATCCGTGGACTCTGCAAGCAATTACAAAAATTAAGAAATGAAACACGGCCAAAGACTGATTTTTTTTTCGGATGGCGTTTAAAGGGACACTAGGTCTTGGAACAGCCCGATTGGGCTACAAAATGCGCTTTGAACAAGATGATGTTAATCGGAAATAACATTTAAAAGTAGGATATAAACATCCACACAACTATCCTTTCAAAACTGGGCGATTTTTGTGTTATTCCTGTATTATGCGTGCGAGAATGAATTTCGGGGTCCACTTTTGCGACCCCATAAATTCGAGCTGTTTGGATGCTAGTTGTGATTTCATTCGTAAAGTGTTCGCATTTTGCGGACGTTGCATTGGTGATTGGTCCTGAGACACACAACGTGTATATCGTACACTTAGAACGACACAAAAAATGTATTCGTACTCTGCCGTGTCCGATGTAACCAAGGGGGCGTTTTTGTCTTTTCTTGGGAACGGTAAGACATTAGGCATTGTTAGGATGGTTTCCTTTCAACCAGATGTTTGAAAAAGTAAACAATCCAAAACATAAAATTTTCAGGGATTTCAGGACCTAATGCCCCTTTAAATCTCACCATCTTGCACAAAGGTGATGAAAGTCACTCCATAAAATTTGTCATGGCCTGTTCACATGATCTAAAATTTTGGTTTGATTCCATTAGTAAACAACCAAGTTATTTAGGATCAAAAGTAGGACATGTTTTTTTTTACACGTAGTAGGAATACCGTACGTCTACATGTACTACATTTAACCCCAAGGACAGAGACACACAAAGGGAGAACAACAGATCTTTTCCGTCCTCGGGCGTTGGGTCTTCAGTTGAAAATGGTCCTTGAACGTATGGTTATGTGCTTAGTCTATGGGAGAGTGTTATATTACAGGGACAAAGGGAAACACAAAGCATTGTCCTCGGGGGTATAGTAAAACACAACATCATCCACAGAAAAATAAATCACAGCTGAATGAAAAACCTAATGCACGTATTTCATTTAGCAGGTTTTGTGCCTCGACTCACCAAATGTCATTGTTCTGGTGCAGATGCTGTAGTGGCAGCCATCTTGGTTGCTACGCAATTGACCTTCGACCCAGATCACGCGACCTCTGCCCTCGTCAATAGTGACAGTGTGCAGCTCTGCCTGTTGCTTGACACACAGGCTGATGTTGCCCAGATGCACCCAACCACCGCTGTCAGAGTACGACCACGCTTTGAGAGTGCCATTTCTGTGAGCCTGAAAATGTTGAGGGCCACATTACAAACCGCTCTTAACAGAACTTTTGCTCAGCCGCTTTAATTACCAGCTAAAAAAGTACATTAAGCCAAACTTTCCCAAATCCTCCAAAATCCTTTTTTGTAAAATGGAGGATTTTGCAGGATTGAGGCTACATGTATATGGCAAAATTGTGCGGCGGATTTTGGAGGATGCACTGTGCCAAGGTCTTCGGCCGGACCTTGTGTTCTGTATATAGATGCTCAGCCGTGCATAAGTTTAGGCCTACATTGTAGATTATACTTGAAATCCTCCGCACTGCCATGACTGCTCCAGGATGTAACTGGCTCTGTCTCATCTGTATTGAAAGTGATTGCTGGAGGATTTTGCAGGATTGATGTATTGGTCATCACCCCTCCCAGCTAGGACCACATTCAAGAAATAACGGAGGATCAGGCCAAAAAAAAAAAGTCTCCAGTTTCTGGTTTGGAGCTTGCCCCAAAAGTGGTGCAGCGACGCGGCTTTTTTAAAAAATTTTTATTGGCATCTAGTGGGATACCTGGGCACAATAGACAAACCAAATGGCAGGCACAAACATACTTGGCAACACCTAGTACTTATTAAGGGAATAAATGTGTGCTCGAGAGGTTTTAATCACTCTGTTTAAGACTGCTTAGAGTCTGGGTGCTGATAATTACCCGAGCCGGAGGCGAGGGTAATTATCAGCACCCAGCGTTTTGAATTTAGAACTATAAAATTCTGACTCGCTGGTAGTGTTGCGTATGCCTACGTGAGGATTGTGAACGTTCAACCAATGAAACGGTAAGAGGCACTGGATTTTTAGGAGTCCACATTTTATTGTGACACTGGAAAAGTGTTTAAGCCCAGCTAGCCATGTCTTTATCATCCGTTTAAGACCGGCCACGTGACGGGCTCTTGACCAATAGGAATAGCTAAACTGTCTGAGGTATTTATGAATAAGGTTTAAATGCAGCATGACATAATCAGTCTTTTCTTACTCTAATTTTTGTTTCAATAGGTCTACTGATGCTCCATTTTCAAATGACTTTAATAGTAGTCTTTTCATAAGCAGTGATTTTTGTTGATTACGATATTTATTTTTTTTCCAGTAAAAATCTGAGTTTTTAGGAATAAGTGAGACCTATGGAAGCGAAACCAGCAAAGTGAATATTCCCTTCTACGTGAAAAATAGGGAGCTACATTGTTTTTCTATTCACAATTATTGATTTGCTCCTTATGCAATGTGATTCACAGTCAATTTTCATGAAAAAAAAAGCCAATGAATATTCCTAATAAAAAAAATGTAGCCCCGATAATTATGTGGTGAATTTTCATTGGCAACTTGTTTGGAGTATACATTTGCGGAGTATAACTTGGAAAAACTCATTTAATAGAAATTTTGGACATTTTATGCCACCGTAGTGCCAGAACATGTTGGTAAAATGTCGCATGTATGCGAAGACTAGCGGATGTCTCACACTGCACATGTGCAGCAAGTACAGCCTGTGAATTAAAACTATAGTCCATCATTTGTAATTAGTGCATTTTGTTCGTTTGAAGCAACAAAAGTGTTCAAAATCTAATGAAGGATACTGAGCAACTAACCTGATGAAGTTTCAGCTAAGCTTCAGCTGTACATTCCGAGAAAAGCAGCATTCTAAGATCTCAATTTCAAATCAAAAGTTACTGAATCATGTTTTGAATTGTTTTGAATTGCAGCTATACGCGGCGTCGCGCACTGATCCGACGAATTATAACAACCGCGCGTGCGCCTGTGCGTCGTCCAATACTTGTGCGCGCTGCGCTGAATAACAAAACGAACTACTAATTTAAATTTCCCTACGGTGCTTCTTAAGAATCACCGTTGGAAAGGCCTTCTTTCGTTGATTACTTCAAAATGACAGCTTCCCAGAAAGAATAATTTCACAGTGAGTTTAGTTCCCTTACTATCTTTCAACCAAGTTTGTTTTTCAACAGTAATTACGCCAGTTACTTTTCGGATGGCTGCAAATGATGGACTATAGCTTTAAGTGACTACACAGGCAATACCGGTAGGCTCATAAACATATACAAGTCACTAGATGGAATTTTTTCCAACTCAGGAAATTCTTTTTAACAATTAAAAATTGCAGAAAAAAATTTACTAGCGAGGTTGGGTTTAACAGGAATTGACAAGGTCGGTTTATAAATCCTGGATCAGGGTCCAAGTTTGCATACTGATTGACCCCAGTTGTTCTGAGTTTGATCAGATAGGGCAAGTACACACAACTCTCATTGGGGACCACTTCATAATACCTTTGTACACCTGAACCATGGACTTACATGTAAACACCACATGTTTATTTTGTAGTTTGGGTAGTCATATAGTGAACTTCAAATTGCCTTCAGATACCGGTAGAAATGAACAAACTGTGTGAGTGCACAATAAGCTCTGGCCTGGTTTCTGAATGCTTCATTTCTCATTCAAAATAGACGCACATGCGCATCGATCCAGACCAAGGGGCCTAGCTTTCACCAAGAGTGCATTTGCTGATGACGGCATTGCATTTGGTCAATTTTTGGTCAATTGGTAGTTGGGTCATTCCACCGGGTTGGGGAACAATGTGTGACATATGACCATATTAAGAAAAGCATGAATGCCTTGCTAGCAGTTGCTCTACATAATATTTGTTGTTGGGTGTTTCACGACTGCAGAAAGTTTGAAATGATTTTAATGTGTTTTGCCAAAAATATGAGCAAAAATTAAGTTGAGCAATTGTTTAGAATGCATTGATACTTTTAAAAGTATAACCAAATATATGGATGTAACATGCACTGCTTCCCAACCCGGTGGAATGACCCAGTTATATTTTATGGGAAAGTTATTAGGGGGCCCGTTTTTGGTCAATTTTCTGGGGACAGACTGACCAACCGACCACGAAGTGACATGTAGAAGCTTCTGCCAGAGATTCAAAAGACATTCTCAGAAGTACCTGAAAAAACCCAATGTTTTCATATGCTTCCTTTTTCCAATTTTTTTTTAACTGTCCAAGACATCAAAGCACAGTAGGTGAAATTATACAGAGTAGATTTTCAATAGTAATGGTAGCCAGTATTATTAACCCTAACGTACCTGAATCCATCAAAATCCACACCCCTGTTTCAGGGGATATCGGCGGATTCAGGATACCTCCATATTGCACAAACTGGGGATTTTGATGGATTCAGGATTGGAACCCTAGCGGAACAGCAGGATTTTGATGGATTCAGGATACCTCTATATTGAGCTGTTGGGGGACTTTGGCAAATTCAGGATCTCAATAGATTACCGGTAACTCCCAGCAACCTGGGGGATTCTGATGGACACACTGGCCACCAACAGTTTTTCGCATGGCAAAATTGATGGATTTTGGCGGATTCGGGACACTTTCTAGTAAAAGAGCCCAAGGAGTTAGAGTAAATAAATGCTTGTGCCAGCATAAATTAGAAATAGAAATCTAGACTTCCGTTTCTGATGTGTTGATCTGTTCATTTCCTAAACACAAAATTGCTGGCACCAGTATACATGTACATGAAATTTCCCATATTATGCATGACGTGTATTTCTAAGCATGAACGGTACTGCAGTTCTGCAGGTACCGGTAGTAGTACTGTCATGACTGTGGGATGGTTTTCTCAGACCAGCCAAAAAAAATTAAAACAATCACATAAGATTGTGGTGCAATGCGACGAAGAAGGGAATCATGAAAACTAACTCTTTCCACACATGCCACACGTGCGTTGAAAACAGGCAGTACAGTCGACTCTCGTTAGTACCAACTCTGTTTATACCAAATTCTGGTTATATCAAACATAAAGCCTTGGTCCCGACTGTGCATTTATGTGCACAATGAAGGGGACTGATGTTCCTTTTAATACAAAATTCTGACATAAACAATTTGGCTAGGTCCGAATGGGTTTGTATTAACGAGACTCGACTGTATTGGAAACACATGTTATAGACACTTACAATGTAGACTGGGGCATTCTTTTTCTTCAAGGCACAGACCTCTATGATTTCAGATGCCGTCTGATGAACAGCAAGGGCACGTTTTCCTTTCTGTACCTGGGATGAAACATTAGAATTGTACAGTACCAGATGCACTGGCTTCTACTTCTTTGTGGGTTCACCAAGGGGGAAGTGAGACTGATTTAAAGAGGTTGTGGAATGCTCGAAGACATTTCGTATATGTAGCCTAAGGTGTGATGAAATAAAAACGACTATTGTTTCTGTCATGAAATGAGTACAAAAGGTACTTTTGAGAGCTGTTTTTCAGGTCCTGTTTCGACCCGAACGTGCAATTTGTGTAAAAGTCGTCATTGGGGGCAGCAAACAAAACATACTAAATCGCGACGTACTAAACAGGACTCGTTTATACTACGCTGCATCGGGAGTCCTGTTTAGTACCGTACGTCACGATTTACTATGTTTTGTTTGCTGCCCCCAACGACAAATTTTACACAAATTGCACGTTCGGGTCGAAACAGGACCTGAAAAACATTTTTCAAAAAGTACCCTTTGTACTCATTTCATGACAGACACAAAAGTGGGTTTTAGTTCATCACACCTTAGGCTACATACATGTACATGTACATACCCGAAAAATGACGGAAATGTCTTCGAGCATTCCACAACCTCTTTAATTGAGGGTGTAAGATTTGCGCTTGACGCTGCCTCTCGCATGTACAGATGAAGACGTGATACGCTGCGTAGTTAGTTCTTTGGTATACGACGTGCGTAAATGCATTTTCAAATTGAATATTCAGTTGTTTTGAGTATACGAGCCGAAGAAACAGTTTTTCTACCGTTTCCCGTTTCACGTTAGACGTTTGAAGCCTCACGTTTCATGAATAACAGTTAGACAGATGCCTACGTTAGTGATTTGAACTAATGATTGTGTAGACACAGCATTTGAGTATTGTGGAGTTTTTCTTAGAGTGACGAAACGCGTGAGAAACTGTCCTGCAAGACAGTCGTCTGTTTGGTAAGCCAAGAACATACATCAGAACCTTAATATGGGCTCCGTGCACAAGTACCCCATCAACGGCCAGAAAAGGAGAGTTGGGGGTGACCTAGACTGGTTCCCGATCCATCCACTGCGTATTTCAAATGTATCAAAGTTATTGGAGGCGGCGATTAGTCTCGGGGACCATCGCAAGTTGAATTCAAACAGCTGCGCGCGCCGTCGATGCGCTCACGTGAAGACCCGGTGGCTATAGCTTTTGCACATTCAGGAAGTCGTGCGTACTTCGCGCGCGAACCAGTACAGTACAGTACGCGCACGCTGTGTGTCCCGTCCTCCCAAAAGAGGTAAAAATGCGCCCTCTTTTGTTGGCGCACGGAGCCCATAAGAGAGGTCAGGCTTCAAATGAACTAAAACTGGTCTAAACAGGTGAGGGTATTCCTGGTTTTTATCAAATAGCAATTTTTAAATAGCACTTTAAAATTCAAAAAATATAATAATTTTTTTTTGGGGGGGGGGGGGGGACGGGGGTGTGAAACGTGAAAGTAGCACTTCTCAGCCATACCTTTTGATCAACTGGTGCTGTGTCGAATGCCTTCAGGGCCAGCCCCTCATTAAGGGACACAAACAGGTGGCCGGTGCTTCCCCACAATGAATGGACTTGTCCGGCTGCTGTATCACTGTTGAACAGGTCGTCCACATCCTGAGAAAAGATGGATGAAGACTTGAGGATGAACTTGATGGCAATGTGCCCCTGTCATATGGAGCGTTTTAGTCCAGAGGGTGGGGGGGGGGGGGGGGGAGGGGGGTTAAATGAGTACTTGATCTAAAAATGTGCTCCATTTTGATTTTCTTTGTTTATAGAAATGGTCAAACACAGGGGAAGTTAGCAGTTGGACGTTGTTGTGAAGTGCGTGCATGTTCATTTTTGGAAACATAACAAAAACAAAGAACAAAATGTCACGGGGGTGGGGGTGGGTTGGGGAGGGGAGGTGGGGGAATAAGTATTCCTGACACCCCCCCCCCCCCACACACACCCAAATGGATGTAAGCCACTTATGCATGTATGCCATAGATAACTCTGTAAAAAATTACATTAACACAACATGGCTTTGGTTATTTTTCAGATTTTATTTTTTATACCCAACAATACTACTTTCCACATTACAATAGTAGGCCTACATGTGTGCACTACATTTTTCAGATTTCAATTCCCATAATCGTATCCACATACTGAACTATACTCAGCTGATTCACCTATCTGCAAAAATAGCAGGGTTTTTATATGTTACATTTAACTTTTTCATGTATGTTTCATTTCTACAGAGTTGCACAACTAGCAAACATTTTATATTTTGATTATTTTGATTTGGAACAAGCCAAGGACACAGGATTTATTGTGCCCGAGATATAAACATTTTATATTTACCATGTTTACTTACGTAACTTACAAATTATCTCAAGGAAGTTCTCATTTCTGAATAAATTACATACACATGTAGACTTAATTATCTAAGTAATAGAAACAATTTTTCTTATCTTGTAACAAACAAGCAAAACTCCTGAATTAAAGGGAATACAATGTATACATCATTTGCTTTTGCTGTAATTTTCAGATATGGGTGGAATTGGGGGGTTGGAAATATAAAGCAAATATAGTTACACTGACATTTTGGAGGTTTTGGGTTCGAAAATGCTATAAAAACCAAGAAAAACAATAATTTTCCTGTAGTCTGGTTCCCTGACTCCATATAAGAAGAAATAGAGCAGTTTACATACAATGGGGAATTGTAAGGTCAGGGAACCAGTCTAGCTGGCTTGTACCCGTTCATAGGTGTGTAATCGATTGCAAACAAGTGCGATGGTCAATAAGCCATTTGCGTGTTAAATTTGAATAAAATCTGGAACGCTGACTTAATACAATGCTTTGCACGTTTTAACCTGGCATTCTCCCAACCAAAGAGACTGTTACTATATCACGTGATTCGGGGCAAGCCTTATGCTAGCAACCCCCAGCTCCGGCATGGTCTGGTGTCTTTGTGCCATTCTCACCCATTGTGAACGATGTATTGGTGCTGAGCGTCTCTTACGTAACTACGCAAGAGCTTGCCCCGAATCATGTGATTAGCAACAGTGTCTGTGGTCTGGAGAATTCACAGTTAAAATGTGCCAAGCATTCTGAGCAAGTCATTGTACCAGACGTTTTTCAAATGTAAATCCCAAAGGTTATAGGTAACACGCAAATGGCTTATTGGGGCCAGTATTTGAAAAAAGCCAGTTTTTTCCAATGCTGGTCGGCCGATCAGCGTTGGAAATTGATACAAAACTACCACTTTTCTTGAAAATGACAGAATACTAGGTGCCATGATTTTACAGGATGCTTTACACTGTCATTCACTAACAGTAACAGTCCAGCAAGGTATTTTAAAAAGATTTGGTAGTTTTATTTTTGATGTTTGCAAATGTTGTATTTTCCCTTTAAGATTGGTAATATTATTGCAGTCATCTGGCATGTCTGGGTACTTTTATTGACATACATGTAATGTTGCAGTCATCCGGGTACTCTTTACGAAAACATACAATGCGCTGATTTACATGTATTTTCAACATTGGAACTTGGAAGCCTGATATAAATAATAATATCGAATACCGGTAATCCAATAATAACGATATATTGATGGTGCTACATTGTATGCCATGAAAAATGTTCCAAGGGGCCAGATATTCCTTATCTTCTTCATTCCATTTCCAGGATTAGGAATCACAAGGATGTGGTAGTTATTTGTTTATTATTTTTGGACAGACATACATTTTTAAACATAGTACACAAGGTATGAAATTAATGGTTTTAAATTTGTCCGAGATTTAAAAACTGAGCTGCAGTCTCCATCCTTCATTTCAGACTACCGTACATGTACATACCAGTACGATGTGCAATGTACAATGTATTTTGAACAGTTAAATGCAATGTAAATTTTAAAATGCAGTCCTTGAAAACGCACTTTTGTGTCCCATTTACAATGTTAATGTAACCATGGTAACCTTGTTGCCAATTTTCATTTTGTCATTTTCAAGTGTGTTTTGGTGCCTTTTTAAATTTTATGTCAATTCCAATTTCATGAGCAAATGTGTGATGTGAACAGTTAAATGCAATGTAAATTTTAAAATGCAGTCCTTGAAAAAAACGTTTGACAGGGGAGTCAGGTTGGCGTAGCGGTACTTTCCTCGCCTTCCATCGCTGTGACCCGGGTTCCAATCCCGCCTGGGCCAATATGTGGATTGGGTTTTCAGTCCCTATACCTGATTCCGTGGGTTTTCCTCAGAATATTCCTCTGGGCTTTTCCTCCCACCTCTAAAACTGTAATTTCTTCTCATTGTCTTCTCTCTACAGGTTTCTTCAGGCTTCTGGGCTACAGTGCTTAAGGCACTTTTGAGGGACCCTTGGTTTCATTACCAGAAAGAAATAAAATGTCTTTTCAGGCAATGTTACAGCTATTGCAGCACCAAACTTTGGCAGAATTTTGGATATTTTTCTGTCGTAAATTGTCTTTTCTTTGGTGATTCATTGTTGTGTCATGTACATGGCATGTCATACATGTTTGGGTTCCCAATTTGAGCAGAAAACCCATAAACTAAACAGTGTCTTCCTGAAATGACATCACAGCAATGGCACCCTCAGTTGTCGGAAAGAGCGTGGAAAGTTTGAAATGTTTAAAAAAGTGCACTTTTTTTTCAATAAAATTAACCCAAAAAGGAAGTCAAATAATTCTCATACATTTCGTCACTGACACCATGAAGTAACACCCACTGACGCAAGTCCACTTCAGTGTTACTTTGTGAAAATCGCCACAAATGTTGGTTTCACAAAGTCTAAATCGTTTGACAGGAATGTAATTAACCCTAACTCCCTAGGCCTTTTTGCTAGGATGTAGCCTAAATCCTGCAAAATCCTCCAATTGGCCTCATGGAAAAATAGCACATGTAGCCTCAATCCTGCAAATTCCTCCGTTATTTCTTGAATATGGTCAATGGAGGGGTGACCACTGCCTGAATCCTGCAAAATCCTCCGGCTATGACTGTCAATAGGCTGAGGCAGAGGCAGTGACATCCTGGAGCAGTGCGGAGGATTTCAAGCATAATCAAGGACTAAATTTATGCTGGGCTGAGCATAAACAACACAAGGTCCGGCCCAAGACCTTGACACAGTGCATCCTCTGAAATCAGCAACGCACTTTTGCCATGTAACCTCAATCCTGCAAATTCCTCCAATTTGCAAAAAGGATTTTGGAGGATTTGGGATAGTTAGGGTTAATCCGTATTCTTGTAGGATTACAGAAAATTTTAATAAAAAGCCTCCAAACTGGTGAAATAAAGATGAGTGTTACTTCGTGAAAACAAAAATGACTGATTGGGCGCACAGTGTACCGGTACATGTATGAGTGTAAACGTTGTGAAAAAGAAAATCAGTCGGTTCTGTAAAATATGGGCACTCAAGTCCACTTGGGCGTTACTTCATGGTGTCGCTGATGATAGAAAGTTGCACAAAATGAAGTTCATCTCATGGACTTTAACCCTAACTCCCTAGGCCTTTTTGCTAGGATGTACGTAGGATGTACTCAATCCTGCAAAATCCTCCAATTGGCCTCATGGAAAAATAGCACATGTACATGTAGCCTCAATCCTGCAAATTCCTCCGTTATTTCTTGAATATGGTCAATGGAGGGGTGACCACTGCCTGAATCCTGCAAAATCCTCCAGCTACATGTATGACCATGATGACTGTCGATAGGCTGAGGCAGAGGCAGTGACATCCTGGAGCAGTGTGGAGGATGTCGAGTATAATCAAGGACTAAATGTGTGCACGGCTGAGCATAAACAACACAAGGTCCGGCCCAAGACCTTGACACATTGCGTACTCCGACGCACTTTTGCCATGTAACCTCAATCCTGCAAATTCCTCCAATTTGCAAAAATGATTTTGGAGGATTCAGGGCGGTTAGGTTAATAGATTTTAACTCTGCCCCTGATAATCTTTGTACCATTTACACAGGCATTCGACTGGGAATTTAGAAAAAAATTAAAGCTATAAAGTCCATCATTTGCAGCCATCCGAAAAAGTAACTGGCGTATTAGTGTTGAAAAACATACTTGGTTGAAAGATAGTAAACTTGTGGACTAAACTCCCTGTGAAATTAATCTTTCTGGCAAGCTGTCATTTTGAAGTACATGTAATCAACGAAAGAAGGCCTTTCCAACGGTGCGTCTTAAGGCGCACCGTAGGAAAATGTAAATAAGTAGTTCGTTTTGTTATTCGGCGCAGCGCGCGCAAGCATTGGAATGACGCATAGGCGCACGCGGTTGCTATAATTCGTCGGATCAGTGCGCGACATCGCGTATAGCTACAATTCAAAACGAATTCAAAACATGATTCAGCAACTTTTGATTTGAAATTGAGATCGTAGAATGCTATTTTTCTCGGAATATACAGCTGAAGCTGAGCTGAAACTTCATCAGGTTAGTTGTTTAGTATCTTTCATGAGATTTTGAGCACTTTTGTTGCTTTTAACGAACAAAATGCACAAATTACAAATGATGGACTATATCTTTAACACTGCCCCTGATAATCTTTGTACCATTTACACAGGCATGCAACTGGGAATTTAGAAAAAATGAGTAAACTCCAAACCAAACAAGACTTTGAACAGTATTTTTCAATTTGTTAGGGCATTCATGAGTAAAAAAAAAGGAGGAAATCAACGGATCCGAGGAAAAGTTGCATGCCTCTATAAATACAAATATCGAATGCTTCGAGTGGTGTAGTAAAATTAGCCTCCCGAGGTGATCCATGGACCATTCTATTTCCCGGGGGCGAAGCCGAGGGAAAATAGAATGTTCCATGGATCACCAAGGGAGGCTAATTTTACTTCACAGCGAGATAAAGCATTCAATATTTGTTTTATAACACTTCAACCACAGATTCTGCTTGGCTATGATATTATACAAATATTGAATGCTTCGAGTGGTGTAGTAAAACTAGCCTCCCGAGGTGATCCATGGACATTCTATTTTCCCGAGGCGAAGCCGAGGGAAAATAGAATGGTCTATGGATCACTGAGGGAGGCTAGTTTTACTTCACCACGAGATAAAGCATTCAGTATTTGTTTTATAACACTTCACCCACAGATTCTGCTTGATTTTAATATTTTAACACACAAAAGTCTTGTGCATTTACACACAAATACCGCGCCGTGGAAATAGTACTTTGGTTGCTAATGGTATAGTACTTTGGTTGCTATGGGTATAGTACTTTTGGCCGTGCACAGAAAGATAGCAAAATTAGAAAGTAACATGTGACTCGCTCTCGGCCAATCAAGACACAGAATCTGTGGGTGAGGTGTTATAATTTAAATTATCTAAATCTGAACACAGTTGAAATAACTTCTATTTCAATACAAAATTGGCGGAAAATGGATTTCTCTCTTCCAAACTACCCCTTCACGAAATGTTTGAACCCAACTCTGCGACGCGCTCTCTTTGGAACAATATGCGCTACGCACAACGCGCACACCAGCATGCATTTACACACAAATACTGTGCCGTGGAAATAGTACTTTGGTTGCTAATAGTACTTTGGTTGCTATGGGTATAGTACTTTTGGTCGTGCACTGAAAGATAGCAAAAATAGAAAGTATCATGTGACTCGCTCTCGGCCAATCAAGACACAGAATCTGTGGGTGAGGTGTTATAAACATACATATGATATGTGTATCTTATGGAATCAAGTCTCTAAATTTATAGAATGACCTGGTGGCCTCAATGCAGAAAGTTATTTTCAGGGAAAAAAAAACACAAAGTCCACCAGATAACCTATCGGTTGATTTACTATTTTAAAGGGAAAATACAACATTTGCAAACATCAACAATAAAACTACCAAATCATTTTGAAATACCTTGCTGGACTGTTAGTGAATGACAGTGTAAAGCATCCTGTAAAATCATGTCACCTGGTATACTGTCATTTTCAAGAAAAGTGGTCTTTTTGTATCAATTTCCAATGCTGATCGGCCGATCAGCGTTGGAAAAAACTGGCTTTTTTTTCAAATACTGGCCCCAGTTGACCATCGCACTTGTTTGCAATCGATTACACACCTACATGTATGAACGGGTACAAGCCGGCTAGACTGGTTCCCTGACCTTACAATTCCCCAAAAAATGTAAACTGCTCTGTTTCTTCTTAAATGGAGTCAGGGAACCAGACTACAGGAAAACGATTGTTTTCTTGGTTTTTATAGCATTTTCGAACCCAAAACCTCAAAAAAGTCAGTGTACATATAACTATATTTGCTATATACTTCCAACCCCCCAATTCCATCCATTTCTGAAAATTACAGCAAAAGTAAATGATGTACATGTATATTCCCTTTAATTTAACTATCAGATTTTATTTTCAAGTGGATACTGCCGGTAAATTGAGGTGCACAAAAAGAACACAATAAATGGCACAATTGCAGAATACCCCGCCACTCGATCTATCCACCTCGTAGCTGGCTACGGAGTCACGGTTGATTGCCCTCAATAAACATTCTCAGCGCTACTTGTATGTGTCATGCTCCACTGCACTCCAACTCCATATCCGCGTAGCCGCCAACAGGGTAGTTGGTTTGGACTTACAATTTCTTTCAGCAACTCCCATTCCTTTTGTGTTGCTTCGTTCTCATGCATATTCAAGGGCACTCCCACACCGTAACCGTGTAGCCGGCAACAGGGTGGTTGGTTTGGACTTAAAATTTTCAGCAACTCCCATTCCTTTTGTGTTGCTTCGTTCTCACATAATGGACCCCCACTCCGTATCTGCGTAGCTGGCAATGTACTAAATTGTTTCTTTTCCAGTGATTCGAACCGCGTAGCCAGAGATTTTAGGGTGTATTTCCGAGTGGCGGGGTACTCTGCAATTACTCCCAATACATACACAATTCCGATGCTTTCATGGAGACTAAATATGTAGTCAGTGGTACATGTACATATGTACATTAATACTGTATACCATGCCCAGGTTTACAGTCGTACAGTATAACAGTTGAAACATTTTCTCATCAAAAAGCAAACTTTATGTAAGGTACATGTACATGTACATACATACATACATGTACTTGTACTTGTACAAGTACACAACATGTACATATAACATGAATATTAGGCCGAAAAATTAATTAGTCGGTCTCTGGTCAGCGCGCGCGTCGATTTTAATCATGCGCGTCGATTTTAATCATGCGCGTCGATCTTTTTTTTTTCAAAAATGTTCCGCGGTAGCTCCAACAGCGCCCTCTATTTCCGCACCTCCTGGTTTTTTTTTACCAAAGAGCACCAAGGAATGGGAAATTGCACCAAGGCAAATGATCGAAAGCACCAACGCAAATTATGGAGGACACCAATGTACATGAGGACACCAAAACAGCAATATAGTACCCACCTTGTCTGTACAATCTAAGCTTGAAAAAAAAAAAAGCCGCGTGGCCGCGTCAATTCCGGAACTTTGGTCTGACCAGAGACCGAATATTTTTTTTTTTTTGGCCTTATGTGAATGTAATTAATTCATACATGTATATGTACATCATACATACATTCAATGTGTATATGTATGAAAATATAGATTAAAATTAGAATAGATTAAAATATACAATGAAGTACATTGTATATTTTAATAACATCAGATGAATTTTACTCAAACCTCAATAACTGACTTTGCCTTGGGTCAGCATACCGTAATTGTATTTTTCAAATGTACGGTAAGCTACATTAAACCCAATTATAAAGTGTTTTCAATTCCTTTTTTTTTTCAAATTAACCCTTACCTTTCCAACTCCATCAAAATCCATCCCCCCTTTGGCATGTTAGGGGCATTTTGGCCATCCTTTCCAAGGACCACATTCAAGAAATAATGGAGGATTTTGCAGGATTAGGGCTGCAGATGTACAAAATATGCTTTTGCTACAAGGAGGCAGTTGGAGGATTTTGCAGGATTGAGGTTACATCCTAGCAAAAAGGCCTAGGGAATTAGGGTTAAATTCAAAATTTGCACTGGTAGTGCATACTACACTCACATGAAACAGCTGAGAATTGTTTGTTTCTAAATGAACACATTACATTTTGGCCGAGGACTTCCTGTGTTTTTTCCCCAATTTTTCACCATACATGTACGTAGGTTTGTGGATTCACCCAACATACATGTTTATACAATAACTCATACATTTTGTGCGCAAGTGTGCCAGTTTTTAGCAGTCCATATTCAAGCTGAAATATACAAGCACAGTTCTGGGGCCAATTTCACGGTGCTGCTAAGCACAAAATTTGCTTAGCACAAAAAAAGTCCGGCTTATAAAAGCAGGTTACCAGCCAAAACTCCACGTGACGTTTATATTGCTCGTGATTAGTATTCACCTGTTGTTTGCTTAGCATGAAAATCACATGGAGTTTTGGTTGATAACCTGCTTTTCTACAAATGTTTGTGCTTAGCAGCGCCGTGGAATTGGGCCCTGGTCTACGTTTTTGTGCCTTCTATTCCTTAAGAAAAATCTCAGGCACATTAAATCCCATCTCCTTGGCTTGCTCCAAATCGGAATGCACAGCCACACCAACTCCACCGATGCTGGTCTCCCACATGTCGTATCCCACGGCTGCCACCTCCTCTCTGACACGCATCACCGTGTCCGTCTCCGTGTCTGGCCTCAGCAGTGTCAGGGCACACCCGCCCCCTCCCGCACCCGTGAGCTTGGAGTGGAGGCCGTACTTGGATGTCAGGGAGCAAAGGCGCTCCAGGGAGGGGTGCGAAACCCCGATGATCTCCAGAAACTTCTGATTCATATCAATCAACTCTTCCAGTTGAGGGTACAAGGCAGACGATTGGTCTGCTGCGACCCCAGTCCCTTCTCCAATTGGAGCGGCCTGATCACCTGACAGCTGTGGAGGATCTGGTTGGTTGCTTACTTCTGCTGTGCCCGCCTCTTTTTCATTTGGCTGTGCAAATTTTTCAAAAAGGGACTGGCACATTTGAGAAATCCCCTCGATCGAGTCCAGCACCGGTCCAATGACTGCTGGGAACTTCTTGTATTTGTCGCGCACACCGGCAACCAGAGTTTTGGTACTGCGCGGTACCTTCGTGTTAATCAGCAGGATGCGTAGGAGGGGGACTTTGGACAGGGGATGGATGACCTTGCCTTGGTAACGAAGAGCGCCACCGTAGGTGCTGACGGCATTGTCGATCCCAGACGGATTACCGTGGATTATCCGTTCGGCTTCAAACCCCCAACGATTGATGAGGACCAAATCGTCCTTATTCCATAAAGGCGACCCGGATCCGTTTTCATCCAGAGACGCAACCATTCCTCCTTGGAGTAAGAAAGCTGCTGACAGACACACAGAGAAGGCAGCAGAGGACCCCAATCCTGCTCCGGTCGGGAGCTCAGAGGTCACCTGAACCTCGACAGAAGGAAGAGGGGACGGGGGACCCGTGCCAAAGATGGATAAGTACAGGTACAAGACTGCCAGCACTGCAAGATCCCGGGTGCTCCCGTCTTCAGAGATGCTTGCAAACTCTTTCATCTTACTGAACAGTGCAGCTGTGGGTGGACTGGCATCCAGAGGCGATCTCTCTCGCAGATGATCTGAAAAAGTCTTGGCGAGGTCTTCAGTGCTCCAAGTCCGCTCCAGACCGATGTCCGGTAGGTTGAAGGAGGCGGAGGCCCCATCGACGACTCGCCTCAGCTTCAGGAATGTCCGTAGGTTCAGACTCGACGCCAGTGCCGTCTTACCGTAGACGACGGCGTGCTCTCCGTGGAGTATCACCTTCCCTGGTGCGGACACATAGAGGGCGCTCTTCGCTGCCGCATCTGTCGGTTTCCCCATCGCCATGCTGGTGACTGATTTTCTCAAATGAACTGGTGTTGGGAAAGTAAACGACAGGAGTAAGGCTGGAATAAACTTACATGTAGATAGATTTATCTATGGATAGATGACTGTACATCTACATGGGAGAGGGAGCAGAGGGGCTCTCTCAAGTGGAAAATTACCTTAGTTCACAATAATTTTGGTCACTGAAAGGGGGCGGGGAGGGAGGAGGGACATCTCTCTGCACCCCCTGGATCAGCAACTGACTTAACAGTGACATAGGAATGCCTTTGTTGTTGTTCATTTGCATAGCTTGTGACTTGAATTGAGCCTGAAGGTCTTGTGATGGTCTTGCAGGGTCTTGACTACAACACTTGAATTTTACACCAACTGTTGCTCTAAAAACTACATACATTTT
This sequence comes from Patiria miniata, assembly GCF_015706575.1. Lineage (NCBI taxonomy): Eukaryota > Metazoa > Echinodermata > Asteroidea > Valvatida > Asterinidae > Patiria > Patiria miniata. The sequence continues at coordinate 11,246,313 of NW_024037068.1, forward strand.
GTACATATGTACTTTAAACATTACCTCCCCAACTCCATCAAAATCCATTTTGGATGAGTTTGGGGGACTTGGTCCTGCATGCCTGCTTTAACTAAATATCAATTGATGGAGTATGATGGACTTGGGCCTGAGACCTACATGTAAGGCCAAAAAAAAAAGAATATTTGGTCTCTGGTCAGACCAAAGTTCCGGAATTGACTTGGCCACGCGGCTTTTTTTTTTTTCACTTTGTTTCTTTTTTTCTTCAAGCTTGGATTGTACAGACAAGGTGGGGAACTACATGTACATGTATTTTGCTTTTTTGGTGTCCTCATAATGTACATGTACATTGGTGTCCTCCATAATTTGCCTTGGTGCTTTCGATCATTTGCCTTGGTGCAATTTCCCATTCCTTGGTGCTCTTTGGTAAAAAAAAAATTCGGAGGTGCGGAAATGCACTGTTGGAGCTACCGTGGAGCATTTTGGAAAAAAAAAAAGATCGACGCGCATGATTAAAATCTACGCGCGCGCTGACCAGAGACCGACTAATTTTTTTTCTTGGCCTAAAGCAAACGATTTTGGCGGACTTGGTCCAGTACTTACATGTAGTAAAAGAGATACATGTAGGGTTAAGTACGATAAAAATGAGTAATACACTTACAGATACTGTAGTTGTTTAGTTTAAGACACCTCTCTGTTGCCTTACAACTTCAGGTTAATTAATGGAAACCCTGCAGCTTTCCACAATATTTTAAGCTAGCTGATATTCAGCATGGTATCTTAGCGAACTATTTAGATGATTCCATACATACATGTATGTAAAGTGACAACTTCTTGCTTGTATCATTGCCAAATGTTTAGGTATTACGTCCCAAATCAAAGAGGATTCTTTTCATCCGCTTACATGGAACGGGGTCCTTAACTACACGATTGCCGGTACTACTAATTTAGCTTCACATTTATGCAGTTGCGTGCAGGCTGTAGGTACAGTGTAAGCCGAGTTTTAAAAAAATGTCTGCATTTAAAAAAAAAAATGATTGAAGCAGCCCCCTCCCTTTCTTTCCCGAAGATGCATGGCAGATTTGTTAAGACATTGTGGATTTTTCCATTTTCTCAAACTCTTTTGCTGATAGCAAATCGTGTCGAAAGGAGCCGTAAAAAAATGATGCAACAATTTTAGGAAAGAATGTGTAGGCTATCCCGACGCCACTTTTGTGGTTAAGGTTGTGTGCAAAGTTTATGGTTCAGTGCATTTTCAAAGTATTTCCTAGCAAAACGGGAAATGCGGTCCCAAATTTTGTCTTTTCAAAATGTTTGCAATGACTGACCTTCATTGAGATAACAAATAATTAATACATGAAGTACAAACAGGAAAAAATGTAGTATCCAGACGCTACTTCAGCGGTTGTGTACAAAGTCTATGGAGAGTCAAGAACATTTTCTAAGTATTTCCTAACAAAATTAGAAACGTTTCTCAGTCCAAGATTCATGTCTTTTTCACATTTTTTGCAACAGGTTGCAACATTTTATCCAAAAAAAGTAGCTTCAGGATGCAACATTCTTTCCCAGTTTGTTTTGAAACAAATAAAACAGACGGAAAAAATGTTGCAACCCGACGCCACTTCAGCGTTTGTGTACAAAGTCTAGTAGTAGTAAAACATGGAGAGTCAAGCAAATTTGTAAAGTATTTCCAAACAAAACTGGAAATGTTTCTCAGTCCCAGATTCATGTCTTAATATCCATATCATTTTTGCATGACTGACCTTCATTGACAATGATTGAGATGATAGGGCGTATGAAGAAACAAGTGGCGTCAGGTTGTAACATTGTTTTACAAAAAGACAATACATACAATACATTGAAAATATTTTTGTAAAATAGGAAAGAATTCCATATCTGAACATCACTATTCACGACACTATTCACGAACACACCCTGTGTGAAAAAAAAATGTTGCAACCTGACGCCACTTCAGCGGTTGTGTACAAAGTCTAGTACTATGGAGAGTCAAGCAAACTATGACTCTTATGAGAATGGTCTGAATAATTCTCCTAAGTTTTCTCGGTATTGAAAAGTGTGCTTCAATATTTTCCCTGCTAAATTTGACTTTTTAGGACATATTATTATTGCTTTCTGATGGTTGCTAGGTCATTACATAAAAATTTGAAGCTTTTCAACGACGAAATTTTCAAGGTCCTGAGTTTGAATTGCGTTCTTCTCCGGAGCTCCCCGGCCGCCGTTGATAGTCATACTGATACAGTGTTGTGTTGAGGCGGCCAACTCATTTGAACACGTGCAAGTCCGGCGTGTGACCCCGGCCTGGATTTTTTGAGCGCTCCTCCGATTCAAAGTTCCAACGACCCTAAGAAAACACATTTCAAGCCAGAGTTTCAACTTACCTTTTCTTTTTCAAGTGGTAGAACAGACTGCAGAGCTACAATGGAGAACATTGTATGATTAATGCGCAAAATCTACCAGCTTTTGTGGTCGCAATTTCCAGCAAAAAAACACTGCCCACAACTTGCGTGTGTACATCCAGTCATGCCAGTGTACAAATGTACATGTACAATGTCACCTGCTGCACCTTCAGCGTGGTGCCAAGTCCATATAAAGCCCCAACAAATAATAACGTGCGTCCACGTCTGGGTACCAAATATACTTGGTGTGCTTAAACTCCGGCATCATATCAGCTTGTGCTCCACATCTATTTATAGTTCCAGAGTCATTTAAAAAGCTTTCCTGAGCTGACCACATAAAAACAAATCCATCGTTATCATACTCTTATTTGATGTCCCTGGAGCAGAACATGGATCAGTATTATTTAAGCCGGAGCCGCTCCAATTAAAGGCCTCCAATCTTATGGAGCCTAAACGGGAACAAAGCCGACGTTTGGTAAAAAAAAAAACCAGGTCATTATAAACCAACCACCATGAGTGCTTTAATTATTATTTGGAGAACCGCCGTTGCAGTTAACGGAGAGGGGTCGGGGTGCGGAAAAACTACACAGATTCTTCGAATTTCATCTACTCAGCTTGGCAGTCCAAAATTAAAAGCAATAAATAATATGTGAGGGCGATGTTTCGAGCGTTAGGCTAGTCTCCGCTAGGTCTGGCTTAGCCCCATAAATGTGGCCTATTTACTGGACTGCCTCCGTAAACATAGGCCACACATCCACATGAACAAAAATCGTGTCGACGGAGCCAAATTTTGATTTTCACATTTAGGATTAGTTTGTAGGTTTTTTTTGCTTTAGAAGCATACTCACCCTCTTTATAGGCTAATCAGAAAGTGCTGCCTTTTTCAGATGTATATTTTTCGTGAAATTTCCAGATTCATTTTTACACGTTTGCGTATCAAAATTTCAACATGAAATTTCACAAAAATTAGACATCTGAAAAAGGCAGCACTTTCTGATTAGCCTATAAAGAGGGTGAGTATGCTTCTAAAGCAAAAAAAACCTACAAACTAAGCCTAAATGTGAAAATCAAAATTTGGCTCCGTCGACACGATTTTTGTACATGTGGATGTGTGGCCTATGTTTACGGAGGCAGTCCAGTAAATAGGCCACATTTATGGGGCTAGGTCTGGCTTGGCACTGGCGATGATGACGGGCAAATCGTCAGGGAACTAATTGGACTAAAACTAGAACATGTAGAACGCGGCAACTCGTATCCCCTCCTTATGTTATTTTTTTAGACGTTAGACCTTTTTAAATGAATATGTATAATTATGGCCTACATATTTGACCAGCTCATACAGGGTGAGTAAAAAAACACCGAAACCCCGAGGTTGGGACCCGGGCGTCGCGAAGGGGGGGGGGGGGGGGGGGGGGGCGGGCAATTGCCCCCCCCCCCCTCCCCCGCCCGGAAAGCAAAAAAAAAAAAAAAAAAAAAAAAAGGAAGAACAAAAAGAGAAAAAAAGAAAAGAAAAAGAGGCGCGAAGTCAGTGGTGTAAACTTAATTGGGGGGGGGGGGGGGCAAAATGTCCCTGCCCCCTCTAAAACCGATAAATCGAGAATATGTTGAAAATACAGGATTTTTTTGGGAAAAATATTTTGGGAAAAATATGTTTTGCCCCCTCTAGAAAAAAATCCTGGGCGACGCCCATGGTTGGTTTTATTGAAGTTCTGCACTTTCAAAATCTAGGATATGAAAGCCCAATTCATAAGCTTTCTTTTAGTACAAGAATCATTCAAATCACTCATGTACTTTTCAAGTTACAGAATTTTAAACACAACCACTCAGGTCTCGGTTTTTTGTGTGTGATCACCCTGAATAGCTGCATGCAGATCACGAACACTATTCTTGCGAAAATTGCCCTCGGGTGATACACAATCAATGACCAATCATATACATGTACTAATAAACAGAGGCGTATAGCTGGGGGGGGGGGGGGACTCCACGGTGTAAGCTATGATTGTTCTTTTTCACGTTTTCTGAGTTTTTTCGCGAATGCCTGTATATCTTAGCCACACTGAGAATTTCTACGCAAGTGCCCCTACAACTTCTTTTGAAAAAGGAGACCATATTTGGCTTTAAAAACTTTGGAATTGTGTATATGAAGGATCAACTCCCTGGTTTTTGTGCTTCCATCCGAGGGCAGGCTTGATAGAATTACGGTTGAAAATGGGTCCTATTTGCCTAAGAAAGTGGAGGGATGCCACTTAAAATGGCTACATGCACTCTGATGCTTTGCCGGGAACTATCACTTAATTTTCGGGAGGTGATTTTGTTTTGGTGTGAATATTTAAAAATGTAATTAGCTATAGTCTACCCAAATTTGAAAAAAATGGAAAAATGAAGGACAAGACTATAATTGAATTTTTGTTTGAGAAACACCAGTGATGTCGGCTTGCATATTATTTTGCCCTGAACTTAGTTGATTTTCAACGAATTGAATTGGTGCGCTGCACGTCCCGCGGAAATGGAATAGCGCCATCTATTGTCAAACATCTATTGTTTCCCATGAAAGAACATTGCGTGCCCGGCTTGGTCACCAGCATAGATATAGAATAAAAAATATCTATGGTTTATGGCAACATGCTATGATTTTTTTTTTTAAAGAAAACTAATGGTAGCCAAAGTATAAAAGGAGGGCGCAATTTAGAGTGGGCCCGCCTGACCATAATGTTACCTACTCCAAAATGAGCTCCGTTTTGTGTCTGCCATATCTCAAAAGGCAAATTGCGTCTCAAAAATAGACATAATAGTAACACTCACAATGTGCTTTAATTTCTGAAACTTTTTCCCTTTATTAAACTCAATCATAGACATTGATTTCAATCGTGCAGCTCGTCCTTTAGAAGTGCAAAATAAATTATTAATCACAATCTGAAACATGATTTTCAATCATTTCGAAAATGTAAACAACCAGTTCCGCGACTTGATACATGTCAATTAACGATCCATGATTGATCCTTAGGCCTAAGCATTGTCCTTAAAAAGGAAGTTTTTCAAGTAAGGCGATTTCCACCAAGCTGGAACGGTTTATAGATTATTGTGGTTGCAGGTGTCTCAGAGGCTACTATTTGTTATAATAATCTAGCAACGATGAATAATTCACAAAAGGTTTACTCATGCTGATCCTAGCAATGCAAAGTCATTGCCCTCTGGCTCTGCCTTGTGGCATAATGTCTACATCAAACTTTTCCCTTTTTTGGAAGCAAGTGTACAACTGTCTTGGTAAATACAACATTAAAGTTCTGTGAGCATAAGCGCAGCGTTCGACTTTTTTTTTCCGTAGGTGGGTTACTCAAAAGAATATCATGCATAATTCAGTTTTGCTTTGATGAATCGTCGCAAGACACTTAGGTTCTCGTTCTCTTCCCCCACCCTCAAAATATAATTATCTCTACGACAAATTCTGAGAAGAAAAATAGTCAATGAAAATGAGCAGCGACGACATGGATTCGAACCAGGGATCTTTTTATCTATAGCTCATCTCGGAGCTATCCACCAGACGTCTGGTGGATAGCGCCGAGATGAGCCATAAGATCGGTATAGTCTGCAGACTATACTGTGTGGGGTAGCTTGATGACAACCGGTCTTTAAAAAGCTTTAATTGTAACTGGTTGACGAAATAACAACAACGCTCTTAATATCATTGTTCTGTTTCATGAATAAGCATACTAGCCCGATCGATATTAAATTATGAAGTTTGGAGCAAAACCCAACTACGGAAAAGAAATTCGCATGCGGCGTCATCGTCCTGAGTCACAGCAGTTTACTATTGGACCTATCCAGTGAGAGGTTGCTCAGAGACATTAGCTGCAACCTGTCAGAGCCCTTGGAGTGGCAGAGGGCACTTGCGAAGGAGGGATCAACCTCATAACAGTGCGCCACAAAAAAAAAAAAAAACGCATCGCAGAGTGAAAGGCACGTATTTTTGCATAGTGCGTGGTCACTGAAGGCCGTTTAATACATACAAAAGGCTGTGTTAATGAGCATCTTGGAGGAACAAAGACCAGGGGCCAATTTCATAGATCTGCTTAAGCACAAAATTTGCTTAAGCACACAAACATATTGCTTAATAAAATCAGGTTACCGGCCAAAACTCCATGCGATTGTTGTGCTAAGTAAACAACAGCTAAATACCGGTCACAAGCAATGTACATCACGTGGAGTTTTGGCCGGTAACCTAATTTTACTAAGCAATGTTTTTTTCGTGCTTAAGCAAATTTTCTGCTTCAGCAGCTCTATGAAATTGGGCCCAGCTGCCCTCTGGTGTGACGTCAGATGCTTATCTAATCTAATCTTGTACCATGTCCCGAAGGACGTTGGCTCCACAAATTTTCGCTCTCCACTCTCGTCTATCTTGCGCTCTACAGTGCAAAGGATATTAAACTAGCCAAAAACTGATTTTTTTTTAAAATGTGTCGGATCTAGCTTCTTTCGAAGAAATTGTGAAAGATCACTGCCGATCAAACTATTTGACATCATGTATATGATCTAAAATGTATCATCTTCTGTGTGAAACTACATGTTCAATAATCCATACCTGATATTGAAAATAAACATGGTGAAAATGGGGAGAGTGAATCGTTTGACTTCTTCATAAAAAAAAAATTGAGATTGTGACCGTTAACACGTAGGCACAGATGGTCAAATAAGCAAACGAAATGCTCGTGCAGTCAACAGGAGAGGATTCCATGTTCAGCCCAATAGCCTTTGATGGTGTGCTTGGCGGACACGACAGGAGGGCACTATGTATTTATAAAGCGCACGTATCAAAATATTGGTGCTCAAGGCGCTACATATCATTATTACCCTGCTCATTGGGCCAATGTAACATTCAAAATACCATCTCCCTGGGATTCTACAGCTGGAAGCTGCCATTTCGGCGCAAAGCAGCTAAAATCAACCACTCTCCGCCCTACCATGTCCTAGGTTGGATTTAGGTGTAGTCCGCGTGTCAAACCCAAATTTGGAGGTGGACCGTGAATTAGGTTCTGCACAAAACGGTTTTGGGTAATTCCATTGTTACTCACGTTACATTTTTGATGTACTTTTGAGTTTCCTTGGTCTATAATTACCTCACTAAAAATGTTTAAAGAGGTTGTGGAATGCTCGAAGACATTTCCGTCATTTTTCGGGTATATGTAGCCTAAGGTGTGATGAAATAAAAACGACAATTGTTTCTGTCATGAAATGAGTACAAAAGGTACTTTTGAGAGCTGTTTTTTCAGGTCCAGTTTCGACCCGAACGTGCAACTGTGTAAAAGTCGTCGTTGCGGGCAGCAAACAAAACACAGTCAATCGTGACGTAATAAACAGGACTCGTGTATGCTGCTGTGCATTGGGAGTCCTGTTTATTACGTCACGATTTACTGTGTTTTGTTTGCTGCCCGCAACGACGACTTTTACACAGTTGCACGTTCGGGTCGAAACTGGACCTGAAAAACAGCTCTCAAAAGTACCTTTTGTACTCATTTCATGACAGAAACAATAGTCGTTTTTATTTCATCACACCTTATGCTACATATACCCGAAAAATGACGGAAAAGTCTTCGAGCATTCCACAACCTCTTTAATAACTGTTATCCCCTGGTAGATAGCGTAGACCTAGACCTACCTAAGCACCAAAGATGACATCCAGAAAAATGTGTTATGTATGATAAACAAGACGCATAGAATCGGTTACTCACGTTACGAACATGTAACGTGAGTAACCGATTTTGTGCATCTTGTTTATACATAACACAATTTTTCTGGACGTCATCTTTAGTGCTTAGGTAGGTCTAGGTCTACGCTATCTATCATGGGGATTACAGTTATTAAACCTTTTTAGTAAGGTAATTACAGCCCAAGGAAACTCAAAAGTACATCAAAAATGTAACGTGAGTAACCGTGGAATTCCCCTTTTGCATTTTCTTGTCATTTGGACCTTTCAGATCAATATTCCGACGGGTGCCACCTTGTCACCCTTAAGCATTTTTTTACCCTTCTACTGCGTCCACTTTCTAAAAAAAAAGGGTAATGATGTTTTGCGTGTGGCATTTTTTAGGGATCCAGTAGACTACATCACATGTTTTTCAAGGCCATGCATTCAACCCAGAAATGAGTGCGGACTGTTAACATCATTGTGTAAAGATGAAACCATGCCAATGTGGTTGAACAAATTCGGCATGACAAGATACTGCCTCACCCCGACACTGTGTAAACACCGACTGATTTCAATATCGAGGGGGCGCTTATTACTGCATGTGATGCCCCCGAGATGCTCCCGGATGCGAGGTAGCGATTGAGTCCTGTACAGGACAGCGGGTATGCAACACTCGGGAGCGCCGCGCATCGAGTACAAATCGACCGAAAGCCGACGTAGCATCAATAAGTACGGCCGTCCAATAACGAACATTAAAGCACCACAAAAAATGCACAAGAGGGTAAAAATACAGAAAGTTTGAATCCAGTTGAGATCCGAGCCAACGAGGAGTCTTAAAAGTCCGTGTAAAATTCCGCCTCCAAAAATGGCGGCCGATAATAATTCAGTGATGAGGAAGGCTTCGTTTCCGTACCCCTGCCACTTTTCAGGGAAGTAAAATTTCACCGCCGCCCAAGTTTCCGGGTTCGGCACCAGCCTACCACGTATCATCTTATTTTCGACGCGGGTGTCCAGGAGCCGATCCAGGGACGCTAAGAATTGTGGGTAGGGCAAGGCATCGTCCTGAACCAGTATGGTGTACTCTGCGTTGAAGGTCTCCATCTGACTCATGCAGAAGACGTAGTCGCGTTTTTCCTGTTCGCGGGCGTCATCAGACGGGTGTGGGTCGTGTCCTCTCTTGCTCACGACGTGCACGTATTTCGCGAGACGTTCTGCCTCCTTGTGGTGGCCTGGCACGCTCTCCGCGTTGCATACGAGTAACACAACGTCTCTCCGCTCAACTTCCTTCAGTAATCTGTCGAACTCGGCAACGACTCGGGTCAGATATCTGGGGTCGTACTTCTTATAGTGTGACGATTTTCGCTTGACAGTGATGACCCCGATGGCGTACTTGGGCGGGTTCTGCTGCCTCTGCACCAGAGGTTTGGTGTGGAACGCAAGCGACGATTCTGAATCGAGACGCTCAAAATAATCATCTGCCCTTTGACCTTGGGTGACGTCATTCAATATGGCTCCCTCAACGGTGCGGCTAGACTTCAGATAGAAGCGGGAGAATGGTCGGTTCCAGCAAGAGAGCGGAAGAATGACGCAGAAGGTACAGATGTACAAGAGCACTATGAGCCACAGTACGGTTCGAAACTGAAGTCTGTGGGTTCTCTTGGCTGACCCACACATGGCCATTTTAGACTGCAACTTTTGACACCAGTTTTAGTGTCATGTTCTCTACATTACAGAAACACCGAGTTGTGTTATAGACTTAATGGCGTACCCCATACAATCTATGGACGATGTAACATTTTTTTGGGGAGGCATGCAAACGACATTGGCAAAAAGCACGCTACGAGCGTACATGTAAATGTCCGTAAAATCTCAACATTTGAACAATAGCAGTGATCTGTCAATGAATACTTGGAATATTGTCATAAGTGAACGTGTTGCCTATTTTGAAAAACGTGCACGCGCCTTCGGAAGACATCAGATAGAAGGTAACTTTCAAACTGCATCCAACTAAAGGCAACCCATGGAGATGTCTTGTGTTGACACAGAGCTACTTGGCGCGTCGATGACAAAACTTATTACTGGCTGGCTGTTACCTGAAACAAGAAGAGAAAATTAATGTTGAGATGCATCTTTAATTATTGAAACCTCTTCTTTTGTACAGGTTTGTTTGGGAAATCTATATACGTATACACTGAATAATCTGCGTCCTACAGAAGATATATCTCGAGAGCCTAAATAAAAATTCTGAATGAACTTGAATTGTCTCCTGGTTCGGATTGTCGTAACTGATCAGGGGTGACCTTCCTGCTATTTAAACAGTCACGGACCATCAAAATATCAATTCACTTCAACTACCATGTCTCTTATACAGTCAGATCACGTCAAGCAATTATCCTGCTTTATGTAGGCTGGGAACTCTTAACTGTTGAAAACGGTCACTCGATTGATTTTGACTGAAAGAAAAAATAGGTACAGAATGTGTGCTTGCATGGGAGGGTTGAGCAATGGGTGCGTTTGAGTAGCTCGGGTAAAGGCAGACGGGTTAGCAACGACAGCTGGGCTAATCGAACGCTAAACCGCGGGCCATCATCATCACGTTACGCCCATAGCAACGACAACGTAGCAATGGCCGTAGCCAGTGATAAAACGCCCATTTCGGACTGGGCTTTAGTTTGAAATTAAGCGCTTTTCAGTCAAAGTTAGGATGAAATCATAGCTTCACAAGTCGCAATGAACTCAATAAATGATTATCTTTAGACTTCAAATAAAATTTATTTCTAAGCCCACTTGAGATTTCCGCCGTCCGGCCGCCATTATTTGTCCGTTTCTAGGGAATGAACAAACACATGCGTGTGCCGTATTTCCACCACTGACTCTGCTCCACGAGCACAGGCTTTGCAGTACAGCTGTTGTTATTGCGAAAGTTTGGCGACCCGTGTCAACCCGGTTGAATCAAAGGAACGCACCCATTGTCGTTTACGTCGTTGTGGTTAACACTAGCTGTATACAACTGTAGTTGTGGTGGCTGAATGGGGACGCAATAGCCTGTTGGCCTAACGCTCTTCCTTCAATCGTTGACAGGTGCAGACCAGTAACAACAAGCCCATAAGGTTGCAGGCCAGTAAATCGGTCCAAAATCGCCTACGCCAGCTAAATCATAATTTGCATGCCCTCACATCCTTCGTTATTTGAGCATATTGTGGGCCATGAACTTAAGGGTTTGTAAAAACAATATGGGTGGAAGCTGGGGTGATCATCTTTGCATGGAAAATTCTCCCAAAAGCTAAGTTCCCCCGAAAAGTGAACGGCTTATGAAAGATGATGAAGCAAGATTTAATTTCTAGCTTTAACATCTTAAATTCATATTTTTTTAAGTCGGTCTTCACGCAGGACACCACAACGCTTGCCAATCTTCAGTAGATCTTCCCTGATATTGAGCCACAACACTTGATACAACATCTGAAGGTATCCAGAAACATCTGCATGAATTAAGTCCATCAAAGGCAGCAGGTCCAGATAATATACCTAACAGAAATCTCATTGAATGCAGTTGTGAACTGGCACCATTACTGACAGCTCTCTTCAATTTTTCAGCTCGGGGCCAACTCCTGATTGGATTACTGCCAATGTTACTGCGGTGTTTGTTTATAAGAAGGGCATGAGCATAAAGAGCGACCCAAGTAATTATCGCCCCATTGCACTAACGTCCGTTCTGTGCAAAGTTTTGGAACACGTACCCTGTTTTACCTTGAACGTCACCACATAATTATACCGACTGCCAACACGGTTTTAGGAAAAATAGAGGCTGTGATACCCAAGTGCTCATCACAGAGGATGGCATTGCTAATTCAGCGGACAAAAGGTAAACAGATCGACGCTGTAGTAATTGACTTCCCAAAAGCGCTCTATCACGTACACTGTAAAAACTGCAGTGTTAAATTTACACCATTGGTATCTATATACGACCATCTGGTGTTAAATTTTACTGGTGTTGTCCTATATAGATACCGAATGGTGTTAAATTAACACTACAGTTTTTGCAGTGTATCTCATCAAAGGCTTCTTCTTAAACTAAAGCACTTCGGGATTATTGGCAACATTTACAATAGGATTTCAAACTTTCTAACAACACGCAAACAGAGAGTACTACTGGAAGGGGAAAGATCTGCCGACGTGGCGTATATACGCCAAGGCACGATTCTGGGACCACTTTTGTTCCTCCTATTATGTGCACGATATTCCATTTTACGTGTCTTCAAAAACCAGATCTTTGCAGACGATGACTTACTGTATCGGGAAATACATTCACCATTCGATGCTGCCTCGCTTCAAAGTGACCTCAAAGCTCTCTGGAGATGGGAAAGTATTAAGTGGGAAATGAAATTCGATGCAGATAAAATATGCTTCATCATGCACATGACAACCAACAAAAACACCCAGATCTATACATGTAAGTATATCAATGGAGAGTCACTCCAAACAAGATCCAACCCTTTGACATAGGACTCATCTTCAGCAGTGATTGCAGCTGGTCGTCTCACATAAGCAGAATCACAACTACATTGTACATGTAGTGCCAAGCAGACAACGGGTATCATCCGGTGGAGCTCAAATCAATCAAGAACTAACATCTCGCCTGTACCAGTCTTTGGTTTGCCCTAAGCTTGAATATGGTGTTTGCGGCTGGGCCCCGTTTACAGAAGAGGAAAAGAAACAGCCAGAGGGCATCCAGAGATTTGCTGCAAGAATGTGCTGCAACAACTATACCACAGATTCAAGCGTCACCGCCATGTTACAGGAACTAGGTTGGCCACTGAACGTATGGGCCTTAAGCTTATTCACGAGTTGGCCATTTTCGTCGAGTTCCCTGAACATATTTCCCTAAGTGTTCACTGTTTAATGGGATGGCACCAGACTGTTTATGCAGTCACAATGCGGCCTTATTTTACTCTCTTTTTTACAATCTGCTTTGAACTTTTTGGGAATTTTTAATTACAAATTTAAATTATTCATTGAAGCAGACTGGAATTAACCAGTAATTTCATTTCTCTGCGCAAGTTCCAAAAATTAAGAATTTACCTCACTTTCAATTCAATATGGCCGACTCGTGAATAATGCCCATAGAAGAAGTACATCCAAATCAATAATGTTATATAAAATCACCCATGGACTTGTTGACATCCACCACAACTTGACCCTACAGAGAAAAACACATCGCAGATCACATCAGTATTCATACCATCGTCTGCATGCAAAAATGTACAGTACCAGCTTCTTCCCATCAAACCATACCTCTCTGGAATGCTCTACCTGAATCGATCATCAACAATACCAGACCAGACCACTTCAAGACCGCCGTTGCTGACCACACTCTTCATGATGGGGATTATGAAACTTTGAAAATTGAAAAAAAAAAAATGTTTATAGAATTTATTTTTGTTTATAGCTCCGCGACACACCAACTCTAGTGGGATGCAAATCAACCGTTTTGCTAGAGAATCCAGATGTAAATGTAGATGGATGTTATGGGCGTCTCAAACACCTTACACAGTTGTGCGTATTTGTAAATAAGTTTTTTTATATAACGGGAGTCGATTTATTGGTCTGCACCCATGACATAATATATTGTAACGGACAGTCTATGCACACTTTTGTTGTCATTGCTTTCTAGCACTAGTGCTCCGGCGGAGGGGCTCCGGCGGCGCGCACCTGACCTGGTTTTGGGTCTGGCTAGCGCGCGCTCCGGAAATAGGCTCTACAAATAGGTTGGCTAAGTGGGGTTCTTTTGTTCAATTGCGCGGGAAGAACTTGGCTGGATTCCAGGGTTGGGTAAAGTTGTAACATTGTAATACATTTTGTGAAACTGTGCATGTATATCCTGGGAATTGATCAGTTGCAGTTCTGGTAGTGGTGTGGCAAGTTGCCCGCAGAGTCCGCTTGGCGAAATAAATGAGATCTTCCTTCAGAGTTAGAAATCCCGTCTGTCTGTCCCCTTTTCTTGCGTTTGGCCGGATTTGGCGGACAAGAGCCCAGTAGGATCCCGCTACAAATGGTGGCAGCGGTGGGATATTGACGGGATTTTGGACTAATGATTGGAAATGACGGAAAGCCGAGCCACAGTTGAGATCGTGGACGCCATCAACGATGTCATCATTGACGTTCGGAAGGTGGGAGACTCCTTGGAGCGGCAGATTTGTGGATCAGCCCATTCCTCGGACAGACGTAATCCACAGGCAACTGGTTCAGCGGTAGGTGTGTTGCAGAGGATCAATAAAATGATCGCCGAATTGGAAGCAATGTACAGCTCCGATGATTCTACCAGTGCGGATCAGGATGAAGACGGACGAGCAAGCCTGTTCAGCGGTCCGGGGGCAGAAGTTGATGTTAGGCTGGGTTGTCGCGTGAATCGGGAGACCACGAGTAGGGAGGTCGCTGCGAGCGATGATAGCCCTGCTGTTGACGTGGAGCCCCGTCCCGTGATACTGGCGAGCATGACGGCTGTCCATCGGATCGAGGTTCGTGGATGCACCGACTTTTCCAGTCCGGATCCAACTGCTGCGGAGAACTTTAGCTGCACATCGATAGCTCCATCGTTGCGGACATCTCCATCGATGCACACTGATCCACCGTTGTGGACGGCTCCGCTGGTGCATGCCGATCAGCCGGAGCCCGCTGAACTCATCGACCGCCGTACTGCCGGGACAGCAAATCAGACCACGGACAATCGACCACAAGACACTGACCTTCATGTTCAGGTGACGGCAACCGAGCCGGAGCGGCACTATGATCCCCCGGCGAAAGCAGCCCCGCTGGAGCAAGCAACGACATTGACTTTCAGACCGCAGGTGCACGTGACAGGGACAAGAACGGTAAGCCAACAGACTACGGATCTGGCGATGCAGGACGCATCAAAGAAGACGAGGCCGAAGGTACAGGGAGTACCACAGAAGACAGGATACCCGTTGATGCAGGGAGCATCAAAGGCTGGGAATCCGCCGGTGCAGGGTGCACCACAGAAGATGAGGCCGCCGAAGAAGACAGGGAATCCGCCGGTGCGGGGTGCACCACAGAAGACAAGGCTGCCGGAGAAGACAACAGTGCGTGGACAGACACCACGGAAGACAACGGGGCCAAAGCAAGGTTGGGGAGTCAACGACCAGGTGGCAGGAGTACAGCGATGTGACCTGTGTACTTGGCTGAAGACACTAAAGCTTGCGAAGTGCAACACAGACAGAGACTGGAGAGAAGTTCTGTCTTGGATGGACATTGTTTGGTGAAATAGTGAGGACAAAAAGAACAGTTTCCATGTGAACTGAACAAGAAAAAAGACTGTAAAAGAATGTGTTGAAATTGTTGTAAGGCTAGTCGTCACGGTTTGTTGTATCATTGTTTGATTCTGTGCACCAGTCTGGGGACTTGAATCAACGCTGATCAACTTCCATTGAGGACACCCATTGATAAACAAAGTAAAGTGTTTGATTTCTCATGTTGTTTCTAAAATGTTTCCCTGTTGAAGAGGTTGTCATCATGGATTGCTGGATTAATGTTTGATCTGAGTAACCATTTTGGGGACCAGATCAACGTTGCTCCACATCCTTTGAGGACACCCAATGTTTGGTTAAAGAAAACAAACGTTCATGTAAAATGTGTTGTATAAGTGCCCCTATTCAGGAGAATAGGCCCAATTAAAGGAGGGGTAGTGTAACGGACAGTCTATGCACACTTTTGTTGTCATTGCTTTCTAGCACTAGTGCTCCGGCGGAGGGGCTCCGGCGGCGCGCACCTGACCTGGTTTTGGGTCTGGCTAGCGCGCGCTCCGGAAATAGGCTCTACAAATAGGTTGGCTAAGTGGGGTTCTTTTGTTCAATTGCGCGGGAAGAACTTGGCTGGATTCCAGGGTTGGGTAAAGTTGTAACATTGTAATACATTTTGTGAAACTGTGCATGTATATCCTGGGAATTGATCAGTTGCAGTTCTGGTAGTGGTGTGGCAAGTTGCCCGCAGAGTCCGCTTGGCGAAATAAATGAGATCTTCCTTCAGAGTTAGAAATCCCGTCTGTCTGTCCCCTTTTCTTGCGTTTGGCCGGATTTGGCGGACAAGAGCCCAGTAGGATCCCGCTACAATATTATATGAAACAGTATGACGATGAAAGTACGGCAATGTTCCCAATCATAGCTGGGACAGTCCGAACAATAGTTAGGGGAATTCCCAACTATAATTGGAACGAAAACTCTCTGGGACGATGCCATAGTTGGGGCATGACAATGACACTCGGCATTGTCAGAGTGCATTCACAGTGGCTATTATATTAAACAAGATTTGTGGGAAAAGGAAAGGCACAGACATTGCCCCTTACGGTCCGCCTGCTTTATTGTGCAAAATCACTCTCTTTGGGCCTATACAATGTAGGTTTTTCACACAATCTTTTTTAACCCCATCTAACCCCAAACCCATTTAAAGAGGTTGTGGAATGCTCAAAGACATTTCCGTAATTTTTTGGGTATATGTAGCCTAAGGTGTGATGAAATAAAAACGACTGTTGTTTCTGTCATGCATGTCATGAAATGAGTACAAAGGGTACTTTTGAGAGCTATTTTTCAGGTCCTGTTTCGACCCGAACGTGCAATTTGTGTAAAAGTCGTCGTTGCGGGCAGCCGAACAAAACACAGTAAATCGTGACGTAATAAACAGGACTCGTTTATGCTACTCTGCATCGGGAGTCCTGTTTATTACGTCACGATTTACTGTGTTTTGTTTGCTGCCCGCAACGGCGACCTTTACACAAATTGCACGTTCGGGTCGAAACAGGCATAACAGGACTTGAAAACCAGCTCTCAAAAGTACCCTTTGTACTCATTTTATGACAGACACAATAGTCGTTTTTATTTCATCACACCTTAGGCTACATATACCCGAAAAATGACGGAAATGTCTTCGAGCATTCCACAACCTCTTTAACCTCTTTTTCTCAATTTTCATTTTCGCCACTTTCTTTTGGTTGGTGACTGTTTGGTTTTTGTGGGTCATTATTGGGTTATATATTTTAGTTGGCCAGCCCTGAGAAAAAAAGGTCGATTGCTCCTATTGAACCTCAATTTGTTGTATTGGGTTTCTATGCAGTCTCAATATTTTGGCACTTTTAGCAGTATGAATTATTTCTGCCGGCTATTATTATGACTGATGAATTCATCCGTTAAGTACTTTGCTTTCTCATTTTGACCCAGTATAACGTACTGGGGCGCTAGAAAAGTCCCTTTTCCAATTTGTCTTTGGTGGGCAGTTAGCACAACCGACCACACAAAATTCAAAGAAAAGGCATTTTGGCGCCCGAGTTACTGGGTGGAATCTCTGGAAATATTATATCTACCTCCATATGATTATATTATGCAGCTTATTTTATAATGAATGTCGGCCTATTGCATTTTGATCAGGAGAAATTCCTGTGGTGTTATCATACAACCATGCACTGCAAACACTGGAGTGTTAAATTTACACCATTGGTATCTATATAGGACCATCTGGTGTTAAATTTTACTGGTATTGTCCTATATAGATACCGAATGGTGTTAAATTAACACTACAGTTTTTGCAGTGTGGCCGTTTCTTGATCTATCACTAGTCTGAGAGTCGCTGTTGAATTCAATGTGTACGCTTGACAAAGCATAAGTACTTAGCCGAATGCGGTATATATTAACCATGGAGAAATAAAGTGTTTTATTTTCGTGTATACGAACAAGGTGAGTAGGCATGCACAATCATGTACATGTACACCCACGTTTGTTTATGGTGTAAATCGAGGATTTTCTATAGTTCCTCTTCCCCTTTTTCTTTGGTTATACTCAGCTCTCATTAGTTTTGTACATGTTTTCTAACCGTGGAGTCCTCGATTTGGTTCCTGTCGGATGATGTTGCACTTGTGTGTTCTCGATTTACACCATAAACAAACGCAACTCATTACATGCAGGGCCAGGGGCATGGGCAGGACCTTCATGAAGGCCAGTGCTTCCACAATCAAAACGAACAATTTCCCTATAAGACCCAAATTCCTTCTTTTCCCCCTGATTTCCTTCTTTTTTGTTAAGCCCCCAAAAGCCTAATAAATATAAGCTGCATGCTTTCCTTGGCTTATGCTATTGCTAGAGGAAACAGAGGTCAGTACATAACAGTGCTCAAAATATCCGGTCTCTTTTGAAGAAATGACGCATGCAAGAACTGCAGGATATTTCAATAAACAAAACCCTAATAATTGAGAATGTTGTAGAATTTGGTACTAATTTTGGAGAATTTTGTCGAATTTGCTCAGAATTTAATAGTTTCCGAAGAATGTCTTTAGATTTGGGGGAATATCTCAAAATGTCCTTAGTTGTTTTCATTTCCTTGAAATTCCTTCGAAATATTTTTTTTTGGGGAATTTCTTCGAAGATGGAAGCAAGCGAAGCACTGTAGCCTACATTACGTTATCAGCTCCATCGCGTAATAAATATACAGGTACTACACGTAGGCCTACAAATTACAAACAATGTATGAAGGCCAGTTTACTATGGCACAATAACGTGCGGTTTTCACATTAGGAGTACGCCTACTTCCGCGTTGTTATCAGCTTTATCAATATCACGTTCATGTTCATACTACCATGGAGCTACTCACCTCCGAACTGGCCGCACAATACCGATATTGGCGCTTATATCACCTTCGACGGACTCTCGAATGAAATAGAACACAAGTTTTGCACGATTCGGGGTTGCAAACCCACGGAGGAAACAAGCTGATCTCTTGTGGCCCACGAAATCAAAACATGATGTACCGTGTGCATGCAGGAAGGTATGGGTCAAGGACAGGCTCGAATGACCTCATCGAGCTTGCGCGCTCAAATAGCTATGGAGGGCGCTTTTTGGATTAAATTGGGACGGATATACTGATAACACCACTACAGTTCTGTCCACCTGAGACTGATATTTACTAGTAGTAGGCTACAATAAGGTCCAGTTCAGTTATTTTATGGCAGGTTATTGTGGTGTGAGCTCACATTGAGTTGTTGTCCTCCAAATCTCGCCAAACGCAGGAAATATTTTTTTCTAAATTCAGAAAAATTCAAAGAAAAAAGAAACCAGCAGAAAATAATTCCCAACCGTTAAACTCACAAAGGCACGCCAACTCAGTGCTGACGCCCATAGTAAACTTAAACAGACAAAACTTGCTACAAAGTAACAACTTAACCCTGGAGTCTATTTTTAGGAACTTCCGGGGCGCGCACCACATGTAACAAAAGAACTGGGTCGGTGTTCTCCAATGTAAAACAACGTGCTGTCGATAGAGTCCTCGGCCTCTGGCAGCGGCTTGGAGCAATAAAAATAACGGAAGTGATATACAAAATGTCCGTGAATACTTTTGAAGGCATTGACTGATTAGGCTAAATACTTATTAGAATGTTTGGTATTTGTCAGAAAGATTTTTTTTTAAAGGGAAAACTTCTGTGTGGAATGCATTTTAACAATGATATGAGTAATGAAGTCGTCATTGCCAAGGACGAAAAGGAGTTAACTGCTGAAAAAGCCTTCCATTTTGGGGTTGAAGTTGCGTTTCCCGTACTACTTTCAAGTTTCATCCCAATCAAGATTTTTTTTTAAAGAGAAAACTTCTGTGTGGAATGCATTTTAACAATGATATGAGTAATGAAGTCGTCATTGCCAAGGACGAAAAGGAGTTAACTGCTGAAAAAGCCTTCCATTTTGGGGTTGAAGTTGCGTTCCCCGTACTACTTTCAAGTTTCATCCCAAAAAATATATTCCTTTTCTAAACTTCATTCTTCTTTTTTTGCTACAACATTTTTGAATGACATCGAACTTTTACTTCACAATTTCGAAGTACTAGCTGCCAGGCAATAATTCAGGCTGCGAATATTGTTTCGCCAAACGAGATCGTACAATATCAAAGAGGGCGCTCTCTCTATCTCTCTGCGCAGTGGCGCACCCAAGGGGGGGGGGGGGCTCCCCCCGCATCTTCTAAAAATGCAATCCCTGGCGAACTTAGTTTATCTCAATCTTTATGAGATTTTATTTTTGGAGGAGTTCTGACCTGAAGTTCTCAAGCTTCCCCTGACAAACAACAGAGCAAAGGACACACACACTCCCACAGACGCCGAGTCTTTCCATATTTAGCGCTATGCAAGCTGCATGATTTATTTCTTTCTAAACTCCACTTTGTTTAAAACACAAAAATCCAATGCATATTTTGATTAGGTCTCTAGAGATTAATATGTTTGCATGATTAAACGTTAAGTAAAAACGACCTCAGGACCAATTACATGTCATCCAAAGCAGGGGCGGCGGAACGCTTTTCAAAGTGGGGAAACCAACAAAATTAAAAAGGGGAACTTGTTCAGAAAAAAGGCACATAAGTTCCGTCGGTTTGAAAGAGGAGAAAATTGTGAAACTATTTTCGTTCATATTTCAAGAAGCACCCACATGTTATACCCACATTGATATAGACTTTAAAAATAAATGGGTCACAAATTTTAAAACTCTTAATTTCCTTACTCAAAAATTACAGTGTAGGCCTGTTCCTGAAATAGTCTCGATATAGCCGTACTCTTCTCAAATAAGGTAATTTTCATTTAGGAGAGCCCTTTGGCCTCCGGCACACTCCGGCAGTAACCTCTCTGGCTCCGCCCTTGAATTTGACGAGTTAGGCCATATGCAAAGGGACCATTTTTTTTCGTGAGAGGGGCACTGTTACTTTTGAAGGCCAGTTCAGTAACCATTTCATTCGCGTGAGGAGCAATATTATTTGTTTGTACATTTCGATAAGTTGTCACGAGAGGAGCACTTTTGTCTTTGATGGTCAATTTCGCATATCGAGAGGAGCCCAATTTCATTATTGCGATAGGGATGTTTAATTGTGCTTTCGAGGGATAGTTTTCCATCTCAAGAAGGTTCACAATCTTGTTAATGCGCGATGGATATTTGTGTTTTTGAGGGGCATTTTTGCATTACATGTACAGAGGAGACAATTTGTAAGCGTGATCATAATACTTTCATGTGTGCGTTTGAGGGGCACTTTTGTTTTCATCTCGAGGGGGCACATTTTATGACCGCAAGAGCGGCACTTTTGTTGGCCTGGGAAAATGGGGGGGGGGCGTTCCGCCCCCCCCCCCTGATCCAGAGCAATCGAAAATAAACTCCCTATAAACGACAAATGCTACCCACCTACCATCAATCCATCAATTAAAAGGTAAAAGCTTAAACAATATGCAACTAGTTAAGCCTTAAAAAAAAATACCGTTTGAAGTTAAACAATTGAAAGCGTATAATTAAAATGCAATAACAAAGCTATAGCTGGACAACCAGACTTTTCAAACCGCTAGAAGAAAATGCTTCATTTGAAATTAAACATTAAAAAGCGTAAAAAACCACGTATGCAAATGTACACGCATCCGTTGCAATATAGAAAGCAATATTGTTCAGACATGTAGACGTCCTCTTGTATCGTGCAGTAAGCATAGCTATATAGGTAAACAGCCAGATTTTTTCAAACCGATAGATTATATGTGCTATTGAAATTAAACATTATAGAGTATAGAAACACATTTGTGTTTAAGCGCCATACAGACATAATCGCATGCAACTTGCAAAAAAAACCCCAATTACTAAGGCATCTTAACCTCTTCTTGGTATCATCATAATACAGTTAACATAAAGGTGCATAGGAATCAGATTTTCAAACTGCGAGATAATGTGCTACATTTGAAAATCAATATAATTAAAGCGCATAAAAAAACCACCACATCTGCAAATGTCCAAGCAGCTATCCTATCCTACACTGTAACACACAAAGAAAAATGTATTCAGTCATGTACACTGAACAATTGTCTAGGTTAAATTTACCCAAGAAAGGGTGAAAACGGCAACTTCCTAAATTGGGTTGTTCTATAACCAAATTAAATTTAGTCTTGTATGACTTCAATTTGTGGTTGAATTCAGCAAAAATTTCTAACCCAAACAATTGGTTATAGAACAACCCAATTTTGGGTAGTTGCACGGTTTTCACCCTTTCTTGGGTAAAATTAACCCAGGCAATTTTTCAGTGTAGATTTGCTGTTTATATCATTATAATGCAGTAAAACACAACCAGATTATGTGCTTCGATCTCTGATTAACCGCTTACGATACGATAAAGAAATGTCGTATTCTACTATATATCTTCCCGATACTACTGGCTGTGTCAAAATGAAAGTAACCTGGTTTAATGATTTTGTCTTCAGAAAAAGTCATCAAATAATATGATGAACGAATGAAGTACAATGTAGGTCTTAAGAGCATGGTATTCCACTCACATGGAAAAAAAAGAATTACTGAAATTGATCCATGCCATCAGAAGTTATAATGCATGTTTTACTTAAAGAACCTATTTTTATAACCGTACGGTCCATTCCAATGGAAGCTATTGAGCCGAGTGAGAATTATAGATTACACACATGCATTCAAATACAAATGAGATTTTAATTTGGTGAGTCAAGGCTGAAACGTTATTTTTACTGTCAGATTTTGTCCTTTGAATATGAGGAACGAGCCAACTTTTTTCCTCTTGAATATTGATGGCGATTTGTGACTGTTTTCCTTTCCAATTTTTCATTCGTTCATGGAGGTGGGAAAACGTCCATGTTTCATTGTATTGAGCGGGTTTTCATCAGTTCATGTGACAGTGATCAGTGGTGGACAGCTGAATTTGGTGATCTTTAAAAAATAAAAATTAAAACAGACATAACTTGGCAATAGAGTATGCAAAAGACGTGACATATTCAGTAGTCATTAGCAGCTACGTTATCCTTATGTTATTATATGAAATGGAGCGAGCCACACAAGTTTTTTTTAACTGTTTTTCTAATTCGGTCAGTTTCTTTTGGACTCAACCTGTACTTGTGACGACATTTTTGCCTGTACCGTAATTTGAAGTTATAAGACTAAATTTTAATATGTTAATCAACAGTCCCTACTATTTTTCAAATAAATTTTTTTGCTAATGTAGATAAAAAGGCATTACTAAAGTCATATCCATTACTTTAATAACTGTTATATTACATAAAAGTATATCAATCGAAATCTACAATTTAAATTTTTGTCAGCTGTTTGACTCTTCATTTTACAAATCAACCATGATAGAAGATACAAGAATTCACCATACAATGCAATGCAATTCATTCATACAATTTCAGAGAATAGTGTCTACTTCATGTACGATTAGTACCAAAACAAAAACATAGTAAACATTATTGAAGAGCTACGATTCATGTTATTGCTCTTCCGAAATGCGTCACATCAATAGCTTCATTTTGGCACATTCTTAGAAAAATTATAGCTGTGTTAAACTAAAAACTTGCTGCAATTTTTTTTAATGCACATGATGTTCATCTATATCATTCACACGATCTCAACGCGACAGACAATACAAAACCTTTCAGCTTAGGCGAGCCCTCAAATTAGAATCCCTCCCCGGACCGTTCGGGGTTGAGCCCGCCCAGTATGTTGAAGGGATTGGGACCTGGCATGGAACCGATCGGCCTGGATTAACTCCACCAGGCTTCTGCATCATGGCTCTGGCTCATCACAAAGGAACCAATTTGCGACGCGCTAATCCTCCAGTAGGCAACAATGACTGTGATGAGCTTCATAGAAGTTGCTGCTGGTAATCCCAGTGGGCCGAATAATCCTAGAACAATAGCCAGACTTCAATTTATGTTGCCTATTGTGAAACCCTGAGTCACCAGTTTGGACCGATTGGGGCGTCACGCTTCAGTGACCGGGTGGCTTCTGGCTTCATACCGATTGGGGTGAAAGAAATTAGCATACCGGACCCGGTACCCGAACGGTCTGTTATCTGATGGCTCGCCTTAGGCCTACGCGACTCATTTAATTGCGTACTTCTTCTTAATCGAATTTGAACACACGAGCTAATAATTCCACATGCATGCCGAATAGCTACTCACCATAAGTATAAACCAAAACTACTTGTGCCTTGCAGGCATAATCGTTTGCTGGAAACTGTATAATAATTTTTGATAAAGAAAACTTTTTTTTTTCGTTGTCTTCATGCTCCATGACCCTTTTTGATATCCTGTGAGAATAACAAAGTATGCGAACACTAGCACATACTATCAATGCATAAGGCCTTGACAGACTTAACTGCTCCCTTTTCTCACGACACAAGCTTACGCAAAAGGCTTAAACTTTAAACTAGGTCCAAAAACACTAGATTTCCTATTCTGTAGATATTGGTTTTAATACGACATGTTTCAAAAATGAATTAACCATTCATTACGTTTGTTCAAGTTGTATACTGTAAACTGTATACTGCTGTTAAATCATATAGAGATAAGGTTGGGTAATAACTGCAGCTTAGGCTTGCAACAAAATCTCGATTACCATTAGAAGACGGTTGGACAGTGGTCTCGAAACTGCGTTTTTCTCGTTGTTTAGCCGACCTGTTGTGCTTGCTCTTCGTGTGCAGCGTTTTCAACTTCTGCAGATAGAGCATCTAAAACACAAAATGAAGACAATGGAGCATCTATAACCCGAAATGAAGACAAAGCCTATTAGCTTATACACTCGCAAAAATATAGTATATGCAACAATAGAAAGAAGTAAAGCTATACCTACAGATGATTACAGCAGACAAAATACCGTACCAGTATTTATGAGCTCAGCCAGATCAGCCCGCTCGACCATCCTCAGTGTCTTCGCCAGTACATGTTCCCAGTTAGGTCCATCGACCCCGCACCGACTCCACCAACGCCCTAGCATGGTGACGATTTGCTTTTCGACGTTTTCTACATTGCTCTTCTTGATCCTGTATACCTCGTCAGATGTGACGTCAAGTAACGAAGCCAACATTTCCCACTCTGGACCCATTTTTCCTGCAAGTTTCCAGAAGCACTTCTCTGCAGCAGCTTCTTCCAGCTGTGAAAAACCATTCAAGATGAGCTTAGTATATTTCTTCGATCAACGATGGCCTTAGCAGGGAATTTTGGCTATAACAATGAATGAGAAACTAGGTCTACCAGACGGCAAATATCAATTTCAAACGTTTCCCCCCAAAAAAATTGTTATAAATGAAGGGGAATTAAGTGAGGGGTGCATGCCTATGTTCCCCAATAACTATGTTCCCCAACCTAAAGCCCTAACCCTAACCATCTATCCTTAGCCCTAACCATTAACCCTAACCCCGAGGATTTTGGGGAAGTATTGGGGAACATCGGGTAGCCTGCCTCCGTGTTGTCGCCTGACCAGGGATCCAGATCCCTACCCCCGTTGCTGTATACACATCAACAACCAAGGAACTGCGCAACTAGTGACCTTCATATTAATATAATGTTATGACGTTTACCGAAGCAGGACGAAGGAGGTTTCTGCTGTCACCCGTCGACGCTTTACGTCTCAAACCTGCTAATTAAAGAGGTATAGGTGTTAGTTTAAAGCACTGTGAGGGACGATCGACCTAGTTTTCAGAAAACGGGGGGGGGGGGGGTATAAAAGGGGGGATGCATGAGTCTAAGGCAATTCAAGACTAAAATTACTAAATATAGACTAAATATTCTTGGCCCAAATTTACTAGTTTTATAGCAAGGGTCAGGTGTGTGTGTGTGTGGGGGGGGGGGGGGGGGGGGGGGGGGAGGCCATTGGCGTCGCTAGGATGGGGATAGCCACCCCCCCACAAAAAAAAAAAACAGGGGGAAAAAGAAGGGAAAGAAAAAAAGGAAAAAGAATAGGAAAGATTGGAAGTTAATATGTTCCTGTTAATTTCATGTATATTTAGCACTAAAATGTGTGGGTTTTTTTTCACATAAATACCTTTACAAACGTTTATGAACGGCACCTCTAGGCGTCAAATCATGTCCCCTTTTTCGATTTGTCCGCAGCCGATGACTTTCTCAACGCTTTTGATTAGTGCTTTGCCTCCTCTAGAAAAATTCCTGGCGACGCCCATGGCCCCCATGCACTTTCACTACAGGTCTCAATTTGTATTATTTCATGAATAGAAGACGAATACTTTCTTCATAGGAATATAGAGGGAAGGGAGCTAACTTGCGTCTGAATATTTTCGTTTTGATCGTTACAATCTTAGTAATCGTCCTTTATGAGACTAATTCTGATTTATAAATGGATATCAAAATAAAAACCAGGAGATAATAAGAACAATATAAATAAGGTAAATGTATACTCTGTGTTTAGGCAGGATGATATT
This sequence comes from Patiria miniata, assembly GCF_015706575.1. Taxonomy (NCBI): domain Eukaryota; kingdom Metazoa; phylum Echinodermata; class Asteroidea; order Valvatida; family Asterinidae; genus Patiria; species Patiria miniata. The sequence continues at coordinate 11,272,629 of NW_024037068.1, forward strand.
ATTTTCAATTCACTCTTATACTCTTGAATAATACTTCCATGCTAGGAGTACCTGGACATTAGAAATGGTACCTCAATCACTACTATTTTTAATTCTGTGAATAAGATGCCGCGGCTACCCGGAGCTAGCGTATTAAAAATGTTAACATTGTGGCCAGCAACTACCTTGCACAATTCGAATGGCTTCTTCCATGTTAAGACGCTGGAAAACCTCGAGAAGATCTCTAACTGCATCCTGATTGGGAACGCCATCCTCTCGTTTGGACGAGAAGTATAACTTCAATACTTGTTTTGCTGGATTTAGTTTTCCTCGGCGAAACGAACCAATTAAATTGGGACCCTGGCCGAACAGCTCTTCAGCAAGACGTATCGTGTTGCTCTGGCTGCCATTTTTGCCGTTTAGAAAGCTTGAAAGCCTCTTTACTGTTTTCATGGAGAGACCGCCCAGTCTGCCATCCGTCTCTTTACCGGTGCTATCTGTTAAAACCTCTTCCTTTATTGTGACGGAAATGGAACGAATCGGTAAACAAATACTGAGAACAATCAATTGAAAGAGTGCATTTTCCAACTACGGTACACATAGTCAATTTTCTCAAACGCTAACAATATCTTACCGTGCAGGCATCGCATATCCAGGTAATCGACGATAGCTTCTATAATAATGCAACGAGAGAGAGAGAGAGAGAGAGAGAGAGAGAGAGAGAGAGAGAGAGAGGGGGAGGGGGGGGGGGGGAGAGGGGGGGAGAGAAAGGGGGGGGGGGAGAATAGGGGGGGGGAAAGAAACAAACCCGAGTTTTATCTTGCGGAAGAGAAGCTTTTCATTCGAAATTAAATGGTAACTTGAAATAATCAGACGTTCTGGAATAAAACTATCTGTCTGCGGGTGGCAGGAGAAACCAAATGCGTCCTCGCATTGGAACGCAATGTAGAGTCTGTGCGCAAAAGCAACACAAAGCGACGATGTTATTTTCGGAGAACTGCAGACCCTAGTGTTGTGTTATTTCTAACGTATTCGTTAGATACATCACTGACCTAAAGCCCCTGTCACACCTTTGCGTATCCTAATTCCTTATGAGTTCCTTATCAAACATTTTCAATACGCAGCCGTACGCTCAACTAACTTCGAAATGTTTTGATCACTTTGACTTATGTGCGACGCACATCTAGCGTACAAGTAACGAATTCAGCGCATCCATTGCGTATGAGATGCGTATGAGTTGCGTTGCAGTGCACAACATTATTTTTCGGGCTATGAATAGGTCAGTATGCAGTGCGCATGCCGAGCGTATTCCGAACGCACCCGACCGCATGCTTGACGCAATTTCTGAGCGTATTCCCGCCGCATTTCCGCCGCTCGCCGTTCAGCGTGCGTTGCATCTGCGCTGCAAGTACGCTATGTATACGTCCAATACAGGCGGATCATATGCTGACGGGGTGCGTCACGAACACATAACGTACTCGTAACGCACTCGACCGATGCGGGACCGATGCGCTGCGTATTTATAACTTATGACCTGCGAAACAGCGTACGCAGCGTAGTTTTGTGCATGCCCAAAACTATTCTGCGTACTGGGCCGTACCATGCGTATATCTGCGTACATAAAACCTACACAAAGCGATAAAGATGCATATGAGGTGCGTATTGTGCGTACGACTGCGTATGAAAAAAAAATTCAATTCGCAACTCATAAGGAATTAGGAAACGCAGAAGTGTGACAGGGCCCTTAGATACATCACATCACGTCCTGGAATGCTCCCAAATGGAAGGCGAAATGCGTTTTAACCCTAAAGGGGCCGGGGGGGCGGACCCCCTCAACATTTTTCGCAAAAGCCTCTAAAAAAATTTTCTCGCGACCCGAGCTGTTATGACTTTTTAGCCTCGAGCTTTGCGCATCTTTTGATACCAAAAACATAAAAATCGGACCACAGGTTGGCACGTAGCGAGAAATTTTCCGGCGCTACGCGCCGTGAAAACTGAATTTTCCCATATACGTCGTGTACACCGAGCAGAATTGCCATTCATACATATGAATAATTAATTAGCCATAATTCCAAAACCCTTTGACCTATAGTCATGAAATTTCTTGGGCATGTTGAGGAAGAGTTGTTCTATGCATGTGCTGAGTTTCAAAATTGTTCGTCACTCGATGGCCGAGATCTTAGGGGGGGGGGGGCCGGAATCCGCCGCCCCCCCTTCCCGGCTGAGAGATGGTCAAAATAACCCGGCCCCTTCAGGGTTAAGCAAAATTGTGTTATTTAATAAAAGAACATTAAAAAGTAGGATTAAACATATTCAAACCACACTTTCGAAAACTGGTAATTTTTGTGTTATTCTTGAAATGGCGCGCGAGAACGAATTTCGGGGATCACAATTTTAACTCCGAAAAATCGAGCTGTTTGGGTGCTAGTCGTGATTCCAGTCGCACACATTTTCCTTCGAAAACAAGACTAAAAACGCACGTGTGTTCATCAGTTGAGTGAATATATTAGCGTAGTTGTATGAAAAACTACCGCTGTTGTTTTGGATTACTCAAATCACCTCAGCTATTTGGGGCAATAGTCTGTCACCGCACCAAGATGGATCCCATAATTCCATGCATTTACTTACGGCTGAAAATACGCATGCCACAAAATGTCAGCTGTGTCAGATGTAAAGAACTGTTTTTTATCGTCTTTTCTCGGGAACAGTATAACATTAGGTCAGTTTCCTTTCAACCAGACCTTTGGAAACAGAATAAGTAAACGTTCCAAAACATAACACTTTCGGGGATTTCAGGCCGCAATGCCCCTTTAAGATGACATTCTTTATCGCCTAAAAAGAATACAAATATCAACAAGCTGCAAATAAAATGCATATTATGCCTTAAAGAAGCCCATTAAATGTAGGTGTCATTTCTAAAGAGTACACGGTAATAGAACAAAAACTTACTAGGTGGCAAATCTTACAGGATTCTTCTATCTGACGCTTAGGGTCAGGGACTCCCGTTGGTGGTAAACTATTTCCCTGTGATGAAAAATAATCACAGCAAAATAACAAGATACAGACATGATATGTACCTATAAGACCAGTGGATTTAAGCTATTTACTGGTCGGGGACAACCCGATGACGTCATCGGGTATCAAATTACAAGCGAATTTTGTTGAAAATATTAAATTTTTCTGTCATTTATAACTCATGATTAAAATGAACGATCACGTTCATAATTTCTGATCTGATAGACCATACCTTAATAAACATCTTTGATTTTGAAGTCAAAGTCTTTTGACCTTTTCTTCCTGGGCTATTGGAAGATCAAAGTTAGATGAATTCAAATATAGAAATATACATGGTGATAATAGGTATCTAGCACGGAACGGTACCTAAGCGAACGTTATTACCTATAATATGACGTATCCTCCAAACAAAAGACTCCCATTGTGACATGCTGAACAATACCCGTGTCACGCATATAATAGGCCTTCTTTCGGTGAGTGTCTTGCGATACAAAGTTGCCCGCGATAAGTACGGATTAAGGATCGGATTAAGGCGCTGAGTGACAGCCGAACTGCCCAGCGCACATTGTCCGCTTGACAATCACAAGAGGGCCCCTGAATGCGGGAGTTTTAAAAGCGTATATTGAACATGTGAAATAGGAAATAACATTAACAATTAATTCTGTGCTGGCGTCGATAACAACCTCCGTTCAATGCAATAAGAATAGGTTGGGGCGGATTATTTCAGTGGATGTTGTACGTGGTAGGAGGCAATCAGAAAATGGCTGAGAGAGAACATCGCGGGCGTCGTGTCATGACTGAGGAGGAGAAAGCTGTGATTAGAGATGGGTGGAATATACACCGCAACAACTACGTGAGAATTTTAGCGTACGTGCGGCGCCACATTCCCGCCAATTTACGGGAGGTGTACGAAGGAGGCAGGACTCATGCAGCCCTACGAAGGAGGATCCGGGATTACGTCCAAAGGGAATTACAAGAGTAAGTAAGAAACAAAATCAAGGAATTTGCCATTAACAAAGTATCTAGGGAATCTGAAGGTATCTTTAAAAAAAAAACAAATTTAGGATGTTTCTCCATTATTTTTATGGGAATTTTCTTACCACCAAGGTGAACTTAAATTAAGCGTAAATGATTCCAAAGTCCAGTAATTCAGGCTACAAAATCCATGTACATGCGTTAAGCCCATGTAACTTATGTACATCATGTACACCATTGATTTCCAGTGCAGTGGCAGAACGAGAACAAGAGATGCGGCATGCTTGGCCTGTTGCTCCATGGAGGGCCAGACAAGAGGAAATGGACCGGCTAAACGCCGTCGCGGAAGTACCCCCACCCCCACCGATTGTACCCCCACCCCCACCGATTGTACCCCTGGTGATGAAAACATGGATGAAGTTGATGAAGATGACATAGGACATGAACCAGAAGACAGACAGCCACAACCTGAGCCAGATGCACCGGCACGGCGGAGAGAGCCTCTCTGGGCACTTGCAAGGAGGAACCAGGAACGTTTCTCGGACATGCTAGATGCCCATCAGGTGCGAATGGAAAGGGTGGATAGGATTTTGGATGCTATCGAAGAGAATTTGTAGAGGTAAGGAACAAAGACGTCGCTTGCCACTTCATGGCAACCTCGCTTTTAAGTAAAGCTGCATGAGGAGTTAAATTGTCAATATTGTTTGATAAAATCAAAATCCTAATTTTAGGCCAAAAAAAGGAGGACATGGCACATTTAGAAACAGCATTGTCATTCAACAACAAAAATGAGGCGACAACCATAATGGTAGAATCTAACTGCTTTCTTTGTTTTTACCTTTTTCATGTCAAGAGTGTGACTGGCGTTTATATAACAATATAGGGTGGGCGTTATTCCACCTTTAAACTGATGCTTGTCTGTATTCATTTCATTTATTTGCAATTTCCACACAAAAAATGATACAGGTTAACTCAGATTTAACAAAAATAAAGGAATCATTACTAAAGTAAAAATCATTGTACGTACTCCTATCACATGTACAAGTGTAAAACAATAGCCTCACAATTTTCTTTCTGTACTAAATCCCAGTGTGTATGGCTAGGTTGACTTGAAGGGTTAACGGAGTTGTCCATAGAATTTGACATGGCGCTGCGCAAGGCAGACGCAGACATCAGCAATTTGCGAAAACAAGTCCCTGTTATTTCTATATCGCCCCTGCATTATGCGGTATGTCTTTAAATGTCGGATGGCGTGTTCAATAGCCACTCGAGCAGATGCATGTTCTTTGTTAAACATTTTCCTCCTGTATCGTTCCTCACCACGAAGTTGATTTGCCTTCCAGGGTGTTAAGAGCGGCTCCTCGTTGGGATAAATCCTGTCAGCCAGCAAGTATGTTCCCTCCGGAAGATGAAGACGACGCTGGTGGCCTATCTCAGGGAGGAGGCGATACTGTGCAGCATCGTTCGTGTGTCCAAGGAAACCGGACTAAGAAGAAAAAGAAAACCTCATTTATAATAAGGTGTAATTAATGTATGTTTATGATTCCTGCGCGCCTAACTTGTGGTGATTAATCTACAGCTGATGAATAATTTGCCTTTATTTGGCGTTTATATAGTTACAGTGCACAACTGATGTGCTAGTATTTTTTAACGATGCTAATTGTTATACAATATAGTGATTGTCATACAATCCAGTGTGTATTCCCAAAGTCATTGTTATATTGGTATTCATGTTTAAAAAAAAGTCAATAATTATGTTGTGAACCAATAATGTGTTCTTCATTTATTTTGCGCTATGATAACGGCAATAAATGTTACTTACATGCAGGTATCTTATATTTCCCTTCGAATCAGCTATTATCTGTGTTTGAAGGCAGTGTCGATGACGATGACCACTGTAGTAGAGGTGTTGGTCATCTTCAGGTGTGAATATTTCATGCGACGTCCCATCTATGGTTCCAACTCCATTCGGAAATGTGGCCCACACATTCCGCATTGAGTTCCAAACGGCTTCGTTCGGCCACCGTATTTCCCCCGTTAGAGCATCCCATAGCACTCCCGTCACTGTCTTCGTTATCCTTTGGGCGGTCGATTCGCTGACATCAAAGAGTACGGATAAAGAGTTAAAGTCCTGGTACTTTCGTAGCCATATCAGTGTAAGTAACAGTCGGTTGTTGGCATCGAGGAGTCTTTTCCTCCTCCTCCCTTCAATATTTTCCCTTTCCTCCTCTTGCAATGCTGGCCCGACAAACGCTAAAAGGTTGCCAAATGACTCCACCGTTTCCCCTGTCTCCATCCAAAAGGACTTCGGTTGGCGAATCAGAGTCGTGTAGACATCCCGTCCGTTGAAACTGTTCAAAGGCCCCGTAAAAACGAGTTCATAGAACGTAGGTGGAGGCACATTCGGCATTGGCATACCAACATCTAGTGTCGATAATATATCGACAATTCCTGTCTTAGAACCTGAATCAAGTGGCGGAGGAAGGCTACTCGCACAAGCAGCCAACACACCCCTGACCCTTCGCATATCCATTTTTACAATCAACCTGAATTCGAAGTAGTGTTGTTGGAAAATGTTGTTCGAACCCCTGATCCCGGACATATACATGTACATAGCTACATGTACATGTACAAATGTACATTCATTTTCACGCATCAGCGTCCTAGGCCCACCAAGTCCCTCCCATTGCGTTTTTCCTTTGTTATCGGCAATGTACACAATATACGGGACAGCCAATCAGATGCCAAGTTAGGGTACGTAAGGCAGTCTACTCCCAACCACACCTAATCCTATTATAATTATGAAAACGAGGTTCTTATCGACGCCAGCGCAGAATTAATTGTTAATGTTATTTCCTATTTCACATGTTCAATATACGCTTTTAAAACTCCCGCATTCCGGGGCCCTCTCGCGATTGCCAAGCGGACAATGTGCGCCGGGCAGTCCGGCCGTCACTCAGCGCCTTAAAGGGAATATACAACATTTGCAAACATCGAAAAATAAAACTACCAAGTTTTTGCAAAATACCTTAATAGGATGTTGGTAAATGACAATCTAAAGCATCCTGTAAAATTATGGCACCTGGTATACTGTCATTTTCAAGAAAAGTGGTATTTTTGTATCAATTTCCAACGCTGATCGGCCGATCAGCGTTGGAAACAACTGGCTTTTTTTCAAATACTGGCCCCAATTGACCATTGCACTTGTTTGCAATCGATTACAAACCTATGAACGGGTACGAGCCAGCTAGACTGGTTCCCTGACCTTACAATTCCCCAATGTATGTAAACTGCTCTGTTTCTTCTTATATGGAGTCAGGGAACCAGACTACAGGAAAATGATCGTTTTTCTTGATTTTTATAGCATTTTCGAACCCAAAACCTCCAAAAAGTCATTGTAACTATGTTTACTTTATATTTCCAACCCCCCAATTCCATCCATTTCTGAAAATTACAGCAAAAGCAAATGATGTATATTCCCTTTAATCCGATCCTTAATCCGTACTTATCGCGGGTAACTTTGTATCGCAAGACACTCACCGAAAGAAGGCCTATTATATGCGTGACACGGGTATTGTTCAGCATGTCACAATGGGAGCCTTGTGTTTGGAGGATACGTCATATTATAGGTAATAACGTTCGCTTAGGTACCGTTCCGTGATAGACACCTATAAAGACATACACTTATATTTCCGTATTTTCATGCGTTATGCGACATCCTCTACGAACTAAACCAGTTTTCACTTCCCCTTTTTGACTGATGACGTCATCAAACCAAAAATATTTTTGTGTGTGTACATAAAATGTATATAGACATCTTTGATACCCTAACAAATGCATTTAAAAAAACTGGTTGTACTGGAAAGGTTAACTTTCGTGATCCTTTGTTCCGACATAAAATGATTCATAACTTAACTGATTCTGGGCAGTGTTGAATAAAATAGTTGTCTGCCCAAACAGTCTGCGTCTGCAACTTTACAAACGCGAACCTCTATTTTTGCATTGCTCTTTGCAGAAAAAAAATGCAGTTACGAGAAAAAATATGAGAAGTGTGCAAGAAAACGAAACACTCGATTCTTTGACGGTGGTATTACATAATTCGATGCAATCATAAACTATGGAATATTTTTAAAGTGCCGATACGCCAACTATTACATTCCTTGTTCATTATTTGTTTTGCCCAGGCATTAGGTTTAGTCCTATTTGGACGTTGATTCTACGAGACCTCCAAAATCAGAATGTTAAAACGCACCTGCTTTGGTCTGACGGAGAAACGAATTTCGTGTCCCTCCCAGCTTGAATCAGCCGAATCAGCTTTGAGTTGGTAAACAAAGCTGTCGCATCCAGGTGGTGATTTGTCGGGCTGGTTTGAACCACTCGCTGTCGCTCCATCGTTGGTCTCCCGAGTGAGGTCAAAGGTCACAGAGTTTGTTGGAAATTGCCACACAGATGTCTTCGGGATTTTCTGTTCCTGAATATAGTTGAATTTGTAACAGCGTAATGTAATGATCACTGACACGTAGTGACGCAAAGTATATTCCATCTGTGAGAGATTTTCTGTGAGATCTAAAAAGGGGGCATTTCCTCGTCTCCACCATGCTCTCACTTTTGTGAAGGCATCACGTCCCAGGCCAAGTATCTTGACTTTATATCACCTCTATATAATTTTTTGGCAATAACACTGAACGCGTTAGTTAAGCGTGAGTCTACATATTGTAAAAAAAATCTATACCGATTCGATCTGCAAAATATTAAATTTGCCAGACACTAACGTTCCTGAAACTCGTTGAAGTTCTGTCAAAATCTTCGGATCTACTTTGCTTATGAATGTGTAGATTATAAGTGAGATTTGCTAAATATTCAAAGCATACGGAAATCGGACCGTCAAGAACTCTACAATTGGTAAATGCTACCTTTGTTGTCTTTTCTTCCACTTCCCAGCCAGTTTTAATATTGTCAATGGTTGTGCTCACATCTCCCTGGTTGTAAACGACTTGCAAGTTCCTGTATGCGTCCAGTGGCTTAGAACCCAGGCCGTTTTCCATGTCCATGACTTTCTGTTTGTGGTCAAATTAACATGTCGACATATCTCATAATGTAAACAGTGCAAACGATTTACCAGCAAGTAGTTTAAGGTATTTTTTAAATGTAAATATCTCGATGAAACTTATCACTGCCTTTGCACATGGGTAACTCGAGGTAGGTTAGTAATCATCCAACACGTGCCTTGTTATTGTGGAAGCAGCAAAGTCGTTTAACGTCAATGATTTTAGGTGCCGTGTTCAATTTGCCGAATACCCACTCTTTAAATCAATTAACCAAACAGAAACTTAAAACCTATATGATTAAGAAAAAGCAATTGTATCTACCTATACCTTTTTGGCAACTGGGTCATTGTTCCAAATGTGAATCCGTACAGCATAACGTGCATCGGACGGATCATAGAGGCTTCCAAATGCACCGGCCTGCATCAGCTTAGCACTCGTCTCACACGGCACGCCTCCCGCTACGAAACGCGTAAAGTGCTTCAAGAGAAGGACGACCTTGTTGTCTCGCGAAAGAACCATAATGCCATCCGTCTCGGCATCTAGTGCCTGCCAGGTTTTTGGGGTTCCTTCTTCACTGTGACACATATGAGTACTGAGCTCCCACTTGTTATTAGCGTGGTGGGGAAAGGAAAGCACCACGCTGTCTAAGAATTTCAGACCTGGAGAACCGCACTGGATCATCGGTGACAGAGCGACATGGGTAGGACTTACTCCATCAACCGATGGCGCACTCGGGTCGACAAAAATGTACACCTTATACAAAATAAAAGCATAAAATATTGAAGCTGAGTGCCTGAGTCCTAAACAGGTGTCTATTTCGGAGTAGTACTTCATCTAAGGTACAGTCAGCAGATGCACAAATATCTGTTTTATCGAACACCTTGACAAAATGATGAGGACGCGGTCTAATGTTCATGGCCAAACAATGGAAGGTGCAGACCGGTAAATACACCCCATACACACGCCAGCCAAATCAGGATGTGTACACTCATAGAGTTTTGTGACCCCTGCACTTGTGGGGTTGTAGAAATGAAGTGTCCAAGTTCCGTTCTTTGAATTTGTATTTCTGAAACAAAAATTGGGATGAAGTTGGACCTGAAAGTCGTTCTATTTCGAAATGTAGTGTGAACGAGTACACAATACATCGCCCAGCCCTGATGAGTGTATCCCAGGTAGCATGCATCACACGTAACATGACCGTTCGCAAACTGTGAAAGTCCCAGGTTAGAATTGACTCGGAATCTGGGTCTCATGAATAGTGTCATCCTGATCTGACTCGGTGAAGAGTCATTTCTACTCGGCGGAGATACTTGAGTGGGAAGAAGGGGTTATCGTGCACCCTCGGAAATCAATTTCTAATTGACGTCTCTAGATCAGAAAAAATGCGTTGAAGACGATTTGCTATGTTAAAAAATTCAAAAAATGTCCCACGTTTTGTTTGTATGCAAATTAGTGCCGCCATTACCAAAAAATCTCTCAGCCAATATTGCAAAGGTGTCTAAGCCCATTTGTCAGGGTCAAAGATTACAATAAAACTATTCTTGAAGTGGCAACATGACTGTGGCATTAGAATATGCAAATTAGTGCCGCCATTACCGGAAAACCATGTTTTTGGCATATCTCGGCCAAAATTGCACATCACTACACAAGTAAGGTGTCTTAACCCATGTTTTGAGTGTCAAATATCATTCTGAGATCATTCAGGAAGTAACTATGTGTGTCATGTGTGTCCTTGGCATGTAAATATGTAAATTCTAAAGTATTACGGCTAATATTGACAGAGGGGTTTTTGAGGGCGATACTTTCGGAAGGTTATCTTTCATTTCATATTATTTTTCCCATTCCTGATAAGCAGTAGTGATAAAAGTTGATTTTAAGCCATCAAACTGTAATAGGAGCGCAGATGTGCATATGATGTGCATAGATGGCTTAAAATCCACTTTTCGTTCAGTTATCTGCAATATTGGCTGAGATACAGTGAAAATATATTGTTTGGTAATGTGGCACTAATTGGCATTAAAACAATACGTGGGATTTTTTTGTTAACATAGCAAATCGTTTTCTACGCATTTTTTTTCTGACCTAGAGACGTCGATTAGAAGTTGATTTCCGAGGGTGCACGATACCCCCCTTCTTCCAACCCAACTAAGAGGGTCATCATTTTGACCCGGAAAAAGGGCCAGGTCCCGTATGACTCAGGTTCCAGGTCAATCTGACCCAGGATTTTTTTTTAGAGTGCACTTCTGTACGCGGATTCGTGTCGATCTGAAATAAGCTTCAACTCAATATAACCGAGTTCAACATCCACGAACAGGATTTTTTTGCAGTGGGTGTATTTTTGAAAACGGTGTTGATTTAAGGACAGTAGAAAATGTCACGGTTTAATATCGCTTGCGATGTAATTGGACAGTTAAAGAATCTAAAACTACATGTACTATAAATCGAAATTTAAGTCAAAGTGAACATGCCTGGTTTAGCTGAGCAACTAAGTTTTCCTTTTCTGTTGTGATCTGCTTTTGAAGCAAATTCATGCGCTCAGCTGCGAAAAAAATGCTATTATGTTTAAAAGCCTTTACCATTTGCGGGGGGCCTTTGGCGAGTGCACCTTGTGGGATGTACAAGTGGACGTTGTACTTTTCCAGAGTGAGACTTCTGCCCTTCTCGTTGATGTATGCGATCGCGATGCATGGCAGCTTGAAGGTACTGTTGAGTTTCTTAGATTCGGCGAAATCTGCTGTCATTTCAATAAACTTTTGTAGAAGTGTTTGCAAAAGGGTTGGCTTAAAAGAGGTTCCTGCAAGGGAGGAACGGACATGTAATGATGGTTTATTTCAAAGCAGTTCAAATCCCAATTTATCAGTATCTGCAGTTGGTTGAATAATTTTTCAAAGCAATTTGAAGAGTTACCTTTCCCTTCCTTTGTATCACCACTTGAATCTGGCTGAAATTGACCGGTCATCCTTCTTTTCTTCTGGGGCAAAAATCAACGACATTTTTTGGTTATTGTGATAAAAAGTGACTATACATAATTCTACGCAACTTGTTTTTCAACAAAGCTGAAAGTACTCGTTAGTCACAACAAAGGCATTTGCCTTGTATAGCAAAGTTAACTTAAAGGTATGTAGGACAATATCAGTGCATTTTGTGCTTTTTCGTTTAAGGTGACGAGATTTTATCGAAGGAGGGCTCAAAACAACTAGTCAATTGAAAGTGATATGACATCATGATGACATTTTAGTTGCAACTAAAATGTTGAGAAAACAGAAGATAATATGCACAAGTTTTGAAAGCAAATTCCAATTTTAACGCTTCCTACCCAACATACGCTGTTTGATAATTTTAATTGAACCCTCTCCAACAGTCTCCATATAAATCAACCTTCAGAATATGATTCTCTTTTGACAGCAGATTTGCTTACATGACGTCGTGTCTCAATAGATGGGTAGTCTTCGTAGTATTTAACGAATATCAAATTTTAAATCACCCTCGATGACTACGGTTGTCTTCCGAACGTCATCGTTTCAGGTGGAATAATTGCACAGGCTTTTAGTAACAGCCATATCTTCACTCATCACGAGACAGGGTTCTTTCATGAATCAGGTGGTTCGGTTTTTGTTTCTTTTCAAGGTGTATTTGTTCAAAAGTAAAAGTTGCTTTGACAGCTGAGAGCGATGTTGCTGTTTTGTGTACATAGGCACTCGATGTAAAAGTAGTATACGTGAAGTCGATGAAGTTTGACATAAATGGCAGTGCATGACAGGAATATGTGACTTATGCGCTTACCTTTGGGGGCAAAGAGGGAATGTCTAACCAAGCCGTAGGCCTGTCTACGATCTGAAAAAAAAACACCGAGTGTTTTAAAAAGACAACTGACACAATGATGCACATGGTATATTGTGTTAGTCCAAAACCACTTCCGTCTTTTGACCTTAAAGAAAACCCTGATTTTTTATTGCAAAATCGACACGGATGAAATTTTTACAGTACTGAATTCCACAGTGCACTGATATGCCTCTCGCGTTGCGTTAATAGCCGGGCTCATTAAAGACTATCAAAGGCCAAATACTGCGGTACCGTCTCCAAACAGTTTGCTGTTTTAGTCTTTAACATTGCCTTATCTAACACATAAACCAAAATACAGCAGATACATGTACATGGTTATGGAACTTAATTTCCATAAACCTCAATCATACCAATTAATCTATGAAGGAAAGAGTATGGTATTAATTCGAAAATAATGATACCTTTTTTTTCAAAGGAAATATGAAACAGATGGGCATAAAATACACAAAAGTGCTCGTTAGTGATATTCTTTAAGATTTTGCTAACATGTGTGTATGATTTGCTTCCCGATAACAAACAGGAATAGTTTTGTTGAGGATCGATTCCTTGATTGGTCAACCCTTTAAAAAAAACCTCAGAGGGGCAATTATTAATAAATGTAATTCTAAACCTTTTTTCTCTTTTTGTTATGTTTTTGAAACTTTGAAATTTAGAAGGTTTACCTATGTCTGTAATACCTGAGAGTGCGATTCGCCTATTATTGTATTTGGCTTATTACAAGGTTTGAGGCATAAGCAAATAAATACTGTCTACACAGTTCAATGAGCATAGCCTTTGCATCGCACGGGAGGTTTGCGAACTCGTGTGGATTGATGAAGACATGACTTCAGTTTAGGAGTATCCTCAATAACTGCTGGAGGTTTGAAGAGAGAGTGAGGATCTTAGAGTGGCTGTGGATCGGTGACTGAAGGTATGTCGTCCGTGGGGTCATCACTGTATTCGTCTATTGGGGTGTGGGGTCAGGCGGTGGAGCTTGGACCTTTTTGGAGTAAGAGACGTTTTGTCCGGTTACTCTGTCTCCTCTGCTCTGGAGGCTTCCGCCATGTTCTCTCTTCTCATCGTGACTTGGAAGGGTTTTGCGGGGCATCTCCTCAGGCGCGGTTCTAGAACCAATATTTTTGGGGGGCTAGCACGGTGGATCCAGAATTTTTTCAGGGAGGCGTGCTGAAATGTAGACCGGTAATTTTTTCCTGACACTTAGGCCTCCGAAAATCAATAGGTGGAGGGTGGGGTGGGGGGGGGGAGGGGGGGGGGGCTCATGCCATATTTTCAATGGGGAGCGCCAATAAAATCCTAAAATCATTCACACTATATTAACTAATGCACCCTTGTCACGGCTTTTTCTTCTTTAGGGGGAGACCGTTTGCATGTACATCACAATCCTTCTTTTTGCTAATGCAATTTTTTTTTTTGGGGGGGGCTAGACAACATTTTTGGGGGGCTACAACCCCCCCCCCCCCCAGCCCCCCGTAGAACGATCTCCTTCTCGCAAGGAATCATCGCGAATGTATGGGCGCATGGGAGACTGGACCTCTGGTATTTTAGCTCACATTTCAGCTTTCTGGAGTTGAGTGCTTCGCTGGGGGATAGGCCTAGGTTAGTTGAGGAATGTGGAGTTGCTCTGTACTGGCGAAGGACTTTATGTTACTGTTATTTCCAGCTAACATCTTCCGTTTCTGCAATGCGTATGACCTTTACAACGCTATGTTCAGTCGCTCTACTTCTCCGTTGGCTCTTGGCCATAGTGGGGTGACACGGTGATGGGTAAAAGCAAGATATGATGCGAATTTTGCAAACTCAAGTCCAAGTCTCGACTCTGTTAGGCGAAGATTGCATCGAGCTTTGGAAAGGTTGCTCTGGCTGAAGTGGAACTATCTCAACTTCTAGGTATCTGCTGTTACTGGTCTACAATAAAAAAAAATGTTTTCTACCCGATGCGTAAGGGCTAGTAAAGTCGACAGCAACTTCTTTCCACGGAGCGGATAGTAACTGTGTCATCTTCAGTGGCTCAGGACGTTCTGCACTATTTGTTGTAGCTGCTTGGCATGGAAGGCATTGCTTCACTTTGTCTTCAACCATTATGTCTATTCCTGGAAACCAAACTTTCTCTTTGATAAGCCCGCTGTTATGTCCGTTGTGCTGAATATTGCACACCCATTCAGGTCAGTGATGATGGCATCAAGAGTAGGCATTGGACTGGACGTTTGGCTTCTCTCATGTCGACGCACATTCTGTTCACCTCAGGGCTTTGGTATGACAACCCATGGGGTAGGATCATCAATTCTCTCTATAATATCTGCATCTTCCAGTCGCTGGATGGAGCTCACGCTCGACATATTTGTGTGTGCATGCGACGATGCTTTTGTTGCCTTGCTGTTACGTCAGGTTCGATGTAAAGAGAGATCTTGACGTCTTTGATTTTCCCATTGAGTTGTTTAGCAGTTGCGAAAGAGAGCCGGTTGCAACTTTGTGTGCTGACAATATGGAACTCGTGGTAAAAGCAAGAGTTGGGGCCCACTGCGATGTCAGCTTCAATAACGCCTAGTACTGATGTGTGGTGTCTTTGTACCATTGACGAACACTCTGGAAGTACTGTAGTTTTCGTGTCTGGAATGTTGTCCCGTTACTTCGAAGGAGATCAAAGGATTTTGAGTCTAACACATTGACGGATGCTCCTGAATCTATCATGGAAGTCAAGGTAGTGTAATGTTGCCAATGGTCATTTTGCAGGTAGGTAGATTGGCAACATGAATGACGTAAGCGCTACCATGTTGGTTGGCGAAGATGTAGTCATTGTCAGTTTCATCTTGTTCTATGACGTTGACTTTTGCTGACTGGCGGAATTAAAATGTCCCATTTCCCCACAGTTTCGACACTTTTTCTATTTGGCTGGTCAGGTGCCGGTATGAGGGTAGACTCCTGTACGTAAGTAACAGATATACGGCTGCGGCGTGTATTAGTTGGCGGTGCTTGGATATAGCCTCGGCTCTGTGATGCATTTCGCTGTCGGGAAGTGTGGGGTTTGAAGGACCTGCATCTGTAAACCTTTTGACGTCCGCTTCTGCCATCATCGTACTTTGTGATAGCATTCATTGTTTCTGCTCTGCCTGCTTCTACAGCATGACGGAACTTAGCGCTGATTTGCTTTGTTACAATTAGAAGTGTTGTAAATACGCAGCAACAGGACCATTTTCAAACGTGAAATTGAAAGTATATCGAGGCCACAATGACGAATTTTTCTGGATCACGCGTTATTTGATAGGGGAACTCACATTCCTTCACTAGAAACAGACTTATTTTGTTTGTCATATGACAATAAATTGCCCTTTCCAGTTAAAGTCAGCACGTTTTTGGTAAAAGTCAATGGCAAGGTGTGAAAAAAACGCATGTTTTGCGCTACTTTGCGCAAGAAAACCTGCTATAACTTCCGAAGCGTTTGCTGTCATTTGGATCAAGCGGCATGTTGGAGTCTAATACTTTCTCATTACATTAATGTCAAACTTATGGTGATTGGTCAATATTGTAACCCAGTGCCCTAGTCAGTAGTATCTTATTTCCGGTAAAATTACATGCCTAACGCAAAATCACGGTGCGTGCTCTGTGCATGGACGTGCGCTATATGTTCCGATATTCCCGTCAGCAGTGGCGTAGCCACGTGGGGGGCGTGGGGGGGGGGGCGACAGCCCCCCATGAAACGTTGTCGCCCCCCCGTCGCCCCCCCCCCCCACTGAGATTTTGAGTTTCTAAAAAAAAATCATTGATCTACATGACGACCCCATGAAATGTTCCAGCCCCCCAGCAGCGCCCCCACTGAAAAATTCATGGTTACGCCACTGCCCGTCAGCTTCTCGTTCGCTTGCCTCGAGAGCACCAACATTGGTTCACCCAGTGCACGTCTTCGGAGGCGTTGTGATTGGAGGATGATTTGTGCACGTGAGGATGATTTGTGCACAGATTTCTTTGTCTACATCCTGGAACTCACATGTCTCATATGGAAAAGTAGTCTCTTTTGCTACACCGATATGGACGTGTTTCCGTGTTACACACAAAACGGGTTAGCCGCAGTCGCTCCGAATCCGGTCCACCGGTGAAAAAATGGTTTTAGTCGCCAAATGAAAAAACTTATAAACCGGGGTCGCCCGGCATTCCAATCTCTATATATTTTCCTACGAAATTCCAAAATTTCACTCGAATAGAGCATTCAATGTCGTCGGACCAGCTTTCTAAAAACGCTTTTACGAGGGACCAGAGCGGCCTTTTTCAGTGTAATCACACGCAGTTTTACCCTCACGCATCAGATGGGGCGACTTTGCGAAGCTGTAACTCGGCAATGCAATACGCAATGACAGCGGGTTTTCCGGCATTCTCTGCGTTAGTTACCTCCCAATATCATATGTAAAACTCGTTTTGATTGGCTGAGAAATGTCGTCGGAATGAAAGAAAACTTGAAGCCCATCGTTCTGCTATCCAATGGTATTCGTCGTGACCTAGCGCTGGGATTAGCATAACATTCGCGTGACGTCATGTCCACTGACTAGCTTCTAGCTAGCCGCGCGGTGGATGTGACTGGATTGGCTGTATTTTATGCTCTCTGAACGGAAAAAATATGAAATATACGAAATGAAATTGGCACTTACTATGTTTTTGCCACATGCAGTGTTCATCCTACATGAACTTATACGGTTTTTCCACAGGAAATTGAAGGAATTCGTCGAAGAAGTTAAGTGCAGTGAAGGTGGTCCGTACCATTACTATATAGGGAATACCATTCGGCACGCGCGCAGCGGCGTGGTCAATTCAAGTGCATGATTGCAAGCCCAGCAGTGTCCGTAACTTATTTGGGATTTTCGTATGGCTAAAATTCATGTGGTATCTTCTTTCAAGTTGCTTTATTTTCATTGTTGTGTTTTTCACTATGTCCTGTATTTTGCCATAGAGAAAGATGATGTTTCCAATGTGTAGGCCTGTGTAAACACCTGTTGTTTATTGGAGTTACGCGTTGCGGTTTACCCATTTGTCACAATGGACTCTTCGGTACTGGACACATGCATACTTGCTACACATAGGAGTTATGCATAATGCATGATTGGGCATTGACCCATTCAGTACACGCGTGGCGTGTCCCGAAGGTCACATAGACACACAACTGATTTTTTGAGACTTTAGCCATGAAACTTTTCCATATGTGCACGTTGATGCACTTTTTGTACGGTAAGTATCGAGAGTTTCAGTCTTTCCCTCAGTCTGGCCTGCCTGAACTGATATACATGCATCTCGTAGGCTATCCGCTCCGTCTACAAGTACCCTCTCACCGGCAAAGGAAGTACATTTGCCGCGAAGCGCGGCCACTGCGTTTACATAGTACAAATACCCTGGTGTACGTGCGTCACATACAAGGAACGGTACGTGCGCGTCCACCAGCGAAATGTCCCGCCCATGGGACGTCGTTTCTAGATAAAAGGGCGCCCTCTTTTGTCGGAGCACAGAGCCCATATGTCGAGGATTGAAGGTTTTGGTCAGTTGTTCAGTTACTGATTTAAAATCGTCTCCGACATCCTTTAGGGTTTCAAACACTTCATCAACATCTGTACCCGCATAATGACAGTATAGGGCCCTTTTCGATGGTCATCTTGCATGTCCATGGCCACCATTGCATGTAGGCCTATAGGCCTCAGTCTTCGAGGTTATTTCAGCATCCTTCGTTGGACAATAAAAACAAATGTATTTCCAAGAAATATTTAATTATGTTCATAACATCATGAAAAGAAGGAACCTAAAAAAATGTTCAATGAATATTACTGATGAGAGATATGTTAACTGTCAGTTTTAAAAATAAATCTTTGGTGGTAAAAACACGATGACACCCGTCGTTTGTCATAAAAAAACCCTTTTTATTAATTAAAAAAAATACTGTACGAGTGGCTATTTGTTTCTAAGCAGGATTTACACGGGCATTTTCCTCTCATATTACGATCAAGAGAAATTGACATGTTTCATTCCTTATTATAAAGCATTGCAAGGAGCACTAATGAGCTTTCAAGTGCAGTGGCGCACCCAGGTGGGGGGGGGGGGGGGGGGGGGGGGGGGGCTCGGGGGTCTTGAGCCCTCCCCAAGTGGTTGTCAATTTATTTTTTCGGGGGGGGGGGATTGTTAGTCCCACGATTTTACCTTGGTGATATGTATGTGGCCTAATTTCGAGTAGTATAATAGGGGTGTAAGAGGCGCCACCAACGTCAAAATAGTCCGCCCCCCAAACAAGTCCAACTTTTTTCGGCGGCCAAAAATTTTGGGCAACATTTAAAAAAAATAAATGAGCCCCTCCCCAAACCAAAACCTGAGTGCCCCACTGTCCAAATGTTCATTAATGTTTCAGGCTGAGTTCAGACCGAAAAGCCTGAAACTACCCTCAAAGCGCGTTTGGATCTTAAGGGAAGTAAAAGGCTTGAGTCTGTTGTTTTACATGGAAAATCGCATCGAATCACATGATAGCAGAAATGAAAAACTGTTAAGACAATAAAGTTAGTTTGATATTGGACATTGGACATTCACATTCGTTTATACAGGGAATATCCATCTTGCTGTTTGGATATTGGACATTGGATATGCACATTGGTTGCATAATGAATGTCCATATTTTATTTGGATGTTGGACGTTGGACATTCACATTTGTTTGTACAGGGAATGTCCATGTTGCTGTTTGGATATTGGACATTGGATATGCACATTGGTTGCATAGTGAATGTCCATATTTTATTTGGATATTGGACATTGGACATTCACATTTGTTTGTACAGGGAATGTCCATGTTGCTGTTTGGATATTGGACATTGGATATGCACATTGGTTTGTATAGTGAATGTCCATATTTTATTTGGATATTGGACATTGGACATTCACATAGGTTTGTCCATATTTTGTCAACTCCGGGAGGAGGCGTAATTGAGATGCCCCCCCCCCCCTGCCGTGAATTGCACCGTCGGATCCCACCAGATGCCCTGCCTCGTTTGTCTGGTGATACACGGATATTGGAAATGCCCATGGCTTTGTATGGCAAATGTCCATGTTTTACTTGGATATTGGACATTCGACAGTCCAATAGGTTTGTATAGCGAATGTCCACACTTTTATAGTCCATAAAAAAGGCGTCATTGTGATTCCCCTCCTACCGTAAATCGCGCCGACGACTCCCAGAAGACGCGATGCAATCTTCGAAATGCGCGCGCAGTATGCTGTGGCAATTCCGACTTGATCAATCTGCCATCAGCACCCCCCCCCCTCGCGTGCACGCGCGCCCGTATTCATCGATGCATATGCAACACCGTCTCTATGCATATGCAGCAACATCGCTTGACCAATCAAAGTAAACTAATTTTTGAAGACTCGTTTATTATTTTTAGTAGGTATGGAAAGCTGGATAACAATCTGCAAAAGTTCAAAAACGTAATCTTAATTTATAGATTTCAAACACATTATATTGGGATGACAATGCTATGATCAAGCATGTTCTTTGATTGAATTAATAAAGAATACGACATTTAAATGTTATTCAAAACAAAAGGGAATTTTTATTGGGGTTAACCTGTAAAAGATGTTGATACCGCTTCGTGTTGTGCGTACCCAGAGCCGTTTCAAAGCATTCGAACGTATGCGTGCGTGTATCTGTTTCTACTCCTCACCATGGGATGCGGGCGCGTTCTCCGCGAAACTTTGGCTGCGCGTGTTAGGAATAATATCAAAACAATCTGCGCGCGTTTTTATGAATAAAAATGCTAATTACCTGAAATACTGTGATATGATTGGTTTCTACCGAAATCGGTAGAAGCCAATCACATCGAGAATTAATTTCCATAGACTGTGTACAAACGTGGAACAAACCAGCGCGTACGCTTGGCAGATTGACCAAGTCTGGGTTGCTGCATCACTTGAAAATATCATGTACATATACGTGTTTAACATGATGGTCCGGATTCGACGCATGAGGGCGCGCGTTATGTACTGTAAGGACGTATGCGATATGTGCTGTGAGTGGATTTATACTCTAGGCACAGACCGAGCGCAACCCAGACTTGGCCAAGTCTAATATCGCATACGTCATAATATGTACTTAACACGTGCCCTCATGCGTCGAATCCGGACCATCATGTTAAAAAACGTACTACATGTACATGTTATTTTCAAGTGATACAGCACAACTTCGTGCCCCGTGGATAAGGTCTTGCTGCGCCATGTTGTTTCCCATCATGCCTTGCGCGATCGTAACCCCTGGAATTGTGTAATTTAAATGTGCAAAAATATGGCACATTATAATTAGAGCTGCAGTTTATCCGTTTTACGTGCCGACGCCATCTTTAAAACGTTAAAAGTTGTGATTTTGAAGAATCAATCCCATTCCTTTCATTCAAACATAACGTTTGGATGTTGCGTTAGTTAGCAAAGTGTGACGTGAGGTGCCAAACGAGCTGAGATTTCGGTCAATCACCAACTTAGATTCCTATTAACGATCATCAGATTAGATGTCAAGTGATTTTTATTGTACATATGAGACAGACGTTAACTGAGCACGTAAGGATTAATTACCAACTTTTATTCGGTAGTAGAACTCACGATGTGCGATCGAAGACCGCCTTGTTTGTTGTGTGGCTGGTTCACGGATCTCTGACTCATGAATATTGATTAGGTCAGTTCACTACTACCGTATTTGGGGTACGCCCATACGGTGAAGTTGTCCTATTTTTAATCCTTTTTAGTGAGTTTTAAGACATGTTTGTTATCTTGGAAACTTAGAAGGTATTATATTCTGTAAGGATTTCTTAAGATTTGGGTCTTTTTATTATGCAGAGCTTTATTAAACGAAGCTTTTCCATTGTATTTATTACGCGCGCGATTTCGTGCGTGCGTGGTCGTTCAGACCAATGAAATCTCTTTGTGCAGCGCGCGGGGGATATAAAAAAGCTTGTTTTGCCGAACGAACATCAGTTGCCGCATATACCGGTTGGTTCAGGTGAGTGCATAATTTATCATCTCATTTACTCCTTATCAAGGTTACTCTTCTGTGCATTTTATAACTTGTATCTTGAGGAAGAATGAAGAAGTATTTATCGATTGCAGTGTATTGTATCTGTTTTAATAGAACTGGATTGGAAATGACATTTTAGTGCTTATTTTTTCAAACTTGTACCGTATTGAATGATAAACTTGTATTAGTGAATTGTAGCTATTTCCATTTAGACCTACATAATTTTGGCACCGTGTGATGTTAGACTAGAATACTGTAAATGTTAGGGGAATAGTAATTAGTATATTTTCGTTGTGCATAAATTAGTATAAAACCAGTTGTCGCATACTGGTTGGTTCAGTTTTCTAGGGACGGCCAGAACGTACCGGCGGAAACTCATTGACTCAATTTACTCCGGGACTCCGCGTTTATGAATGGGCGGAGTTGACCGCGGCTGTCTGATAATGCGGGGCGGGAAGAGGGTGATGCACCAGTGCAAATCATCACTGCGATGTCGGCATCATATATTATTCACTGACCTGCCGGAGTAATTTGAGTAAATCCAATTTGGAACTGGCGGAGTTTTTCTACAGCCTGGGGCTGACGTTTATTGACCGGCTTGGAGCTGGCGGGGTAATTGAGTAAATCAAATTTGGAACTGGCGGAGTTTTTCTATACAGCTTGGGGCTGACGTTTATTTACCGGCTTGGAGCTGGCGGGTAATTTGAGTAAATCCAGTTTGGAACTGGCTGAGTTTTTCTACAGCCTGGGGCTGACGTTTATTTACCGGCTTGGAGCTGGCGGAGTAATTTGAGTAAATCCAGTTTGGAACTGGCTGAGCTTTTCTACGGCCCGGGGCTGCGTATTTTCCAGCTTGCAGCTGGCGGAGTAAATCGAGTTACATGTACATCAGTTTGGTGCTAGCTGCGGCATTTCCAGCTAGGAGCAGATAGCGATTAATAATTACAGGGAGCCGGAGTAATTTGATTCATTGAGCTGACGCGTTGAGTCAATTAATACTGCTGTTTCCTTCAGATGTACTGAGGCTGAGGGAGAGAATCCTGGCAGTTTTAACAATAAATTATTTGTTCAACTTAAAGAAGAAGTGTCTTGTGTCTTTATTGGTTCTATTCTGGTACATGGGTAATAAGGCTGCCTGGTTGTATATTTCAACCAAACGAATCCGGGAAATATAAATTAATTGTGACTTGGCATCATTACATCTTGCAAGGTGACGGCAGAAAGTCGTGAGAGCGCCCTCTACTCTACCTCGCCCGGCCGCCGCGTTACAATTGGCGTCGTAGACAGGATTGGCAGCTTTTATTTCCCAGAGAATTAAACTACTCAGTGAATATGGACAAAGACGGTGAAACCAGGTAGGAAATCTTGAAAGAAGGTGTTGAGCCTGGCAGCAAGGATGGTGGGAGAAGCAGGGTACAACCATCCTGTGCGAGCAGTCCAGGTGAAGAACAACTTCCAGGACAGATCGACCAAGAAGATAGAGCACCCCAAAGAAGATCTTCACCTTATCCGGGTAATGACGATTTTCGTCGTGATCAAAGGAGTAGTAGGGGATGGGTGGTACCAGACTTTGCCATAGGTCTGTGGGTAGTACAGGGCCATTAGTGAGAAGTCAGGGTACCAGACTTTGCCATAGGTCTGTGGGTAGTACAGGGCCATTGGGGAGAAGTCAGGGTATCAGACTTTACCCCCCCCAAATAGATCTCTCTCTCAATATATCTGTCCCTCTAGCTCTCTAAAATAAATCTCTCTCTGAGTTGTTATATTATAAGTGGATCTAGGCGACAAACCCCATATCTCCCTCTGTCAAGCACCAGACCAGGCTCTTACTATCTTTTTATTTTTAAAAACTTTATTTAAAAAAATAAATCATTTTTAATAAATGAACCTCGAGCTATCTAATAAAACAGATCAGTGTGATCATAATATAATCATCGAGAATGGTTTTTTAGTTTGTGAAACGTGCGGTGAAATAGTCTCACGTTACTTTGATTTTTCGGCAGAAAATGCGCAAGAAGATCGTATCAATTGGTCAATTTTAAAAAGAAACAAAAGAAAAACTGTGGAGAAACTTGTTTTGTCTGTGTGCCCAGAGCAAGGCTCAGAAGATGTTCAAGAAACAATCAATAACTATAACGAGCTCGTGAATTACAAAACATTGAGGGGGAATGGTTGCGTCAAACGATCATTAATAGCGGCGTGTTATCATCACGTCGTTGGATTAGACAAAGAACGAGTTAGAGATTTATTTAAAGTGACTCAAAATCAATTTAATAAGGCACTAAAAAGATACGATGACCACTACAATAAAGGCGGGGCCGAGGGTAACACCCTCAGCGGTGAAATAGAGGTATAACTCGGTGGCTCGCTTTCATAATGTTTATTTACCGAGAATTTGAACTTGTGAGTTTTTCGATAAGAGATTTTTTTTCTTTTGCCAGCCGTTCGTCTACCCGTTTTTTAACTTCTTTTTCAAAGTCTGTATCGTTTTTAATCTTTTGAAGCTTTGTGCTGGTCTTTGTTCTAATTTTCTGCTTAAGCTCGTTAAATTTTGCGAGCTCTCTCGTAATCAATAAGAACTCTTCGTGCGATATATCTCCGTCGTTGATGGCTTGAGACACGTATTCTTCAATCGTGTTAAGTTTGGAGTCTGCTAATATCTTAATCTGGTCGTGCTTTTTTAGCTTGGCGGATAATCGCCTAGACGCGATTCTAAGCAGAATATCTACACCAAAAGCGCCTATAAACGTTCCTTCTAGCACCAATCCAACGGGGGCTGATATAACACCCAAGAGAGCGGGAATACTGACAGCCCCCGCTATAGCCCCCAATCCTTCTAATCCTATCTCTACGTAATTAATAGTGTCGATCACTCTCTTTATTTTTTTATAAGTGCGCTCTCGGTGGTCTCTCTCTTTCAAGATTAAAGATCGAATCTCTTCAATCTTTTTAAGTCTGTACACTTTTGTTTCTTCGTTACTATTTAATCGGAGTACATCTCCAGAAATATCGGGGTATAACGCCTTACCATCTACACTCATGTTTTTAATATAAAAAGATTTTAAAATTAAAAGATCTCCAACTCTATCATTACACTCACACCCTTGTTGTTGATGATATGTCCTTTTTCACTTATGATTGAAAATGTCAGTTTGTCGATTATACCGTTTTTAAGTTTTTTGAAATCCTCGACTCTATCAGGCTCGGGTTCGCGCGTACCCACGGGTACGATTTTCAAGATATCAGACGGTCGACCATCGAGGAAATTTTCACTCGTACTTAATTGCGGGCAGCGAATAAACAAAAATTTAAACGGATTAACGTCGTAAGACCCCACATACACCACTTTGGGTACCAGTCTTCCTTTGGGTAAATTGAGTAATCGAGAGACTTCTCTGTTTAAACGCAGTTTGAGTTTTACGTCGTTTACCACCAACGTCACCTTTTTAGATTCTCTAAATATTCGAAAACTTACCCCGGGTATAGAGTTTAAAATGAAATCGAACCAATCGACGTCGTACCACCCCGGTGGTATGGTGACCGAACCGGTGACGTCGGCTGGTAAGGGGGGTAAATGACTCGGAGAAATAAAATCTAAATCATCACCCGACACGATAAGACTTCCCCGAATTGTCACACCAGCCTCCCTAATTGTTCTCACCCTAGGTTTGCTTATTATACCTTCGATATATTCTAGCGCTATCTTTTTACCTTCAGAGACTTGATGGTATCTTTCATATAAATTTCTTAATAAAAATATAAGCGTATTGCGTTCTACACTGTTTAGGGAAGCTTCTCGTTTTTTATTGTACACAACTTCATGTGCGTCACTTATTTGATTTGTTTTTTCCTGGATCGATTCTAAAGCAGAGTCTAGTCTATCTTCTTCGTACGCTTCTATAAGGTCGTTAATAACTCTATTGTAATCATTTTCGTCGTTAATTAAAAAGTCGTAGGGGTACTCGGGTACCAATTGTGCGATAAAATCTCTATCCGTTCTTATTACCGCATCTGGGTCGAGTTCACTGGGTCTTATAGAGTCATCACGTCTTTTAGCTGGTTGTCCGTCTATTTGCGTATACCAATCAATCTCCGTGGCGCTGGAAATATTAAAATATCCGGGGTTAAACATTACCCTTTTTACGCGTACAGATTTTTGACCGTTTAAATTATCTACAACGTCTTCTAATTTAAACGTCTGCTCATTTTGAAACAAGTGAAACGAATGCATTTATTTTAAAGTCTTTTTATATTAAAACTGAAACTAAAATAATGGCTGCTTTTATGTTGTTAAAAAAGCAGATACTAGATAGAGCCAATCAGGTAACGAAACAAGTAAATCAAAATGTAGCCAAGGCAACCGAGCCAAAGCATCAAGCTGCGTCTCAAGCAAAGTTTTTAAACAGTACTAAACCCAGTGAACTGGAAGTTATAGTTAATAATACCAACGGGTTTTTAAGCTCGTTTCCCGACTTAACCTCGGACTATAAATTGCCTCGCATCACGACGGACGAAGATGTAGATCGTTGGAAATCACACCCCATGTCGTTTTATCAAAATCAGTTAAATTTTGCGATCTATTGCGCTACTACGGGCTGCGGTGTTGGATTTGATCTTTTAAACGCGAGCAACAAGTACGTTTGGGCCATCTTTAACTTTCATTTATATTTTACGGTTAGAAAGATCCTGTACGACTTTGCCGCTCCTTTACCGGGAGATGACGCATTTAAAGCTCTAGACAACAGTTATAATCTCAGAGCATTTACCGATACCTCTTTGTTGTTTGGCATCGATCAAAATAAATCTTTTAAACAGACGAGAGACACAAACTCTAACGGTTTAGGTATAGCTTATTACTGGGACACGTCTTACGTACCCGTACCCGGAAACGATTATGATACAACCGACCTTAATCTCGAGTATAGTGGGTATCGTAAAGATATGATGAGTGGAACTAAAATGGGGTTTGGTCTGGACGATCCACCCAAGGGTTCGGGGCGTTACAGCGATTATACCGTAGCCTTTATCGAACAAAATGAATCGGTACAAAAGGCTTGGTTAGATTTTATACCCGCCAAGAGTTCGTTTACCCCCGCGGGAATCATAAAGATCAACGAATCGATCAGATCTTACGTGTACGCTTTACTCGGTGCGCAGGCTCAAACAAAAACGAGCGTATTAAAACCGGGCACCGGATTAGACGCTCAGAGACAATTTAACGTCATCGTTGAAGATATCATCAATGCAGTAGACGACATGGAAACGAGTATCAATCAATTTCAAGACTCTTTGCAGTATGCCAGAACGCCTTTAAATTTTGTCGTGAAACCGGGGTTGTATTTAATTCCATCGGATATGAACTTGAGGGTTGGAACGCACGACGGCTATAACAACAATCTTCAAATCGCTACCCAGAGTATGAAAACTGGTTTGGTGCCAGACTTTTGATGACACCGATGACGTCGCGCCACCAACACCCCCAGAGCCAGCACCAACACCAACACTAACACCAGCGCCAACACCAACACCAACACCAACACCAACACCAACACCAACACCAACACCAACACCATCACCATCACCAACACCAACACCTACAGTTTTAACCCAAGAACCCACGAAACTACAAACTCACCAAGACGAAAAATTATCGTTGACGGTAGGAATATTAGCTATCGTTGGTATGGGTATTTTAGCTTACGAGGCAACGCGATAAGTCACACTCTAATCACAACACAAAAAAAATAAGCCTTACCAACTTTGTGCTGGTAAGGCTTAATTTTTTTGTTTAAACTTTGATTATAACTACCATCGTTTTTGCAGGTACGCAAACACCAAGGCTCCCACACCCAAAAACAAAGCCCACACGTGTTCGGCCAACCACGATACGGACTTAGTCAACGCGTTAAATATCCAACTGAGTACGCTGCCTATGATACCCGGCAGAGCACCCAACGCGCTCACTCCGAGTTTTTGAAGAGCAGATGCAAAATTAGCGAGTTGTTTTGAAATCCACTCTTTGATACCACCTTTTGGTGTTGGTGTTGGCGATGGCGCGGTTGGGGCACCCACACCTCTCACGCTAGCGACGATGCTACTCACTATCGTGCTGATGGCTAAACTCAAAGCGGCTAAAATACTCACTACGGTCACACCTTGTTCTCTAAACAGAGTTCTAATCTTTTCCACCAGAGTCGTGTCGTCGCCTAAAATTTTATTAATCGTTTCTTTGATTCTAGCGATCTGACTTTTGAGCCCTCGTTCGTTGGCTTTTGCGGCTTCTAATCTGGCGGATCTTTCAGCGTCTAAGTCGCTCAATTTATCGTTTAACTCTCGTCGACCCTCTTCGCTGTGAGATTCGTCGAGTTCTTGTCTCGTGGCTGCAATCTCGTCATCGAGTTGAGTGAGACGCGCTAAATTAAGTTCTAGGTTACCTCTTAACGTCTGAAGACTTTTGTCTAAACCCTGGAGTTCTCTGTAATTCAATCCCTCCGTTTGAGCGTCGGTGTCGCGTTGTAAATCGTCTATAATCTCGATTATCTCATCGATTACCTCATCGGCGGCTCTGGGTAGTTCTGTCATGGGGATACTCTCGGGTTGTACTTTTTAAAGTTTATCTTTTAGTTTGACAAGTAGTGTTGGTTTATAGTCAGCGATTTTGAGGGTGTCGCGAATAAATGCGGTACCATATTTACTTTGTAAGGTACTTAATTTGTAATATATTCTTTGACCACCTCGTCTATAAGATAATGGTTCTCGACCTTTATATGTTTTAACGTATAGATTTCTGTCTTTACCAATTTCAAAATCGTTGGGGTCGATAAACGCGGGGTCTATATTATTTTGTTTATAAAATGAATCAACATCTTCTTTTGTTAGTTCTATAGATAAACTGCTTATTGTACCCGTGCCCAGAACGCTTTCTGTGTCTAGCGGTGGTGTAGTAGTATCAAAAGTATCGTCCCAATCTAGATTGGTCTCTGCTACATCATCATCATTGTTATCATCGTAATCATCAACGGGGTCAAGGTCAAATCTTCCCTCATCCATTTATTTAATAAACCTATTTAAATTATGCCGTTTTCATTATACTGCCCGGTAGTATACCCTGGGTCACCAACCAATTTTGCGTGGCCAGAGCTCCACTTATAATGCCCGTCAATTTAGCCGCATCTTCTACGCTTAGTTTGCTTAAATCCGGCGCTTTTATTTTGAGTAGTTTAGCTCCTACCATGGCGTATCCCATCGAAAGACCCGATATGACGGCTCCGTGATAAATCGTATTAGCTATTCCGTTTGTGTCAAAGTTACTCATCGTTTTTAATATAACAATTTTTAAATTGCTGGTTTATTCCATGTCTAGCGTTTTGGGGGCGATGGGTGTAGTGGGTTGCGTGACTACCGGCACTGGCTGTTCTAGACGCTATAGCCCCCCACATCGCCCAAGAGTTGTAGTCCGGTGAGCTCGTAGCTTCGTCCGATGTTACGTTCATTTTTGCTAATTTTAATTTCATCTGTCTATTGTGCTCGGCTAAAGCTTTACCCTGCTGTATTCGTTTAGGATTTTTAGTCTTGGTCACTCTCGTTACCGTCGGTGACGACGTTGTTTTTATCGGTTGGGGCGTCTCTGTCTCTGCTGGTTGAGCTGTGATCGCTGCTTGTTGATCTTCCATTTATTATATTAGGTTTATTAAATTTTAAATGTTTTGTTGTGATAATCGTAGCAACTAGGGGTGATATAAAAGTTCCGTACTTGTAACAAACGTCGCTCAACATACCAGCCATACTCGCGCTTATAATAGGATCGGAACTCAAGTCGTTGGTGAGTTCTTCTTCAGAATCTATAGTGACGTTATATCCTAAAACTTGTACGGGTGTAACCACAGCTAACACTCTCGAAAATAGACTTAAAGTGTATTTACCAACGGTTTTAACAATTTCATTTCCAAATTTAGTTTCGTACAGATGATATAATTTGTCGAGTTCTTTACTGTCAAGAGCTTCGATATGTTCAACGGTGTATTCCTTTCCCAAGTACTTTCTAGAGTTTCCGGCTGCTACGACACCGCACAAACGATCTTTATGTTCTGCGTTGTGATCTTGTTCGTTCGTTAAAGTCAGTTTTAGGTCCTCCATTTAATTAGAAACGAATTTAATTTTGTTGTGGCTTTTGCAACTTTGTTACAAAGGCAAAGGTACTCGTAGGTGTAAAACGATAAATTTATCGATATGACGATAATAGCCAAAAACTGCAAATACTCGAATATTGCTATCATTTACTATAAAGCTAGTTTAGTAGTTAGTTGTAAACAACTCAATAGTTAGCTGTAAACAACTCACTAGTTAGCTGTAAACAACTCAATAGTTAGCTGTAAACAACTCAGTAGTTAGTTGTAAAGACCTCAAATAGTTAGTTGTAAACAACTCATTAGTTAGGTTACTAACCTACTCAAGTAGCTCGTAACTAACTGGAGGTTCGGTGTATACGACCAATTTACTATATTTCACATCTCTCAAACGTCGTTTTATATAATCTCGTTCTTCAATGGGTACGACGTCATTTTCGTCTAACGCTTGATCAAACGATGTTTTATCTTTGCAGTAAAATAAAGCCAACCAAGCCGTGTTTTCTCTATAATCTTTTAAAACGCTGTTGTACTTTTGAGTCAATAACCAACAGCTGTGATTTACGTGTCTTCCGCTAAATGCCATCTTGCTTAGCGCGCACGTCTTTTTACGATATTTAATCTCTTGATCCGAAGAGCAATCGTCCACGATAAACAGCGTGGCAACACCTTCGAATATTTTACTGTAAACATCGATCGCTTCGTTGAGCGTCATCCTGTACAATTCCGGATCGCAGAGGTATACCTCGGGATCTGCTTGAATCCACTTTCTTTCGATGTACGTTTTATTTTTAAATATGGTAGGGCAAATGATGACTATCGCTTCAAATGTATTTTTATAGTCTGACTCTAACAGATCCAAAATCAATTTGGTTTTGCCCGAATTTGTTTTGCCGACGATTAAAGCGCAATGCGGTTGTGTCATTTTAACTTAACAGAGATTTAAAATTCCCGTCTTCCAAGTTCAATTGAGCATCCATGACCAAAAATACGTACATCGTGAGGTCACCTTGACTTTCGGCTTCTCTGTTAAATTGAACGTTGATGCCTCCTCCGTCTCCGAGTTTCCTACCGGATCCGTGAGCGGAATTGTCGTCGTTACTTCTAAAATCGAGCCACAGACCGTACTTGTCTTTTAGGTAGTCTCCGAGGTCAAAACCCGTCAAATTCAAGTCTTTAGCTACTCCGCGCCCGCTTTCGGTATCGCTGTCTCCAAAGAACTTGTTGATTTCATTCCAGTGTTGATACTGAAACATGCCTTGACTGTAGAGTTGATTGGGTTTACCTTCTACAGTCACCGATGTTTTGGTTATTTTTGGATTGTAAAATCGCTGCGGATTTTTGACCGCGGGATCTTTAAACAAAAACAAAATACCCTTGAGACTCCTGATGGGTTGATTGACGCTGACGTTCCAAAGCGTGTCCGATTTGTTGACGGATCTAACTTCTAGCGAGTGGATTTTATCAAACAGATATTTCATTAACCCCTGGTGTTTATTCCTGATGGTGATAGCTAGGTCTCTGTTGGTCACCACTTCGTATTCGAGAGACAAGTCTGAGATACTGTACATCGCCGCCGTATCTGAACTGTTGACTACTTTATCGTGATCGTTAAACTTTATCTCGTACGTCAGAGGTTGTTTTAAACCGCTGGGGTAAAAAGGGTGATGCGAAGTCAGTATGTCAATGTCTAGGGGGATACAATATCTGTTGCCATAGGCATCCGCGATAGCTTGATCTTTACCGCTGTTGGCACCCGCGTTAGCATCTCCAGCTCCCATTCTTATTTTAGACACGTTTTCTTTTTCTATGCCCGAGTACGCCATGTTTCGAGTTGCCGAGCTGTTGATCCAATTGTCTTTAAAGTTGTGATACACGTCGGCGTTACGATAACTTATAATTTCGTGACCTTGAAGTCTGACGCTGATTTCGCTGACTAAATTTCTGGCCAAATTACCAAAAATGGTTCTATTGTCGTCGCTTCCACCGTCGAGTTCTAAACTAAAAGCTAATTAACAAGTGCCGGGTACGATCACGTCGTCTACGCCCAATTGAGGAAACTTAACTCTCAGCGTTTGCCCCGCCGATATACTACTAGGATTGTGGGTAATGACCACCTCTTTTCTCTCACCCTTGATAGATCTGGGTATTTTTAATAGCCTGCTGGGATTGAGCTTTTTTCCGTACGCATTCATTTTATTTATACGAGTTTTAAATTTAAAGGTATCTGTAAGCCAAGAAGCCCACCAAAAGCGTTCCTCCCGCGATAAACACCAGTTCTCTTTCTATTTGTTGGTCGCTAGGCTCGTAAAAATCTTCGAGTTTGGGTTCGCGTTGCAGTCCTACGGGTAGTTTGGTAGATTGTCCACTCACCTCGTTGTAGTAACGTAACGCTCGGTCTACGTTGGAAAATGTTTCTTTAGAGACATTTTGTTTTCTGATACGTTCGTTTAGAAAATCTAGATATTTCGTTCGTTCTCGTTGCCACTTATCTTTGGCGGCCGAGAGTTGTTCTATCGCTAAATCGTGTCTCTTACGCTCCTCGTCGACATCCCTCTGTTTCAGATTTTAAAAGAAAAAGTTTGAACCCGTAAAAGCTAAAGCGTTGACGATCGCGCCTCCTAACATCATAGCAACGCTAGCCATATTATTATAAACGTCTTTTATATTAAATAATATGCAAACATTATCTAAACTGTATTATAGCCCGAGTGGTTATTGGAGAGGTGAAAGCGCCGTCGACCATTTACACGATAAAACCAAATTCGATAAAAAGGTAATCAGAGATTGGCTTAAAAAACAAGCGATCTGGCAAATTTATCTACCGGGTCCCGCGTATGTACCCAGGCCTACGAGTACTTCGCGAGAGTTTGAAACACCAAACGACTTTCACCAAATGGATGTGCTATACCTACCCTGGGATAAAGTAAAACGCAAGACTTATAAATACGCTTTGACGGTTGTCGACGTTGCGAGTCGATACCACGAAGCAGAACCTTTGGTTTCTAAAACGGCGGATTCCACGCGGGATGCTATCGTCAAGATTTACGCGAGGTCGCCTTTGAGTTACCCTAAAACGTTGAGAGTAGATGCCGGTACCGAATTTAAAGGTGCATTTAAAAAATGGATGGCTTCAAAAAACGTCGAGATTATCGTCGGCGAACCCGGAAACCACCGGTCGCAGGGTATCGTAGAAAGATTTAATCGAACGCTAGCCGAGAGACTGTTTGGTCATCAGTACGCTCAAGAAATGTTAAATCCCGAGAGTAGAAACACGCAATGGGTCGAGCGATTACCCGGCGTGATCAAAGCTATAAACGATGAAACGACGAGATTAATAGCTAAAGCACCGTCAGAGGCGGTTAAACTAGAACAGGTCCGGCAATCGCCGGCTAACCCCGTTAAAACAAAAGAGCAACAATTACCGCAAGATGCCATGGTTAGATATTTATATTACCCGGGCGAGCAAGAGGGTGGAACCTCGAGAAGAGCCACGGATCCCATTTGGAGCGTAGACATCTTCAACGTGGAAAAAAGAACGAGTCAATTTAAAATGATTAACGGTAAAAAAGTCACGACGGGTCCTACACTTTATTACCTTCAAAACGGCCCAAAAAGGAGTTTTGTGAGACAAGAGCTTCAAGTCGTACCCGAGGACACGCAATTACCGCCGTAGTGACCAAAAGCCAGCGTGTTTATACCGTCCGGTAAAATGTACCTCTTTGTGTCCAACGGACTCAACGATAGTTTATTTTGAGATACGGTGTAAAGGATGTGATTTTCCGATCTAATGTGAGTCATTGTTTCGTAGTGAGATTTCTTGTTTAAGATGCAGTCGTAATAGTGTCGGTGTTTTAATTTCTTAGAGGTGACCGATTTTGTGACACCCTTGGCTTTTTTCAGGTTGATGTCAGCGGTTAAAATCGAGTACATTTTAGGTCTTATGCAAACGACTTCTTTGACTATTTTACCTCCAAACTCGTCTTTAAATTTACCGATCACTTTCTTATTGGTTGGGTCGTACAAAGGATGATCCGTCGGATAATTCGAAAGGTCGTAGTGTTGCCCGTTTTGCTGCATATCTTTGTATACGTCGTCCGTGTGCACTACGAGTACCAAACTGTCCGTATCTGTGTACATCAACCTGATTTTCTCTTTGTACTTGTCTTTCAAATGGTTGTAATAAAAATCGTACATCAGCGTCTTAGATAGATCCAAGATACTCACTCCGCAATAGATTGGTTTGTTTAACACGGTTTTAGTCTTGTACTTTTCGACAAATGACAATTTGCATTCTGAAAATGACGTCGTCGTTTTGTAGCTCGGTTTCTGTATAATTTTTTCGTATTTATCTCGATCGTCATCGTTATTGTCTCTGAGCAGGTAACCGTCAATCCTGTTTCTGACGTTTTCCATCGTCTTACCAAACACGCTGTTATTCATCAGTTTAAAAAAGTCTTTCTCAAAATCAGAGGTCGCTTTTGTTCGGAGTTGCGTGTTTTTGTCTATGTAAGATGCCATCCAAGGCGCTTGTTTAAATTGCAGCACTCGATGTACCTTTTTAAGTTTCAAGCCGAGTTTGAGATACAACTGCAACGTGACGTAGTGCAAAACATATTTTTGTTTAGGATTAAGGGTACACGTTAATTTTTGCACGTTGCTACTAGGTTCGGTATCCAATAACTCGTTTTGATAATCAGACATCCATTCTTTTGGTATGACGATATTTTCTGGCGCTAGGGGATAATCGTTGTGCAGGTCGTGGAGATTGTCCGGGTAATCGAGGTCTACTTCAAAGCAGTAACCGGTGTTTGACGTTTTTCTGAGAGATAATATCTTGGACTCAGTAAACGTTTTTGTAGACGCCCATTTAAAGTCTTTGTACGGCAGGTATTGACTCATGGCCCAGCCGTACAGATTGTTTGCATCGAGGTAGGTGATGTAACTCGACGGCTCGTTTGGATTATGGTCGGGTAGGTATTTGTTGTTGGCTTTGTGGTATCTCATACCACCCACGCTCGAGATACCACCTCTTTTTGCTTTTTCAAAAAATAAATGTTTGTCTACGTCTTGCAACGTCTTACTTCCGAGTGTTTTAACAAGGCATCCCACGACAATCCTGGTGCTGTATAGTAATTAGCCGGATCTAACGCGTAGTTTGTAATGCACGTTTTCCTAAAGTTTTCAAATACGCATGCCAGTAATAACGTATCGGTAGTGACGTACAAATCGTGATATTCCCCCATGTTTTTAACTTTAAACTCGTTCCACGTCAGTTTAGCTCTGTCGTAGTCCTCTCGCGATATATTTTCGTCTTTTAGGCTGCTGTAAAATTGTTCGATGGGGGGTAGGCTGGTCTCTTGAAATCTGTCAAACGAGTCCATGTATTCATACGGATAAACTCCTTTTTGTAACAACGAGTCGATGTTTTGACGATTAAAATGTTCTCTGAGTAGTTTAAACGACTCTCTCGGACAAGCTTTAGATAATCTATCCAACGAAGACGCCATAAAATTAAACGAGTCTATAAATCGCATATTTCCGATCGAAAACGAAATATACTTTTCCGAATTTCTAGCGATAACTTGTATTTCCTTTTCATCGTACTCTGAAATACTCTGCATGATCAAGTGAGCGTCGTAATTTTGCAGATTGTGAAAGACGACCGGTATGGGGGTAAACCCTGGTTTAACTTGTAATTTTAGATTGCAGTAGGCGTGCGCGGCACCTCTATATCTACCCGTGACGTGGCAGTGATCTCTCACCTTTCTAAATTTGTTGATTTTCTTTTTGCAGTTGAGGCATTTAGACTCTGTAAATCCATTTTTGTTTTCGTACTGATGTTCTTTTATTTGTTTTTCTGTTTTTGGTTTTTTGGGTTTCTGGCACTGACAGTTGCTCGAGTAATTGGGATAAATTGGTTTTTCGCAAATCCAACACGTGTTTGTTGTATCATGATGTTCTTTAGCTCACTCGTTAAATTTCATGGGTTGGGGTTTTTTAAATATGCAATTTATGTCGCTTTGTATTTTTAACATTTTATGTACAAACTTTGATGTGGCATCTTTACCTCTATAAGTCTCTCGATACGCATTGGTGCCGTCGCATCTAACTACTACCAACGAATAACCGCTTGCTTTGTGAATGTTTGTCTTTTGCGTGTTGTTCTTTTTATCGTCCGAGTTTTTTTCTAATATCGATTCAAAGTCGGCGTAAACTACAAACGGTGCTTTTTGTTTAAACCTGTAGTTTTTAAATTCTAATATTGGCACATCTTTTTCGTCGACTATCCACTCGTTATTTACATATTTTCGCTTAGCGGTAGGAAATACAATCTTTGACGGATGTGTATCTATACCGTTACAATCGGTCATGTGTCTATCCAATTTTACTTGCGTTCTATAATGACACAGGCACCTTCGACAAAAATATTTCTTACTTTTATGTTTTGTAACGTTGTAAATCAATCTCGAAAAATTATTTATCCAGCAATAGTGATGCTTGTCGCCCTCAGAAAACAAAAACAGATCGATAGGTCGTGACTCTGGTTTATAGTTTTTAGACACGTATAACGGATATATTTCCTCCTCATAACCGTATACGTTTATCGTTAAATTATTTTGTCTTTCTATCTTTGGTATCTAATCTATCGGTGTTGGAAAGTCTACGCCTTTAAATTTGAGTCCGTCGTCTTTGGTGTATACAACAGGTTCTTCTTTATGAATTTTATATTTAGGATTGTTTTTTATGTTATTTTTTACTTTATCCGTATACAAGCCAAGAGCAGCTCTCAAACACCATCTCAAACACTCGTCGTCTTTGTTTTTAATGTTAATCATCGCCGTTTTCTGTTTGATACATTTTGGTAGGTCAATATAAGAACTACCTCTCACGGGGTTAAACCTGTTGATGTTGATATACAACGCCATTATCTTTTTTTAAAACCCAACCCGATCCTTGATTCGTATACCTTTCATCCTTTCTAAATATCTGGTCGATGTCTTCTTTTAAAACTTGTTTTATTTGACTTTGATTTAAAACGACTCTCTGATCGGTAAAATGTATAGCTTCGATCGTTTCGATCGTACCATCCGGTTTGGTTTTTTCGTATTTTATTTTGATTGTGAGCTCCATTTTTAAACCTCTCAGCTCTCTCAATTCTGACTTGATTTTATTTACAATTTGATCTTTGTGCGTATCCAAAAATCTGACTAAATCGTCGTTAAAAAGTCTAGGAATCAGTTCCCAGTTTCTAAAGTTGTTTCTAAATCTCCTCGTCGCTCTGAACTCAGCCTCTTGAAAATCCTCGGCTTGCCTAGAGTTTTGAATCGCCGAGAGTAAATCTTTTTTCAAAAATCGTCCTTTATAACCCGACGGGTTATATTCTAGATCGGAATCGTCTACAATCTGTTTGAGCTCATGTAGCTTCTTTTTCCTCAAGTTTTTAAATCGAGCTTCGTAGTTTTTTATCCCGTTGATATAGACTTAACGCGTAAGAGCAACATTTTGATTGTACGGTACATTATATCGCTGGACGTAATCGCGCAGCGTCGCTTTATTCCATCTAGAAAATCCCTTAACGATTGGCCTAATCGACTCCATCATTTATATATATCAATATAATTTTTTTTAAATTTTTTTAAGAGGGTAGACTTTTATATTTATAAGCAATCAGACTCACCGGCTGGTGAGAGAGATATTGACATTTTAGCTCTCCATACCTTTTTGCTCATTTTATACTATCCATACCATCGGCGCTCCATACATGACACGGTCACATCGCACAAAAGACTTGTGACCCCGTTCTAGTTCATGACTGTGCGGGTTGGTACGCTGTTAAAAAAAATATGCAGGGTAACCGACCTTGACTCGCCTATTGTACTCGGGTTGAATAGCCTGTCACTACTGAATTTAGCTTTGGAAATTTCCAGAAAACTATTTCGCAATTCAGTACTTCCGTCTGTGGTGCAATTCAGTATTTCTGCGTCATTTCAGCATGAGATGTCGATATGTACAGACGTACAAAAGACTTGTGACCCCATTCTAGTTTATGACTGTGCGGGTTGGTACGCTGTTAAAAAAAAATATGCAGGGTAACCGACCTTGACTCGCCTATTGTACTCGAGTTGAATAGCCTGTAGCTTTAAAAATTTCCAGAAAAATTATTTCGCAATTCAGTATTTCCGTCTGTGGTGCAAATCAGTATTTCTGCGTCATTTCAGCATGAGATGTCGATATGTACAGACGTCAACGCTCAACCTGCAGTCACCAGCCAAAAGGTAAATTGTTTTTAACGTTAAAGTCTGGCAATAATGTAGGTTTTCATATTGATTTGTTCTCTATAAAAACAACAACCAATACTACACAAACACTAAAAGTCTAGCCACCCGTGTGTGTGATGTTTCTGATCAAACATTGAGTGTAAATGCTTTTTTCACTTCTAATATTTTCAGATGATGACCCCCATCACAACCTGTGAAAAAGAGGATAGGCTGCTTTATAACTTTGCGTCGGGTTTATCGCACAAGCAAGATTTTTCAAAGTACCGCTAATTCCAATGTTTTAAGTGTAAAAAGATAAGATTTTTATATACAAAGTTCACTAATTTTCCTCTGTATTGACTAACAAGCCCCCAGATAGCAATTTCATGTCATCAAAGTCAATTTGAGCAGTGAGAAAATACAAGCATTTTCTTAAAAAACACTTAAAAATTTTTCAGTCCAATCTCATAGGGTTTGTACACAGGGTGTTGAGTGAACTTCGTATATAAAAATCATTGACAAAAACGCTTAGTCACTAAATATATTGTGATGTCATCACTAGTTCTTTGAACTAGTGATGACTCATGCTTATGAATAAAATTTGTTTAACAAAACAAAGGGCAGCAGCACTTCCCTTTTTATCAATAGAACTAGTGATGACATCATGCTTATGAATAAAATTTGTTTAACAAAACAAAGGGCAGCAGCGCTTCCCTTTTAGTTCAATAGAACTCTGACATCATTTTTGATCTATATATATATATATCTATATTTTTTTTATATTATATGTTGTTAAAGTTATATGTTTTAATGGTAAAGTCAGCCGTTTTTCATAAAGTAAAAAACTCAGACATGTAAGCCTAAAAGCGTTGTTTGTCTATTTATTTATAAGTATTGATAGAGGGCGCCACCAGTTGCTGTGAGTCTGTGTAAAGATCTCCAAGACGGCAAAAGATATTAGATAGTAAGTGCCTGGTCTGGTGCTTGACAGAGGGAGATATGGGGTTTGTCGCCGTACCCTCCACTTATAATATAACAACTCGGAGAGAGATTTATTTTAGAGAGCTAGAGGGGGAGATATATTTGGGGAGGGGAGACCGATATATTGGGAGAGGGATCTATTTGGGGGCGGGGGTCATTGGGAGGGGAGGGGGACAATGGGAGGAGGGCAGAGACGGGGAAGGGGGTAAAGTCTGATACCCTGACTTCTCCCCAATGGCCCTGTACTACCCACAGACCTATGGCAAAGTCTGGTACCCTGACTTCTCACTAATGGCCCTGTACTACCCACAGACCTATGGCAAAGTCTGGTACCACCCATCCCCTACTACTAAAGGAGAGGCGATGAAGGGAGTATCGACAGGACGGAAAAGAACGGAATGATTGTCA
The DNA here is from genome assembly GCF_015706575.1 of Patiria miniata. Taxonomy (NCBI): domain Eukaryota; kingdom Metazoa; phylum Echinodermata; class Asteroidea; order Valvatida; family Asterinidae; genus Patiria; species Patiria miniata. The sequence continues at coordinate 11,312,282 of NW_024037068.1, forward strand.
GGACGCGTCTTGGCAATCACAGCAGTACTGTTACCGTGAATCCGATCCCGAGATTCAATTTCGTCGAGAAAATCAGTATTGGAACACAGAAGAATCGAGGCGAAGAATGCCACTATGTAACCACTCTGGTAGAGGCAGAGCCGATCTTCAGACTGATCCTGAAGGAAACAATCGACAGCAGTATGCCGATGAATGGCAAGACCCACAATACCGCACGAACCGTTATGAGCGCGGTCGTGGTGACTCCGGAGAAAGGTTGCACTACGATGGACTGGTTAGCAGGCAGCATGTGATAAGCCGCAGAGAAGTTACGCTAGATAGGTTCCACGGGAAGATTTCGTGGAAGGACTATCGAAAACATTTTGAGGCTTGTAAAGCCGTCAATAGATGGACGAGAGAAGAGTCTGTGTATCAACTCGCCACCAGATTACAGGCACCGGCATTTCAGGTCCTTGGAAATTTTCTACAGATGGAACATCCAAATTACGATGAACTTGTTTCTCAACTCGAAATGAGATTCGGTCCAGGTGAACAAGCAGAACAGTTTCTTGCACAACAAGAATTAGGACAGGCAATCAGAGATTGTCAGCAATGGCTTATCCCGAACTGCCTTGCAACGTTCGTGAAAGGTTGGCGAAGGGGCATTTTGCAGACGCCATGGAGGATCCAGAGATCAGGGCCGGGATATTTCGGGCACGGCCGCAAACTCTAGAACAAGCTGTAAGGGCTGCCCTTGATAAGGAATCATTTCTTAAGGTAGAGAGAACCCCAGGTAAGGGACGAGCTAACAAATTCACATGTGCCATTTCTGGTGCCGGCGAGCAGGGTAACAGTATGCCGAAAGAGCTGGTTGAAGTGAACACGAAGTTAGGAGATGTAATGAAGATGGTGGACCAGTTGCGGTGGGAATTGCGAAGTGGTAAATCCCAAGAACGCAAAAATCCACAAGAACGAGGTGATCGGGAGAAATTTCTAAAAATCAGTGACGTGTTTTGCTTGCGGTGAGAAAGGACACTACGCCAGGGACTGTGTTAGAAGTGGCGCAAGAGTACAGAACCAGGAAAACGGATTCGGGCGAACTCAACCATGGGAACGCCGACAACGAGGCCCTGGACAGAAAGCACAGTAAAAGACGACTTGAGGAAAGAACCGAAATTGTACCCAGCAACTACTTTTGGGAAGAGAAACAGAAGGACTTGGACGACCAACTACATGTATATATTTACAATAGTGAACATTAACTAAATGGCATCATCTAGGTCCGGAGTGAAGCATCAGCTTTTGTTCCCCAGCCTATGGACAGATAATAATAATAATAATAATAACACGATTTATAGCGCGCATTTTCGCAAGTAACAATGCGCGACTTAGGACAACTCCAGAAGACAATTTACAGATTATGTGGAGAAAACAGATCAGTTTTCAGTCTGCCCTTAAAGTTGTCAAGAGAACTGATGTTGCGGATGTTGTGTGACAAGGAATTCCAGCATCGGGGACCAGACACTGAGAAGGCCCTGTCCCCTGCCTTTTTGAATGTGCGTGGAACTCTAAGGTTGTTACTGGAGCGGAGGCCACTACGGCTGAGCTGGGTGTATTAGGTTGAGTGATCCCATTATGTACTGCAGCATTGTGTTATGAAGTGCTTTGTGCATGAAAAATGCTGTTTTGAAGTTGATGCGTTGTCTAACTGGTAACCAGTGTAATTGTTGAAGGAGAGGCATGTGTGTATTTGGGTTGAGATAATGTGATACGAGCAGCATTGTTTTGAAGCCGTTGAAGTCGATCAACCTCATACTGATTAATACCATTGAGAAGAGAGTTGCAATAATCGAGTCTGGATAGTACAAGTGCTCGGACAGCGGCGTGGCATGTGTTTGTGTCTATTAGGCTGTCAGCTGGACTGGAAAATTCGTTCGTTTCGCTCCAGCAATCGCGGGTCTAAATTTTTTTAACAGTTGTACCGAAATATACTACCAAAAAATGATACTACAAAAGTTCTCCACATTTTGTCCAGCAGTTTTTTGATAATTTGACTCGAAAAAGCGAACTATTGGTCCATTGTGGACGTTCAAAAACGTACCGCGCCTACGTTAAAAAATCCGCCGCGTATGACGCATCGTACCACGTGACGTGAACTCTCCAATTAGACACCAGATATGAGGTCGCAGGTCATGATATTTAAGAAACATGGCGGCATCCATTGGCAAAAGTGCGTCAACGTAAACATCGACCGGTGCAAAATAAAAGTGTTTGCACACATAATCTGTCACGTTTGAGGGGGAAATGCGAAGGAGCTGATGTCCGGTGATAGTAAGTTCATTTCCTGTGCCAAAGAGTGGCTGAATTTCACAATGGCATCGCCGAATATACCCACGATGTGTGGGCAGTGGATCTGCTATGTCTGTACAGGACTACATCATGCACTACCGGCACATGTAAACAAGGCAGTCCGGCCGGCCGATCTCACCCGTGGCGGTTTTTATAGATAGTAAACGTCTCGGTGCTGCAAGAAAACGCATACTAGACACTTCAGCTGAAACCCAGATTTCTTCACCGAAAAAGCTCCGGGCAAAGTTCAAGTTTCTTTTAATTGCCTATCTACATAACTGTGTCATGGTGCACACAAACTCAACCAGGATTTTGATTTCGATGAAAACCTCAATTCAAGGACAAGCTTCAACAGTACAACAAGCAGAACTTCCGTTGAAGGTAGGCCTTCATGTCATTATAATGAAGGCGATTGTGTATTTATGTGCCCCAAAAAAGAACCAAAAAATCCATGTTTGGGTTTAATTGTCTTGAATTAATAAGGGTAAGGTTAGGTTTTAATTTCTTAATTGAGGGAAACTGGGGTGACACAACGATAAAAACGCGATGCGAAAACAAAGCTGGTGGTCACCACGATGCACCGTGAATGCAAAGAACCGCATCGATTTGGATGGCGACAACTGAAAATGCATAGGAAAATGTTATTTTCTTGCAAAAGATTCCATTCAAAATGATAACAGATTTTGGTTATAAAAAAACACCTTTTTCTTTCTCTACGGCACTTGTTTACCGAATGGTTCTTGGACTTTACTTTCCTTTTAGAAAAATTCTCTTAAGTCAATGAAGAAAAATGTCTTCAATGACAAATAGATCTTATTTGAAAAACCCAGTAAAAAAAGGGTGGTTTTTTTTTTAGTTCCATGATTCAAACCGAGTACCTCTGGCACTGAAAATAAATGTCTAACATTAAGATGCCAAAGTACAACGGGTACTGCACAAAATCCCATAATAAAATGTTGTGCAGTCTCTTTCTCCATTGTTGAAGGATACTTTTATGGAGGTGTGAGGGTAGTCTTTCCCTTTGTATAAAATAGCAAAATAGCTTTTTATAGAATTTACTATTTGATTCTATATATATAAAGGAAAAGGGAGATGTTCTGCGACTGACTGTTCAACCCCGATGAACAACTTAGTTTCATGAGAATGTCCCAGCTTGCTGAACTGTTGGAATCATGAAATGATTTAGAAGCAGAAGGAACTGGCCTTGGATCTTTATATCGGTAAGATGTTTTGATTGTTATTCAGAGTGCAAACAGAAATAAACTTTAATAGAATATTCAAAATGAAAACTTCTTGATATTGCTTTGGAAGCTGAAAAAGGTTGGTCCTCAATAGCTACCAATGTTTACATATTCACAGTGGAAGGCAAAACGATCGGGCACATGATCTTTCTAGTAATTTAACTCTAGATTGAACACGTTGTTTTCTTTCTTCTAAAGCACATCCACAGTAATCATTGTTTTTGATCATCAGATACTAAACCTTTCTATATTTTACTATTTTTTTTTTACAGAACTGATAGGTTGACATATCGGCTTAGAAGAGAATATCCACAGGTCTCTTTCCTTGATATATGCGACATCATCTACACCGCTACTTTATCTGCTGGAGGTGTGGTTGAATCTCTGGCGACTTCAGAGGAGGATTCAAAACTGAAACTTTGGCTCAGAAAGCAAGACTTACGCTCCATCCTGTTGTTATGCCGTTACTGCACAAGATTTGATGAAAACTTTGATGTAGTGATAACATTTACTTGAAGTTGTATCAGCATGACTAGTTAGCATTTGACATTATAATGAAAATAATGAGTAACTCTAGATTTCAAAACTACATAATTGTATCCTTCTGTTCATTAGTGTTGGTTTTATTCATTTTAATTCTTTTCATTTGTTAAAAATTAGTTCCAGTAGAAAGGCAAATTCTGTGAATTTTAACAGTGAGACTAGCCACATATGACAAGCCAAATCACTCTCTTTAATGTGTAAGCATACAACATAGCATGAGTTATGGTTTTGTTTTCTTTTTATTGATATACATGCAAACATTTTTCGGTGCTAATCAATGTATCAATAAATAAAAAGCTGAAATTTTCTTTGACAAAAGACTGATCTTAAGGCTTTTTTCCAAACCAAGATGGCTGTTTTGATTAGATAGCAAATAAATGTACAATGGTTGATTTTTGAAATTATTAAACCAGACTCTGACTTCTGATGGTCCTTTGATTTATAATTGTATTTAAAGCCTGTTTCATTCCACAAAAAAGTAGAAGGTTCTTTAAGTGACGTACCTGGTTCACCACAGCAGATTCAGAGGGTTTTGGGGGCATAGCACCCATTTTTCCAAAAAATGTTTTTATATGCGTTAGGTTGCTTTGTTTAAAGGGGCATGTCTTGTCCGCTTTCCTGTTTCTTCTGCTGGTTACATGTCCAGGTATTTATTTACTCCAAAGACACCTCCATTTTGGGCACCCCCTCACTTTCATTAATGATGAGCTGGTTCCACCACTGCATTATAAACCTTCAAAATAATTGCATTGTTGTATGCTGCCAAATAAGTTAGATTACAGTGAAATATTTTTGGAAGAGGGACTGTGGTGATGTCTACCAGATGACCAGATGAGAAAACAAAGTGTCATGTTCTGTGTGACCCAATTGCCAATGTACATAAAATATATTTTTTAACTCTAAAATCTCCTGGGTCAGATTGACCCAGAATCTGAATCCAAATTTGCTCAGTCCTTTTCTGGGTAAAAAAAATACACATTTCAGTCAAAATGACCGAGAAACATGTCTTTTTTTTACTCCAACATGTCCAAAGGGGTCATTTATGACTCCAAAAGGGGTCAATTTTCGACCCGGAAAAGGACTGAGCAGACTGAGTCTGACCCAGGAGTTTCTAGAGTGTAGGATGCGACAAGCTATAGTGCTGTACGTGCGTAGTTTTTACATTGGAAGTGCCAACGCAAGGCCTCAAACCGGATAATGTGGGTTTTTAGCATACATACATGTACATAACATTGGCAAACTTTGATGAAGTGTAAAAAAAAAACTGCTGCATATTTGCTGGAGAACTTTTGACATAGTGTTTGTGATGTACTGAACCCCACATATGTGCATTAAAAAAGTAGACCCAGTGTTGCTGGAACGAAACTCATTTTACAGCCGGTTTTTGAATTTCAGCTGACGGCCTATATGTATTTACGAATCTTGGATATGTTCCTGTTGTGGTAGTTGATAGATTTGCATACGTTTGCTACGTGTTTGCTCATTGTCATGGAACTGTCGAAAACAACACCCAAGTTTCGGACTGTCTGAGATGGTTTGATTGCTGTGTTACCTATCTGCAGAGTTATGTTGGTTAAGTGTTTCTGGTGATGATGAGAAGATGCGGCAATGAAAAATTCAGTTTTATCCTCATTTAACTTGAGTTTGTTTGTTATCATCCAATTCTGCACATCGGTGATGCAATTTGACAATCTGAAAAGTGCACAAGCTGCGTCGTTCGGTTTGGATGGATTGAAATCGAGATAAATCTGGATGTCATCTGCATATATGTGGTATTTCACATCATGTCGGTGCAGGACATCACCAAGAGGAATCAGGTACATGGTGAAAGCGAGTGGGCCAAGGACTGACCCTTGAGGGACGCCAAAATGGATATGGCTCTCATCTGAGTCGACCCCTGCAACGGTGACATAACTCCTTCTATTTTTGAAATAGGAGGCACACCACTTGAGAGCAGTACGTGTTATGCCAAACCGGTGATGGAGGCGACGTAGCATAATGCCATGATCAAGAGTGTCAAATGCAGCAGACAAATCAGGCATTACTAAGAACATAGCCTTATTATTATCAAGAGTTTTCAAAATGTCATTTTGAACACAAAGCAATGCAGTCTCTGTGCTGTGGCCAGCTTTGTAGGCGGACTGAAGGGGATCGGCAAGGGCATGAGTGTTGATATTGTAGAGTTTGCAGAATCCAGTATAGGTGGCGCTGTTTACTTGTAGTGGAGGTTGGGGTCAGCGCAAGTCAGCGTGAAATTGGCGCGAAAAGTGCGTGCGTGAGCGCGCGGGTTGTTGCTGTACAGATCTTGGTTGTGAAGGTTGTTCCGAAATGCCAGCTCCGTGCGGAAACACCCCAGGCTCCACGTTGCGATTACCAGTATAGTGCAGATAAAGGTAAATCACAAGTAATACTGATATCGTGTGTTCATTGTTTGGATGTTTGGAGGAAAGAATTAGAAGATAAGAAACCGGAATATTGGTGTCATTTGTGTCTTATTCTGTCTGTCCACTGAATAAAATTGAACCCCCGAAAACGCTACATTGGTGGCAGCGGTGAGTCCGCTTCTGTTTCGAGTAAATTTTCTCGTAGTTACGATTCCCTGATTGATCCACCGACATGTCAGACACCAACCCAATGCACCCTTCCACTCGTCCATCCATGCCCCCTCCACCCGTTTCCCTCCCGACACCGTGGTTCCATACAATTCCCCCCATTTTCCCTGCCCCGCAAGGCGACATGTCAAGTTTTGTAGTTGACATGCCGCATGAAGTTCCCCGTGCAGCTTTTGATCCGGAGTACTCATTCCTGTCGCTACCGGGGATCCTCCCGCCAGCGACCGGCTCATTGCAGTGGACAACCGCAGGGTATCCGGCCGACGCCTCCACGCCCACACCGTCACCCCACAGCAGAGCATTGGAGCAACCACTCTTTCACGGCGCCGCATCATACGATGGAGCCACCGATGCACCGATTGGTCCACCGATCGTTTCCTCACCGCTCGTCGGTACAAGGCAGGTACATGGAGTCAACGGGGACACGACAAGCCAGCACAGCAATGGCTCCGCAGTGCAACCGTGGCACGACGGACAAGGGCGACTGCACTTCGATGGCGGTTCAATGATAATACCAACGGCTGGCGCACCGGATATCGATGCCACGGTTGTGGGGGCACCGACGGGTTCATCGGTTGCACCGACCGGTTCATCGTTCGTCAATCCACAGTTCATAGGTGAGCACCACGAGCACGGAGCAAGGGGCGTCGGTTCGGCGCAGCAACCCATGGGAGTCGGTCAGCGACCATGGAACGGTACCCCAGGGTATGATTATGTTCGTGCCGCTGGCGGTTCAGGGGTCATACCGACGGCCAATGCGCCAGGTGGCGATGCGTCGGCTTTCAGAATACCGACGGGTTCATCGGTAGCACCGACCGGTTCATCGGTTGTCAATCAACAGTTCATCGGTGCACACAACGAGCACGGAGCCACAGGCGTCGGTTCGGCGCAGCAACACATCGGAGTCGGTCAGCGACCATGGAACGGTACACCAGGGTATGATAATGTTCGTGCCGCTGGCAGTTCGAGGGTCATACCGACGGCCAATGCGGCAGGTAGCGATGCGTCGGTTTTAAGGGTACCGACAGGTTCATCGGTTGCACCGACTGGTTCATCGGTTCTCAATCAACAGTTCATCGGTGCACACCACGAGCACGGAGCCACAGGCGTTGATGCAGCGCAGCAACACATTGGAGTCGGTCAGCGACCATGGAACGGTACACCAGAGTATGATAATGTTCGTGCCACTGGCGGTTCAGGGGTCATACCGACGGCCAATGCGCCAGGTGGCGATGCGTCGGTTTTCAGGGTATCGGCGAATTCATCGGTTGCACCGCCCGGTTCATCGGTTGTCAATCAACAGTTCATCGGTGCACACAACGCGCACGGAGCCACAGGCGTTGGGTCGGCGCAGCAACACATTGCAGCAGGTCAGCGACCATGGAATGATACACCAGGAGTCGGTCAGCGAAATGTTCGTGCTGCTGGTGTTTATCCTCAACGATCAAACACAAGTCCGTTTGCAGCAGCTGCAGGAACTGTAGATCGACCAGTGCAGGGGCGGTTGCGTCCACCTATGCGACCCGATAGATACAATGGGACGACTTCATGGACTGCATACTATCGACACTTTGAAATGTGTGCCAGTATTAACGGATGGGGGAGATAGAGTATCTTGCTGTATCCTTGGCCGGTGCAGCCCAACAGGTGCTGCAGGGTCAGACAAACGATGGGACACCGTTAACATTTAGCGGTCTGGCGAATGCTTTGAAAGCAAGGTTTGAACCAGATGGACGGAAGGAACTATATAGGGTGCAACTTAAGAACAGGCGCCAGAAAAATGGAGAAACTCTGTCGGAGCTCGCACAGGATATTCAGCTTCTCGTTGACAAGACTTTCGGCGAGCTTCCAGCCGCCGGGGTGGCGACAATGGCCAGAGATTATTTTCTTGATGCTTTGGCAGATGGAGACACGCGGACACGGACGCTTCAAATGCGTCCCTGTAATTTAGAAGAAGCACTCACATCTGCGATCGAACTTGAAGCGATAAAAGGTGCTGAGCAGGAGAACAACACCAAGAGACTACGCTCCATAGGGGGAGGGAAGAAAGAGGTGATTGTCAATGAGGTCGGCAAATGTGAACCCCACGACAGTGCCGTATCCAAGCTTGAGCAGCGTATGGAAGAGATAGGCAAACAGCTACAGTCTTTGATCCGGCGAGAAAATGACTCCCGAAAGAACCAGAAAGGATGTTTCAAATGTGGAGAACAGGGCCACTTCAAGCGGGACTGCCCCAAATGGCGCACCCAAAAGACAGAAACAGAACAGCAGGGAAACGAATAAAGGCTGACTCCGAGGGCCGACGGTCAGCCAAGCATGAAAGGCCACCACAGAAAGTGTTTTATAGCGGAACCATAGCCCCGGTTGGGGCGGGCCTCCATGTACCTGGGCACATCAACGGAACTCCAGTAGAAATGCTTCTCGATACGGGTGCGACTATCTCCATCGTTTCTAAAAGAGTGGAAGGTCAGTTGGATAACAAGCCAATAATCAAGAGTTCTAGCGTGCAAGTTTTCCAAGCAAACGAGACATTGCTAAGTGTTTATGGGGAGGCAACAGTCGAGCTTCAGCTAGGTGGTAGAAAAGTGCACCACGAAATGGTGATAGCTGATATTCATAATGACATTCTTCTTGGATTGGACTTCCTGGACAAGCACAACTGCGTCATCGACGTTGGAAGAAGACACCTCGTGTATGGAAATTTGGAAGTTCCTCTGAGAAACATCAACGTACGGCAACAGAGCTGCCGAGTGACGGTGAAAGATACAGTAGCTATCCCACCTTTTTCTGAGATTGTTGTAGAAGGTGACATAGAGCAACAGAACTGTGCAGTTGGCGTTGGGATTGTTGAACCGATCCAGAGCTTACTGAAGAAGCACAGCATACTTCTCGCCCCAGCAGTGACTCGGTCTGATACGTCTTGGGTTCCGCTTCGCATCTTAAACCCCAGTGAGGACACAGTTATCTTGCGAAAGGGAACAGCAGCGGGTTTGTTCCAGACCGTAGATGTTATTGGCCCCCCAATTTCCAGCACAGAAGTGGGAACTGGTGAAACTGTCGGAGAAAGGGTTGAACAAGTTACGGCAGAGCGGAGGACAGATACACAGAATGGCCAACTCCCAGAAACAATGCAGGAAATGTTGCATCGTGCCTCGTCCCAATTAAGCGAGGAGCAGAGGGGCCGCATAAACAGGCTTATTTGCGAACACCGAGATGTGTTTTCTCAACATAAAGGAGACATTGGCCTTACTTCATTAACTGAACACTCCATAGACACCGGAAGTGCGAATCCCATAAGACAAGGGGCTCGTCGCATACCCCTCCTTCAGAAAGAGACGGTAGAGAAAGAAATCAAGAAGATGATGGACGGTAGCATCATAGAACCGGCATCCGGACCTTGGGCAGCGCCTATTGTGCTCGTGAAAAAAAAAGATGGTTCAGTTCGATTCTGCGTTGATTATCGTAGGCTCAACGCCATCACCAGGAAGGACGCTTATCCAATACCCCGAATAGACGACTCATTCGAAACACTTGAAGGATCCAGATATTTTACAACATTGGACCTAGCCTCGGGGTATTGGCAAGTACCAATGAGCGCGGCAGACAAGGAAAAGACAGCTTTCTCAAGTCATTGCGGGCTGTACCAGTTTAGGGTCATGCCGTTTGGGCTTTGCAATGCCCCGTCGACTTTTGAACGTCTAATGGAGAGAGTCCTCCATGGGCTACAGTGGCAGATATGTCTTGTGTACCTAGATGACGTCATTATATTCTCCAAGACATTTGAGTCGCACATTGACAGACTGGGAGTGGTGCTAGATCGCATAAGGCAGGCCGGACTGAAGCTCAAGCCGGATAAATGTCATCTGCTTCAGGAGGAGGTTTCCTACTTGGGGCATATTGTCTCAAAAGGGGGAGTCAAGACAGATCCAAGCAAGACGCGGCAAATCGAGGAATGGCCAGTACCAAGAAACATACAGGAGGTGAGAAGTTTCTTGGGCCTGGCATCATACTACAGAAGGTTTGTAGCTTCCTTTGCAGAAATTGCCAGACCACTTCACAAGCTCACAGAAAAAGACAAGGACTTCAGGTGGACGCATGACTGCCAATTGGCTTTCGAACAACCGAAACAGCGGCTCACTTCTGCTCCGGTTTTGGCATACCCGAAGCTTGACGCAGAATTCATTCTGGACACCGACGCCAGCAATAGCGGTATAGGTGCTGTTCTTAGCCAACTGCAAGATGGTCAGGAGCGCGTAATTGCTTACGCCAGTCGTGCCTTGTCAAAGCCAGAGCGAAATTACTGTGTAACGAGAAAGGAGTTGCTTGCTGTCGTACACTTCATCAAACACTTTCGACCTTACTTATATGGGTGCCGCTTTCTTCTTAGAACAGATCATGGATCTCTCCGGTGGCTCTTCAATTTCAAAGAACCAGAGGGGCAGGTTGCAAGATGGCTGCAAGTGCTGGCAGAATATGACTTCAATATTGAACATCGACCGGGACGCAAGCACAGCAATGCCGATGCCATGTCAAGAAGGCCGTGCACTTGTACACGGTGTAAGGGCAACCAAGTTGAGCAAGGATACGACAGCGGGGAACAGCCATCGCATGAGGGACGGACACAAGTTAAGGGAGACCAGCACCATAGCACAAAGGAGAAATGCCAACAAATAGAAGGGCTGTGGAAAATTCAAGAGCAAGATCCAGACCTGCCAACTGAACCAGTCCATTCACTACTTGCGCAGCATCATACACACAGTTCAGACAGCAGTCAGTTCATTCGTGAGGTGTCGTCTTTCTGTTGGCTGAAAGGTTTCACTGCTTCGGAGTTGAGAGAAAAACAAACAGGTGACCCGACTCTGCAGAAGATCATAGGCTGGCTGGAAAGTGGAAATCCACGACCAACTTGGAGAGAGGTGTCTGCTGAGGGTACATGGCTCAAAACCTTATGGGGGGCATGGCAGCAGCTTTGTTTGCACGACAGAGTGTTATACAGGCGTTGGGACGAGGATGATCGGCACCACTCTCGGTGGCTTCTAGTAGTCCCCAGGTCCCTCCGTGCGGAAGTTTTCAAGCAACTTCATAACGACCCTACAGCTGGCCACCTCGGCATTAACAAAATGCATGCAAAGGTGAAGTCCAGATTCTTCGTAGAGGACTTGAGAGACTCAGTGGTTACGTGGTGTACCCAATGCCTCCAATGTGCCAAACGCAAACCTCCTCCCAACAGGGGCAGAGCACCAATTAGACAACAGGTCTCAGGGGTTCCGATGGAAAGGGTCGCCATTGATATTACAGGACCATTTCCAATCACAGAAACAAGAAAAAACCGATACATCCTTGTCATCACGGACTACTTCTCTAAGTGGACGGAGGCCTTTCCCCTACAGGATGTTACAGCCCAGACGGTTGCCAATGTCTTTGTCAGAGAGTTTGTTTCTCGATTTGGTGTACCGCGACAGCTGCATAGCGACCAGGGTCGCCAATTCGAGAGCAGGCTGTTTCAAGAGATGTGTGTACTCCTTGGAATAGATAAGACCAGGACAAGTCCTCACCATCCCCAAAGCGACGGCCAAGTGGAACGATTCAATCGCACGCTTAAAGACATGCTGAGCGCCTATGTTGCTGAAAATCAGTTGGACTGGGACCTTCATTTACCACTAGTGATGATGGCATATCGGGCATCAGAGCATAGCAGCACTGGACAAACACCCAACTATCTCACTTTTGGTAGGGAAGTAGAACTCCCGGTAGACCTGGTTTTAAGATCCCCAGAAGAACCCCAAGAAATCACTGAATATGTCATACACCTGAGAGAAAGAATGCACGAGGCCCACGAGAAGGCACGAGTACACCTTCATAAGGCCGCAAAGCACCAAAAGCGGAATTACCAAGTAGCAGGCAAGCCGAAGTGTCTGGAACCAGGGACTGCTGTGATTTTGACAGTTGAGCAAAGAACTGTTGGGCTGTCTCCCAAGCTCCAGCCAAGATGGGAAGGCCCATACCTTGTAACTGAAGTGCTAAATGATGTCAACGTCAGAATCCAACGAGGATCACGCCATAAGCCCAAAGTTGTCCATATTAATCGTCTGAAGCGCTTTGTGGGTGAAGTGGACAAGTCATGGTGGAGGCCAAAGAGCCCTGCATTACAGCAACTTCCTGGGTCCGAGGAGCTCGAAGAGGAGGGGGAAGAGGAAGCCCCTCGAGTTGTTCTGCAGCCGAATTCTTCTGGTGGAGGCAAGGAGAGCCAAGAGGTTACCACAGAAGGGTTCTCACAGGAATCGGCAGAAGACCACAACATGCAGGAACATATGGAAATCGTCAATGGAGAGATAGGGGATCCACCAGTTGCTGAACCTAAGAAAGTTTCAGACACAGACGGTCATCAGGAATGGCACAACAGAAAACATCGACCTCCTCAGCGTTATGGCGAATGGACCGAATAACATTTTTAACTACGGAGCAAATACGAATTAATCTAATCCCCTGTTCTCTGTTGTATTCTCTGCAGATGCCGAAAAGAAGTCACAGCCGTCATCGCCGGGATTCTCCTCGCCGATCGCCCACACCTGACCGAACCCACCAACGACATGATGAACGAGCGGAAAGCTGCAGGTGCCTCGAATGCGATAAGTCATTTGGGGCCAAGTCAGCATTGGCAAGGCACATGGCCGAACAACACCAACCACGTGATCGGTTCCCCTGTCCGTTTTGCGACATAATCTACGGCCGGAAAAACGACTTGGCGAGGCACATCCGACGGGCTCACACAGGCAATCTTGATGCAGGCAACCAGTCGCCGGTATCAGTCAGCAACTCCCCCAAAGCTCCCAAGACGCCCGAGATCTCCAAGACGCCCGAGAAGAAGTCCGGACCGTGCCTGGAATTACACCCGTCTCCAGATGACGTGAGGCGTTTGGCTTCGCCACAACGTGCAACATCCTTAAGGAGAGTTCTCATACCCCCAAGTTCTGCAACGGTTTCAGGCCAATCAGATGAGGCAACAGGAAAGCTCGTCAAGCGGAGGCGCATTTTCGACCTCTACGATGAGGATTCCTTGATCGCGAGGATTACTTCGGAGGAATTCTTTCAGGAGTAGGACATGGTGGTCCACTTATAGTTTTAACTGTTCTTGTTGTTTTTTAGAACCTTAACTTGTTAATGGCGTTTTTCTAGTTATAACTTTGTTGTTCGTGAATGCGGAACGCATTCTTTCCCCGGGGAGGGGATGATGTAGAGTTTGCAGAATCCAGTATAGGTGGCGCTGTTTACTTGTAGTGGAGGTTGGGGTCAGCGCAAGTCAGCGTGAAATTGGCGCGAAAAGTGCGTGCGTGCGCGCGCGGGTTGTTGCTGTACAGATCTTGGTTGTGAAGGTTGTTCCGAAATGCCAGCTCCGTGCGGAAACACCCCAGGCTCCACGTTGCGATTACCAGTATAGTGCAGATAAAGGTAAATCACAAGTAATACTGATATCGTGTGTTCATTGTTTGGATGTTTGGAGGAAAGAATTAGAAGATAAGAAACCGGAATATTGGTGTCATTTGTGTCTTATTCTGTCTGTCCACTGAATAAAATTGAACCCCCGAAAACGCTACAATATGTTGCTTGAGTTGCAGGCAGACGACCTTTTCGATGAGCTTAGCGAGGTAGCGAAGGTTGGACACTGGCCGGTAGTTGCGAAGTTCATCTTTATCAAGAGAAGGCTTCTTTAAGATCGGCATGATCATTCCGACTCAAAGTGCCTCAGGAAAATTCCCGGATGAGAGGGAAGCGTTCACGATTTCAGTCAGTGTTGGAAGTAGGATTTTGATGTGCTGTTTAAGAAGCCAGGTAGGGATGGGATCTAACTGGCAGGACTTTGTGGCAGTCTGACTTATGAGTTCACCAAGATCTTTCTCAGAGATGGGATGAAATTCTGATATGGTGCAGTCCGGGTGCAGAATTGTATCTTCAGTTGAAGGGGACTGTACACGAAGGTCATTTATGAGCGCCCGAATGCTTTTGACTTTTTCAGTGAAAAAGTTTCTGAAATCGTTGGCAAGGGTACAGGGTGTGTCCGATATTGCCGGTGTATGTTGGGGTGCAGCCGTCAACTCGTTAATAACCAGGAAAGCCTGTTTTGGATTAGCGTTGACCAGTGAGTTTCTGAAGAACTGCGATTTAGCTTCAGTCAAAATGTCATTCAAGGCAGACAGACAAGTGACAGACATACATGGAAAGGCAGAGCACAAACACCGGTGTAAGACAGTAATCAAGGCCGTTATTATCCCTATTACATTGCTTTAGTTTGCAAGTAAAAATTGATTTTCTAGTTTTCTAGCAAAAATAGAGAGAGTGGGTGATGATTTAAGAGAGTTATCCAGACTTTTCCAATCAGAGTGCCACGTTGGACAACACTGTTTTGGACGATGTCGTTCTACTATAGTAATTAAGGCCAAAAAAAAGTCTCCGGTTTCTGGTATGGAGCTTGCCCAAAAAGTGGTGCGGCGACGCGGCTTTTTTTTTTTTTTTTACCTGACTTTTTTGCTTCAAATGACGGCTGATGACTGCAAATGGTGCCCGACTAAACTTAGTGCAAAATGTACGGGAGTCCAGTGAGTCCACATAAAGCTTATTCTCGTTCATACCCCATCTAAAAACACGTTAAAACTGTGCTGCAGCAGAATTCATGTCAAACCAGTGGGTTTGGCGGTTTTGAGACATCATCTTTTATTGAAAAAAAAAAACTTTTTCATTTTGCCGACGCGCAGGGCTACGGCGACGCGCGCGCATACCAGAAACCGGAGACTTTTTTTTGGCCTAACATACCGATTTTTCCTAGTAGTACTGCGGGTATTATATGAATGAACGTTTGAAGTAATTGTCAAACAGGGGTTAAAACAAGCAGATAATGCACGATTCATATATTTATACATACATTTTCCTATGTTAAGATGATACAGATCAGTGAATTTTAACAATTTTAAATTTGTAAATAGAGGCCCAGAGTGTTCACAATAGCCAGTTTTGAAAATCACTCGAACTGCACGTTTCTGTAGAGTAAGCAGTTTGTTGCATTAAGGATTTGGACTACCCCAAGTCAGAATTGAGTAATTTAAATACGGTAGAACAAATGAGTTGTACAAGGTTAGTAATATGCTACTAGGTAAAAAATATTTTAGACGGTTCATTATACAAATTTTTTGTTGTTGATATTTTAGCTGTTATAACGTCTATATGATTCTTCCAAGTTAAGTTTTCATCATTATGTATTCCCGAAGAAATGGTACCCTTAACCTGATCAAGATGAGTATCATTTAAAATTATAGGAACAGACTGAGTGTACTTGTACTGACTAGCAAAAAATATTATATAATTTGATTTGAGAACATTTATACATAATTTATTGGCTAATAGCCAAGTGGTGATTTTCCGGAGCTCAAGATTAAGGTTCTGTACTGCTAAGTCTACATTTTTGTCAGGGGTGGAAAGGACCTACAATGGCTGAAGCAAGACGAAGGGCTGGCTTCAGATTACTGCTGCAAGAACACAACCCAAAATATACAGTATCATTCGTAGTGATTGTTAAAATGAATAGTTAATTTGAGAATGTAATATAATTTCTGTCTGACAATATCGATTTGATTTGGATTCCTTTATTCCAGATTGTATTTGTGTTATATCAACGATTTTTGGAGGTGTTGATATTTCCGGAACTATTAGGTTATATTCATATTTTTTATGCATTCTAGACTAAACTTTAATCGATTATTCTGACTCAAAGAGTGCAAGACGAACAAGAGTCCAGCTATGAACTTTGATTTGTATAAATTGGACTTCAGTAGATATGTATGAAACGTGGTATTTGTATATATTCCACAACATATGATTGACCATTGGCAGCCATTTAGAAAACTAGGGCCCAGTTTAATAACGTTTAATAGAGTAACTTTATTGAAATGGCTGAACAAAATTTATGTTTTCTTATTAATGTATAAAAATGTCGAGGACGTCCTTTTTGAAAAAGGGGGAAAGTGTGACGAGTGTAAAAATATCCCCCCCCTCTATTTTTTGGATCATCTCTATTGGGTTTATTGTCTGTGACTCTTTAGGCTATTTATATTCAAATTAGCTGAGCGCCCTCAACGTCAGGTTTCGGGCACTACTTGCTGCGTCCTAAATCATTCACTCATTGTTGAAGACCGAGCTGACACTGTCATTTTCTGTCTTCGCCAATACAGAATAAATTTGCCGATATCTCCTCAAGAACTTTGTCCGGTCCCCCATTTTAAAAGTGCCATATCAGTATATAATAAACTTGTGTCATCTGAAAATAAGCAAAATGTAATAGTGTCAGAAGTGTTGCAGATGTCATTAATGTACAAGATAAACAATAAGGGACCCAATACAGAGCCCTGTGATACATTGCAAGTTATAGGCTGCTCTGTTGACGTTACAGAATTATACAAGACATACTGGGATCCGTCAAATAAATGACTTTTAAACAAGTCTAAGGCTATTCCTCGGATACCATAATGTTCTAATTTACGAATCAAGATATCATGGTTAACTGTATCAAATGATTCCGATGAACAATAGAAACACTTTGTCGTCTATATCATTACACAATTTGTTAACTACATGAGATGTCGGTAAATCAGTAGAGCGATTACGTCTAAAACCAAAATGTGATTCCGAGAGACTGTCATGTTTATACATAAAAGACATTAATCGTGAATATATTAACTTTTCAAATAGTTTCGAAAATGTTGATAAAACAGAAACGGGTCTATAGTTTTAAATATCATGTTTCGAGCCTTTTTATATATCGGTATAACCTGAGCTATTTTTAACCCATCAGGAAAAACTCCAGCTGAAATTTGTTGAAGCTGGGATTTGTTGAAGACGTCAGCCAGCGGTTTAGCCAATGAATACTTGGCCTGTTTAATAACAAAAGAGTTCATTTCATCAAATCCAGGTGCCTTTCCAGGAAGAATTTTGTTCAGAGCGTCCACAATCTCTTCTTGCGTAATGGGAGTCGAAAAGAGTGAATTCGAACGCCTTTCACTTAGGAATGCCTCAATAGGATTGTTACTTAATGGTAGCTCAGCTCACTGGCAAGTTTACTTCCTATGTCAACAAAATACGTGTTAAAGGCGTCAGCAATTTCTTTGCTATCAGTGATTTTGTTACTATCAGTACAGAAATACGTAGGGTTCATTTTTTGTTTACGCCTATAGAGTAGTGAATTTATAAGGTTTCCAAGTACCTTAATGTTATGTTTTTTTTGTTGATTAAATTTTTTGCTAAAATAATTTGTCTTTGATGATTATATAACAGAGTTAAGTTTATTTTTATACAAAGTATAATTAGATTTGTTCTGTGAAGTACGGTTTTTAAGAAACCTCTTGTACAAGTGGTTTTTCCTCTTAATAGAATTGTAGATACCCTCAGACATCCACGGTGACTTTGATTTATCATAACGATACTTAACTTCAGCCACAGGAAAATGTCTGTCATAGAGCTGTTTAACGAAACATCTTCAAATCTGGAGATCGTCATGATATTCATAACTACCGACCGATTTCTATCCTTCCTTGCTTTTCAAAAATTCTTGAGAGACTTGTTTATAATCACCTATCCAGATTCATTTCTCGCTTCCACCTCCTTTTCGATCATCAGTATGGTTTTCGCAGCAAGCATTCCACAGACATGGCTCTCATTCAGGTCATCGACAAACTCACTTCTGCCTTAAATGATAAAATGAGCGCCATTGGAATCTTCATCGATCTCTCTAAAGCATTTGATACGATTGATCATTCTATCCTTCTGTCTAAACTTGAGTTTTATGGAATTAGAGGTGTTGCCCATGAGTGGCTTTCCAGTTATATCTCCAACAGACAGCGGTTTACCTTTGTTCATAATTATTCTTCGTCTAAGCAAGGTATTCTTCATGGTGTTCCTCAAGGCTCTATTCTTGGTCCCCTTCTATTTCTTCTGTACAATAATGATCTGCCTAGTTCTTCTTCGTCCCTCTCTTTTACGCTTTTTGCTGATGACACCACCCTTCTGCACACCAGTCCCAATCTCCAGTCTCTTGTCAATTCCCTAAATGCGGAACTTAATAAAGTTTCCTCGTGGTTCAGGGCAAATAAGCTTTCCTTAAATAATGGCAAAACGAAGTACATGATTTTTTCTAACTCTGGCTCTTCCTCTAATCCGTACCCTATTATAATCGATCATGTTCTCATCTCTAGAGTTTTCTCCACCAAATTTTTAGTTGTCACAATTGACGAGAAACTCTCATGGAGTGAGCATATCTCAGCTATTGCCAAAGTCACAGCTAGGAACACCGGCGTAATGGATAAGCTCCGCTCTTTTCTCCCTTGAGGCGTCAATGACTCTTCTTCACAACTCTCATATTCTTCCTCACCTTAGCTATTGTAACATCGTCTGGGCACATGCAACAAACTCTAAGCCTCATCCGCTCACCATAATACAAAAGCGAGCTATCAGGATCTGCACAAATTCTCACCCACGTGAACACTGCACCTCTTTTCACATCACTAAACACGCTCAAACTAAATGACATTAATCAACTCCACACGGCTGTTTTTATGTTTAAATTTGTTAATTATCTTCTTCCTCATTCCTTCTCTTCTTTCTTTATCTCAGTCCGGGATACTCACAGATATTCTACTAGGTCTCGCAATAAGCACAATTTATTCCTACCGTTCACTCGCACAACTCATTCCCTCAGCACTTTGAAATGCTACGGCCCGCGTCTTTGGAATGCTTTGGACGAATCCATTCGAAGCCAGTCGTCCGTTGGCCAATTCAAACGAAATTATAAGAGGATCTTAATCTCAATTTATGTAACGCAGTTCTTTGATCTCATTGGCTATATGTTAAGGTTTTTTATTCTCCCCTTTCCTTACCATGTTTATTGTTTAAACATTTGTATAGTTGTGTGTTTGTGTATTCTTGTTTTGTTTTGTTCTTTGCAGTCTCGTTATTGTCTTAGTCCATGTTTTTGTCATTGTGTACGTTGTTCGTGAATCTCTATGTGTTTTTTTTCTCGGGTTATAAACTATTTGCACTAGGCATTTCTGTACAAGCTTTTACTTCAAGAAAATGCCTCCGCGTGCTTTCTTCTTTATTTTTCAGAATTTATAGTAAATTAAATTTATTTGACTCCCGACCCACTACGACACCTTCGTAGAGCTGATCTAAAAATCGTCAAGAGAAAACATCACCCCCGAGGCTGCTGCACCAGCTACACCCCAGGTCTGACAGATGACTCCAAAGTGCTGTACAATGACTACGAAAAACACTTTGAAGTTGACCCCTTCAGTGCTGATACTCTTGAATGTGGTGAGAATCTGACCAAAGCCATTACAGAAAGCAGACGGAGGAGATGGCAAGAGTTTATCCAGTCCACAGATATGACTCATAACAGCAGGAAAGCGTGGAAAACAGTTCGGGTTCTTGGAAACGATCTCACAAAGACTCAACCTAGGCCGCAAGTTACTGCCGACCAGGTAGCCCACCAACTCCTTGTGAACAGCCAGGGCAACCCAGACCACCATCCGAGAAGAGCCAAGCTCCCAAAGACTGCTGACACTTCAGAGTTCACATGACCCTTTTGCATGAGTAACCTATGCAGTGCTATCAAAGCCATGAAGAGCAACAAAGCAGCCGGGCTTGAGAAATCCTCTGCGAGCAGATAAAACAGCTTGGACCTGCTGCGCTTCAGTGGCATGGAGGAAAGCCAGAACTATTGCTCTACTCAAGCCCGGCAAAGACCCAGCCAGCATTAAGAGCTACAGGCCCATCTCACTCTTATGCCACACTTACAAGCTGTTTGAAAGACTCGTACTCAACCAGATCGCCCCCTTCGTGGACGAGTGCCTTATACCCCAGCAGGCAGGCTTCAGACCAGTAAAGTCCTGCACGGGCCAACTTCTGAACCTCACGCAGTTCATCGAAGATGGGTACGAGGAAGGCCTGATCACTGGAGCCGCCTTTGTTGATCTCTCTGCGGCATACGATACAGTGAACCACATAATCCTCACCAGCAAGATCTTTGGGATAACAGGGGACGTGAGGCTGACAGAATTGATCCAGAATATGCTATCAAACAGGCGTTTCCTTGTGGATCTAAACGGCAACCGTAGCAGATGGCTCAGACAGAAGAACAGCCTCCCGCAAGGAAGCATCCTTGCCCCTCTGCTATTCAACATCTACACCAATGACCAGCCAGTGCACCCCAACACCAGAAGCTTCCTGTACGCCTATGACCTGTGCATAGCCACTCAGAAGCACTCGTTCGAGGAGGTGGAAAAGACTCTCAGTGATGCACTTGCAGATCTTACTTCGTACTACGCTGCCAACCATCCAAGGGCCAAACCTGAGAAAACCCAGATCAGTGCCTTCCACCTGAAGAATCGAGACGCTCAATGAACACTGAGAGTAAGATGGCATGGGAGACTTCTTACACACTCTCATAAGCCCATCTACTTAGGCGTTACCCTAAACCACTCCCTCACAAAAGTCATGCAAGGACCACATTGCCAAAACTAAAGCAAAAGCTGGAGCCAGAAACAGCATCCTTAGGAAGTTGGCAAACACCAGTTGGGGAACAGACGCCAGAACCATTCGTACAACAGCCCTTGCTCTGTCATTCTCTGCTGCTGAATATGCGTCCCCAGTCTGGAGCAGATCATCGCATGCTGTCAAACTCGACCCAGTTCTGAACACTGCTTGTAGAGCCATTTCTGGATGCCTAAAACTGACAAGAGTAGATGATCTGTACTTGTTGTGTGGAATTGCTCCCCCATATAAAATAGTTAAACAAGCTAGCATGATTATTGGCCATCAACAGGAACCACTGATTGACTTATTCAAGTCTAACATGTGCAATAAATTACAACTAATTATGTCTGACAGGTGCCATCCGCTGCATACAAAGTTTGTCCATAACTCCCAAAGTAACCGGCTTCTACAACGGAGGATAAGAACTACGCGATATGGCAGCTCATTTGTTCCAACAGCTATCAGTTGGTACAATGAGCAGTTGGAACGCTGAGCTGCTGTATTGCAACCCTTATCCTCCGTTGACGAAGTTCGTTTTCTTTTGTTAAACAAATAGGATTAGCACAGTACATGTACTGGGACGGGATGGGTTTGCGGTGGCGCCGTGGGGATGGGTCTCTTTTGTGAGTGTGTGTGGTTCTGGGGGCCGGGGGCTCAGCGTTTCGAGCGGTGTGCTCTGCCTGTCGTCGGGAAAATGAACATTTTCCTGACGGGAAAATGAACATTTTCCTGACGACGGGCGGAGCATGCTGTTCGGGGCGTTGGGTCCCTCCGGTTCTTTTTCGGAGCCACACGTGCTCGCGGGGGAGATTTGTTCACGTGGTGCTACCGCGGACTTAACTTGTCTTAGTATCTTTCCACCATGCAAACCTTCTAATCTCACAGTACAGGTACACAGTAAATTGACATATCTTACTTGCCTACGGATAGATGTTATAAGTTAATATAAGTTATAAGTTTTAATGTTTGTATTTTTTGTATTTGTAAAGTTTTTTATGTGTTTTAAACCAAATAACATGTAAAAAGGCCATGGAATTTCCCGCACTGGGATAATAAAGTTTTATTGTATTGTATTTTATTGTATTGTATTGTATATATCAGACGGTCAGTCGCATCACAGATGGAGAAGCGTGAGCAGGGGCGCCCCTTACACCCTCTCTACGAGCACAACCATGCAAAAAAGACTGAAATCAAGGCACAGCTTCCTTCACTCTGATGATCCACTTGATGGTAGTGCCTGTAACCGCCGACTAACCCTCTGGTCTGGTCACCTCCAGACAAGCCCACACAAGCTCTCCTTCAGCCCCAAGGAATCCCTAACAGCAGGCTCAAGTGAGAAATGCTCCACCTGGTCATGTCTTAACCGTCTGAGGACAGGGACCGGACGCTGCAAAGCCCTGATGCAGAAATGGGGATATAATGAGGATGATGAAACCGCATGTGACTGTGGGGCTGAACAGTCCATGGACCACCTGCTGGTCTGCCCCCACCTGCCAGAACCCTGCACCCACGAGGACCTAGAGAAGTTCAACCCCCGAGCAAGATCCTGTGCTCAACACTGGGCGGGAGTGGTGTGATGACCCGAGAAGAAGATACCAGAGTCATGAATTGCTTGACTCATTCAAATAATTAAGCGTACAACAAACTACTGAGTATCACAAAGGTATAGAATAGGAGTAAACATTTGGGATATGCTGTCTTACACCAGGACACATAGAACAACACAGATACAACATACATGTATAACAGAGAACAACATTGCATTAAATACATTTATATACAGAGAATCATGAAAACTGTGGTCGATCATGCAGCTCCCCAGACGATATGATCTGAACGGGTATATACGCGAAGTACACCCGTTCGTCCTCTGGATACGTCGCAGGTGATTTTCTCGCAACTCTTTACGTTCAGCTCTCACTTTCGGCGTAACATCATCCGTGGTGAAAATGTTGTGTCCCATGTACTTGTTGTTCTTGAGATGTTTGGAAGCACTCTTGAGGATGAACTGTCTATCTGAATACCGAAGAAGTCGACAGTGGATGGGTCTTGGTCGTGGTGTTCCAGGTGTAGCAGGTAGTTGGCCTGTGCGATGTGCACTGTCGATTTCTATGTTATCGGCACCCTCGAGCTCGAGCTGCATGTGGTTGGCAAGGAACCCGCTGACGAAGTCTTAGCAGGACTCCGAGCCAGCCTCGGAACCATCAGGGACCCCCTGTATGACAATGTTATTGCGACGGCTTCTGTTGTGGATGTTGTCTATTTTGTCCTCGAGGTTTCGGATGATACGGAGGTTGTATTGTTTCTTTGTGTTTTCGTGCATGTCATTGAGAAGTGCCACCGATGACTTTAAGCCAGCAATATATGACTGTGTGCGCTTTGCCGAATAATAAAAACAAACGAAAACGGAAATTTCCAACGATGCGTCTTGGAAAGGCATTCTTTCGTTGATTTCTTCAAAATGACAGCATGCCAGAAATAATAATTTCACAGGGAGTTTAGTCCCTTTACTATCTTTCAACCAAGTATGTTTTTACACAATAATTACGTCAGTTACGTTTTGGATAGCTACAGCAGCAAATGATGGGCTGTAGCTTTAATTTTCACTCCGATAGTTTGCAGTCAGTTCCATGACAACGCGGTAAAGCTATAATAGGCAGCGCTACCCAGCATATTCCAAGCATACCTCTGGCGCACCATTATAACTTCCTGGGTTAGCGCTGCCAAGACTGAATTTGATTCATCTTGTTGATAACAGTGAATTGTTTCTATCCTACTTTGTATTTTACAATAACCTAACTTATTCAGAAATGTTCGCTTAGCTTACCACTGTCTTGGAGAATCCTTTGTTGACGTTTCCTAGGGGTTCTCTGGTAGACGTTTCCTTGCCAACCACTGAATAATCTTAAATGAAACAAAATGTCATTTCTAGTCATACAAAATAGTCAGGAGGCGTCCTAATCAATTATATTAAAATATACAGGTAGGTTTACAAATCATTTCAGTTGCTCAACAGAAAGCTGTCTGTAAAGGTATGTCCTGAACCAACTTTATACTTTACAGGGTGAGTCAAAAAAAGCGAAACCCAAATGTCGGGACTATTGTATTAGTGAAGTTCTGCATGTAGCACTTCTGAAAATTTTGGATTTAAAGGCTTAATTCATAAGCTTTCTTTTAGTACAAGAATCATTCAAATCGCTCATGTACTGTTTAAGTTACGGCATTTCAAACACAACCACCGTTTTCAAGTTCTGTCCACGGATTAAAAAAAAAGTGTGCGTTCTTTCAGCAAAACGAAAACAATCCACACACATCCTTGTGTGATGTAAGAACACTTACTAGTCTAGGCGATATTTCAAAAAAGGGCTCATTTTGGGTAAGAAGAGACATTTTTTAGTAGTAGAAGTTGGTAACATAGCTTTTTTTTTTAAATTTTGTTATTAACCTATTTGGGGCTGCAGAGTCCATAAATGATGGTTACCAAGCTACAGTTTTAGTGGAAATATGCCTAATTTGCATACATCTTTAATACCTGTCGTGTAATATATTTGTTCACATGTTTAGGCATGTTTTTTATTATTTTATTTAAGGAAAGTTTATTTTGGTGATTCTGCTTACACTTCCTGACTTCAAAAACATTTTCTTAAGCATATAGGCCTAAGTTACTGAATGATTATAAGGACATAGTAACAATTCAAAATGGCTACTATTACACCCTAAAATTGCGCGCATTTACCTTGTCTCCAAATATCATCAAGTAGTCTAGCCAAACGTCAGTATTGATGAGCTTCAAATTCACAAGGGGGTGGGGGGGGGGACTGAGTAGTCCGTATTGGGCTAAAAAGGCGAAGGGTTGCCTATCGTGGGGGACTTGAACAACTTCAAGGAAATCCCCCAAATTAAACGATTATTGTTGCTCACAATAATTATGTCACGTCAATGTCTAAACGTTTTCTAACCAATCTTTTTGGGGAATTTCCTCGAACTTGTTCAAGTCTCCCAGGTTAGGCATACTCTAAATTCGACTTCTTTTTAGCCCAGTTTACGGACACCCCGTTTCCCCCGTTTTATATCACAATCTTATCTTTGTTCACATAATTTCCCATAAGGTTTTTAATAGGGTAACTATACCAGTAAGCAACAGGGTGAATTTAAAGTTCATCAATTCCGTAGGTTTGTCAAGACCACTTCATGATATCATGGTAAATGCACGCAACTTTAGGGTGTAATAGTAGCCAATTTGGATTGTTACTATGTCCTAATAATCAGTCAGTCACTTATATGCTTAAGAAAATGTTATTGACGCCAAGAAGCGTAAGTAGAATCACCAAAATAAGCTTTTCAAAAATAAAATAATACAAAATATACCAAAAGATTGGAACAAATACATTACACGACTGGTATTACAAATTTATGCAAATTGGGCATATTTCCACTAAAATCAGCTCAGTAACCATTATTTTCGGATTCAGCTCCCCAAAATTTGGTCGAATAGCTATGTCACCAACTTCTACTCTGAAATGTTTCATGTAACAATGTTTGAAATATCGCCTAGTCTATACCTTCTTGTGATCTGTTGACAGAACTTTAAAACAGTGATTGTGTTTAAAATTCCGTAACTTGCAAAGTACATTAGTGATTTGAATGATTCTTGTACTAAAGGAAAGATTATGAAATGGGCTTTTATATCCTAGATTTTGAAAGTACTACATGCAGAACTCCACTAACACAGTGGTCCCGACATTTGGATTTCGTTTTTTTTTACTCTTCATGTATAGTGAAATAAGGAGGGCGCCCAGGCCTGAGGTGTCATTAATTTTGGGGGAAGGGGGGGGGGGGACACAACTATTTCACTGCCAAACTGTATTGGTTTGCTACGTTTTGGGTTTTTCCGAGGTTTAGAAATAAATAACTGTGGAATTGGTAAATTTTATAAAGATCATTTGCTTTGTGGATTAAATGACCCGATGGATTAAATGACCGGTTTGCTTCGGAATATCTGCACTGATCAGTCGTAATTTGAACAAGCAGTTTTTTAGTTTGACAAAATAAGTATTGAGGGGGACTTTCTCTTTTGATTGAGTGTATACGTAGTTGCACAATACGTTTCCTTCGCCGTCTGAATCAAGCGCGTAGCATTGAGTATATGTGCACGAGTCAATTGGCTAAGCATGTTTATGCTTCTTGCCACGGCATCTTTATTTTAAACCTCTGAATCAAGTGTGTGGCATTGAGTATTTGTACAGAAGTCGAACTATGGTGTAGGCCTATAATAACACTTTTTTGCTACTTGGATCGGCGCTGTCCTTTGCACCTTGTGAATCAAGCGTGTACTGAGCACCGAAAATCATTTATTTTGTGCACAGTTAAGTCTAAATATCAAAGGATCCGGGATGCTTGATCATGAGCTACCAACAGATTATAGTTGCAAAAGAGTATTTCGCCATCTAAATCAAGCGCGTAGCATTGAGTCATGCACAGGTCTATGGTGTAGAACAAGGGCGAAAAGGAAGGGCCGTATCTCAATCTAGGGTGGAGCATCGTTTGTGCACAAGTCAATAGTGTATGTAACTGCTAGTGAGTGATTCCAAGCTTGCCACATGGTGGCGCTCTCCACACCTCTTGAGGGCGCTCTTCTTTGCTACCACAGATTCAGGGTCCTTATTGATGACACACGTCTGTGTCTTAAATTTTTGACTCGTATTTTGACTCAGTATAATTCGATCATCCTTCCACCCCAGGACCCGAGGACAGAGGTAAAGAAAGTTTGATTATTAGAGAACTTTATATTATTGCAGTTTTTGTGCTACATAAGTGCGATTAAGGTAAATTTAGAGCTAGATTTTCATTACATTATTTGCATGAGATGATTATTGCTAAGTGCACTTTCACTGTTAAGATGACCTTTGACCTTACATTTTCTAGGGTTTATTGCTACTATTTTTGATGCACATTTTAGATGAGCGATTTTCCTTTATTGTAAGATACCTTGTATTCTAATTAGAGTTAGTTTTGTTTTTGCTTTATTGCAGTTTTTACGTGAACTCTGCAATCGCCGCAATCATATTTGGTAATAAATAAGCCAGGAATATACAGTGTTGAACTTGAAACAGTGTTGTTAACTACAACCGCCACAGAAAAATCTCTTCTTGGGACAAGATGTCGTACACGGATGATATACAGCTTGGTGATTCGGCTTCAGTTCTCAGCCATGACAGTAGCCGATCTCGCAGTTCGAGAGCCAGCTCAAGACACTCGAACACAGAGCTGCTTCGTATAACATAGGAGCAGAAGAGAGCAGAGCTTGCTGCTCGGTCTGCAGCTATCAATGAAGCACATGAGTTGGAATATCAAGACGAACATTAGAAATGGAAAATCAACGACTCATGCAGCAGATAGAGATGCCACGACTTGAACTTCAAAGACGAGCGAATCAGCTGAGACTCCAGACAGAGATTAATGTGAGCAGCGCAAGACTTGAAGTTTTGGACAAGTTTGATGGTGAGTCCCCTAAGCAGCATAAGCCAGAGTTGAATGATGTAAATGACCTCCCCCCAATAATTGATGGGCCATTTACCGAGGCAGAAGCTGAGAACGCACCAAACGATAGTCCACAACATCGTGCTCACAAACCAGAACATGGGATCTTGAATACCTTTCGAGACACACAGAATGATGGTGAGAATTTCCCTAAAACCCCACCCCCTATGTCTACTCCATCTACTGGAATGTTGGATTCATCTGACACAGTTTTCCCCCCACAGACCAGTGATGTACCCCTCAACGATGTGGCAAGTGCCATCACAGCACTGGCAGATGTGCTCACACACCGGGAGGAGAAACTGCCTAAGAAAGAACCAGAGGTCTTCAAAGGCAGTGTATTCGACTTCCCCGTGTGGATGAATTCCTTTTCCGTCCTGGTAGAGCAGCGCTACACATCACCAATCGACCGCCTATACTATTTAGGCAGATACACGTCTGGTGAGGCCCGAGAGTGTATCCAAGGACTTCTCGCCTAGAACAGTAAGAAGGCATGCTAGAAAGTGAAGAAACTCTTGACTGAGCGGTACGGCAACAAGTTGCTAGCTGCAAGCACCTATCGTGAGAAAATAAGCAAATGGCCGACCGTGAAGCAAGACGACGGAAAAGGACAGCCGAGCACAAGAAAATTATAGAGAAGCTACCGAGGCAGGTGCAGGGTCGTTGGCTTCGTTTCGTCGACCAGTGCATGTATGGCCAGAAGGATGCAGAGGAAGGTGACTACTAGCCTTGGTCAATGCTCTCGTCGTTATTCGTCCCGTACGCGGTCAATCGTCGGCATATATCCTCACGCGCTTTGCACATGCGTGTAAAAATACAGCGCGAACAGCGACCTCACGCGGCCACTATTTTTATGCAAATCAGTTGGAGACGATGTCGTCTCCAACTGATTTGCATAAAAATAGTGGCCGCGTGAGGTCGCTGTTCGCGCTGTATTTTTACACGCATGTGCAAAGCGCGTGAGGATATATGCCGACGATTGACCGCGTACGGGACGAATAACGACGAGAGCATTGACCAAGGTTAGGTGACTACCCGCCCTTTGCTGAGCTGTGCGAATTCATCGCAAAGGAGGCTCGCATTGCCTGTAGCCCCTTTCACCAAAAACCGATGGACGAGAAGCGGGAGACAACATTTGTCAAACCTACCAAGTCGGGAACAGCCACGACATTTGCAAACAATGCAAACAAGGCATCAACATGTCCCCTCTGCAAGAGCCAACATCAACTCGATTCCTGTAGCAGTTTTGCAGCCATGAGCCTTAGTGAAAGGCATGACCTCATCAAGAAGAGCGGCCTTTGCTTTGGATGCTTCAAATGGGGTCACAGAAGTCGCAAGTGCCGCCACAAGAAGCAGTGTGCAGTCTGTGGGCGCTCCCACCATACTTTGCTGCACGACTTCTCCAAGTCCACTCCAGATGTGCAGACCAAAGATGACACCGATGACAAAGAAGTGGTTGTTGTTCAATCTACCACACATCGAGTGCAGACACTTGACGTCGGAGAAAATTGCTCACACACTCTCATCGTTCCCGTTGTCGTTCATCACATCAAAGAACCCTCTGCGAAGGTGATAGTATACGCCCTGTTAGATGAACATTCCGATTCTTGCTTCGTCTCAGACTGGACACTAGAAAGGCTCGGAATCGATGGAGAGGCAGTCCAGCTGAGTCTGTCTACGATATTAGCGAAGGGCACTATATCATCCAGAAAGGTGCATGGCCTAACTGTCAAGGGATTGTCCGAGGACACCGAGATACAATTACCAGGCGCCTACTCCAGAGAATCTATCAATGCAAACCGTGAGCAGATTCCGAAGTTGGACACCGTGAAGGAGTGGCCTCACTTGAAATGAGTCGCCAACCTGCTACCTCCCTACCTGAGTGAAACCGAGATCGGACTTTTGATTGGCTGCAATGCAACTTGCGCAATCAAGCCGAGAGATGTCATCCATGGAGAGGAAGATGCCCTATATGCAGTCAGAACAGCCCTTGGATGGGGAGTGATAGGAATGATGCGTCATGACAACAGCGGCAACAATATTTGCAGAATTTCGAATGCATCAAAGGAGCAACAAGGCCACTTCGCCTTTCGCACCCAGGTGAAAGAAGTCAGCCCCCTCCAGGTCACAAAAATGTTCGAAATGGACTTCATCGAGAAAGACACTGAAGAAATGGTTTCCCGCGATGACCGAAAGTTCATGCAGAAGATGAAGGATGGTATCCACAGACGTGATGATGGCCACTTTGAGATGCCCCTCCCACTCAAAACAGATGTCCAGCTCCCCAACAACAAGCCAGTAGCTCTGAAGCGGCTCAACAAGCAAAAAATGAAGATGTTGAGCAACCAAAAATATCGAGATACTTACAAGACCTTCATGGAAAATATCATCGAAAAGGGCTACGCAGAGAAGGTTCCAGACGAAGAACTTGACCTGGACAACAATGCCGTGTGGTACATACCTCATCACGGGGTATACCATCCCAAGAAACCAAACAAGATAAGAGTTGTCTTCGACTGCAGTGCTGAATACGAGGGTAAAGTGTTGAATCGACACCTACTGCAGGGACCCGATATGACCAACAATCTTGTTGGGGTTCTTTGCCGATTTCGGAAGGACCACGTCGCCTTCACCTGTGACATCGAAGGCATGTTTTATCAAGTTGGCGTCAATGAGAAAGATCGCAACTACCTGAGATTCTTGTGGTGGCCGGGAGGTGATATGAACCGGTCCCCAAATGAATATCAAATCACAGTTCACTTGTTTGGTGCTACATTTTTTGTTTTGGGCTTTATTTACGAGTCGGCCATATTAAATTGAAAGTGAGGTAAAACTTCATTTTTGGAATTAGCGAAGAGAAATGAAGGCAATGACATAAAGATAATGACAAAATTAATGCCAGAATTTACATAAATGGCATTTTCTTTATAGCAACCCAAATCGCTTTTTTCATGATTGCTTAAGTATCTAAAAGAAAAAACTCCCAGCTTTAATATAATACCCAAAAATATAAAAATCCACCGATCTCTTTTTTTTTAAACGGCAAATGTTTTAGGGTTGCAATTTTTGGGTCACCCTGTATTTTAAAAGATATATAAATTGAAACAATACTATTATCGTTCCGGTGTTATGGAATAACTGGTGGTCTCACCTTGAAACTGCTGTGCCAGATCAAGTCGTCCAGCCTTCTCCAAGGCCCCGGCTAAGATGCGTTTATCCAACCATCCACACCGCTGCTTCCACTGGACAAGCATCGTAAGGATCTGATTACTGACGTCATATCTGTTATCTTCTTTAATCTTGAACAGGTCCGCATTAGTGCATTCTAACTCTGTTGCCAGTGCCTCCCACTCATATCCCAATCTCGAGGCAAGCCAACGGAAGCGTTTTTCGTCGTCAATTTCCGACTGTAAAAGAAATAAAAGAAACAAACATAATTTGAAACAAAGTCACGCAATTGACGACAGGAAACATCGCTATAGTGCCTGAGTTAATGGAGAAAAATGAAACATCCGAACAGATCAAAATAGTGGACAAACCGTCCAATTTCCTTCGTCGTGATTCACTAATTCACAATGGAGTATTCTATCTTTCCTTAGTATCGACCAATATAAACTGTCAAGCAGGATACTCACGGCAAGCCAAGAACAATCTTCAGTCATTCCCTTCGTTATGAAACCATAATCTGGCGGGTTTTCTGGGGTAGAAGCAATATGAAACAGTTTTAGTCTCTTTTGCAATGATATGAGACTATTTTGTTACTCCGGCCACTATTCTTTATAATCATAAAGGGTAGTAATTACGGCAAGATTACGGCCATTATTCGTTGTGGGTTCCGCTTTTTTATTTATTATTATTTTTTTTTATGAGGGGGATAATTTTCCAGACCTTATTTATTTCATTACTCATTGTGTTCTTATCACCACTGGGCAATGAAATTCCCATCATAGCAACATGTCCACAGATTGATAATTTATAGAAAATATACGTTGGTTTAACATTGTGGCAGTGTTAGAATTCCTTCCATCGTGGAGTGAAAAACTGCAGCCAATTCGTAGCACATCCCGATGCAGCTGACTCCGCAGACATTCAAACCAATCATTGTATTTGTTGTTCTATTTTGTTTTCTTTAAAAAGTTGAATCAACTTTAGGCTGTACCGAAATAACTAAGACACAAGTTCGAAAGTGACTTGATACCTGCATTAACTACAGTTATTAAAAGTGGTCTTGTCTGGACGTCACGGGGAGTTAGTGGGGCTTATCAAACAATGTGACGGTTTACAATTAACAGAAGCCTCCATTTTTGTTTTTGAAATTTTGACAAGTTTTAGCATTGGCAGTCCTCAAAATGCACATCTGTAAGTGGCATTCATGGACTAGCTTTAAGTGAAGTTTCGACGTTTTTTGTTGTCTCTGAAGAGGCATGATACAACTGAAAGCGATCACACTCTAAACTGTCATTGGTCCAATCCTATCGGAAATCAGGGTTCTACTTGGCTTGACACTTTTCCGAGTCGAAATGACACTTTTGGTCAGGTTTCAGGACATAACAACGCGCCGCAAAAGGTTCAAAGAAAAGTCCTTTTGACCCAAAACGTGTCTGCATACCTGCCCCTTGCAGCTCCTTTCTAATTTTTTTCACAATGTGCTCATCAAGAGATTCCAGCAGACGCTTCACAGCCGTCCTGTCTTGGACGCCACGTGCCCTCTGACGTCCAAAGAAGACCTTTAAGGAATCCTGTGCTTGCATCGAGCTGTGGCCGACATCTGCTAGCCCCACCACCACTCTGGCCGTGTCTCGTTGTTGAGAGAGAGTGCGTACCAACTCCTCTGATAACCCTCCATAATCGCCGTCCGACAACTCTCGCTTCTTGATCTTGGGAACTCGAACGCCTATCATCGCCTCCTAAAAGACAATCAATAAACACACAAGTGTGAGGCCATATCAGTCCATACACTTAAGAACCTATTGTGTTTTTTTAACTTTTGAATACATATAAACGCTGTTTTCGCAAACGTTTATGGACATTGTAGCGCGTTAAGGGGCTCAATTGCATCGAGCTGTGGTCGACATCTGCTAGCCCCACCACCGCTCTGGCCGTGTCTCGTTGTTGAGAGAGAGTGCGTACCAACTCCTCCGATAAGCCTCCATAATCGCCGTCCGACAACTCTCGCTTCTTGGGAACTCGAACGCCTTTCATTGCCTCCTAAAAAGACAATCAATAAACATACAAGTGTGAGGCCATATCAATCCATATACTTTAAAACCTCTTGTGTTTTTTAACTTTTGAATACATATAAACGCTGTTTTTGCAAACATGTATGGACATTGTAGCGCGTTAAGAGGCTCAATGTGGTAGCTTTTACGGTATACTTGCTGCTTCTCTGTTGTTTTCTAACACCATGTTTAACACGAACGTATACACAATAAAACATAGGCCCGACATATTAAAAAAGATTGCAGAGAGAAAAAAAGAACAACGGGAAAGACTTTAGTCAGAAGTCTTCCACCAAAATGTCTGACTTTACTTTTGCCATAAAAGAAAAACATCTTTTTTACACATACGTGCATAAACTCACCTTACATGATGGGCAGATTTCGTGGGCTGCATCCTAAAACAAAACCAAATAATTAAATTGAGGATTCAAGGAGTGAAACATTATTAAACCTTTTTTCTATTCCCATGTGAAGGCGAACATCAATAATCATGAAAATGAAAGTCACGCATCGCAAAGATAACAAGGGCTCATCTTTCAAATAAAACTTATGTGCAAATTGTGGAGTATTTTTTTGAGAAAAGTAAAGTTTATCTTAACGACGTATTCTCTATTTCTCCTGAAACATGGCAATTTTAATTTCCATGTAAGCTTATGAAAATAGTTCAAAAATAATATCCAAAAATATCGACCGGCATCCGATGTATCGCTCGATAATAGTTCGAAAATAAGTCTCGTTTTGTTGCGCATTTAACTAAACTTATTACTGTTATCAGTTCGACTTCCGAAAACTACCAAATATCTAACGAATTACAAGCCAATTTTTCAAAAGCCAATATCTCTCCAAACTTTTAAACTTACTTGTCGGCAACTGTAGCAAGGACTCTGCTCGTCTCTCTCTCGTTTCGATTCTTTCACCTATTTTAAAATGAATTTGTGAAAATAAATACAGGTTTTTTTTATTAGGGGACATGTCAACTTCACAATCATTTGTTGGTAAGCCAGAGAAGCTAAACACATCGATTACCAGATGCTCACCAGTGTCATGTGGACTTAAACTATATTTGGGGGAGACTAAACGTCCTTAATACCGGCAGCTGAGAAGCTGAATTGCAAGGGCCCGGCTATATACACGTACAATGGGGACGAGCCGTCGAGCCGAAGGCATGTGAAGGCGCCTTAGGCATGTGAAGGCGCATCACGGAGCACAGCAAGAAATCGCTAAGTGTTGATCTTTGCTTTACATCTATGTTGATATACCAAAAGGGGGTATAAGCCCCGGATAAAGTTATTTCGGAACTGTTAACATGCAATTTTAATTTTTTTTTCGGTTTCAGCAGAAAAATACCACGGTATGCATTGACAAGTGGCTTTAGATTAAAATTAAGTAAAGTTCTATCTAGAAACAAGTGGGAGCACAGTGGAAGCACTCAGAATAATGTTTAAAAATTACATTACAAAAAGGTTTTTTTTTCAATGAAAATTTCCCTCAAGACATACCTTTGGTGGTATAATGATGAAGTGAGCTCTGTCTCCATTTGAAGCTTCTCCCGTTTCAGTGCTACTCTGGAAAATGGAACTTTCGCAAGAAGGACCTTTGCAAGATGAAGCTTCGTTGACATTTTGGCAATCAAGGTGAAAGGTCACAAAGTCCGCTGGCAACTTCCAGATTCTTTCGATTGGTATAGTCTGTTTCTAATATGCAGAAATGTATCAATTTTAAAATAAAGTTTCCCTTTTGTTGTTTATTTAATAAAAATAAATTTTTAAAATAACAATGGCGATACGTTGTGTAAGCACACGTTGTGTTCGGGAATTGAAATTCAATAGTGAATTCAACCATAAAAACCATTCCTCTTCCGACATTTGCTACCTGAATTTGCAAAAACCTTCACGCCAGCTCTGGTATGGTCTTTTGTCTTTGTATCATTCTCACCTTCATGAATTGTGAACACTGGAGGTTGGCGGTTGTTGTGTGATTAAATGTAAAAGCTGACCCGAATATGATGATTCCACTGTCAAATAGGCTACAGTCTTCAAAATGATAACTTTACAATGAGTCAATCATTTGTATAGATGGCATGCCACATGTAATACAATATACTCCCATGGGCGTCGCCAGGATTTTTTCTAGAGGGGGGCAAAACATTTTTTTGCCAAAAAATGCTTGTATTTCTCAACACATTCTCAATTTAGTAGTTTTAAAGGGGGGCAGGGACATTTTGCCCCCCCCCAACTCATTAAATTTACACCACTTTGTCTTCGCGCCTCTTTTTCTTTTCTTTTCTTTTCTTTTCTTTTTTTTTTTTTTTCCTTTTTTTTTTTTTTTTTTGCTTTTCCAGGGGGGGGGGGGGGGGGGGGCAAGTGCCCCCCTTGCCCCCCCCTCGCGACGCCCATGTATACTCCATCTTAAAGAAAAAATACAACATTTGCAAACATCGAAAATAAAACTACCAAGTTGTACCTTACTAGGATGAAATACCTTACTAGAATGTTGGTAAATGACAGTCTAAAGCATCCTGTAAAATTAGGGCACCTGGTGTGAAGTCATTTTCAAGAAAAAATTGTACTTTTGTATACATTTCCAACGGTGGTCGGCCGACCACCATTGTTTTTCGACTACTGATCCAAATTTACCGGTTTTTTTTCAGTCCAAATTTTGTTTGCTATTGGTTCTATGTTCATGAACTGGTGCAAGCCAGCTAGACTGTTTTCCTTACCTTACAATTACCGGCATTTTTGATCCATTTCATCTTTAGTGGAATCAGGGAACCAGACTACTTGAACATTTTAGTTTTTCTTGGTTTTCCAGCAGTTTCGAACACAAAACTTCAAACATGTCAGTGTAACAATATTCGATCTATTATACTAACCCCCAAATAGTTCATTTCTGAAAATTACAGCAAAAGCCAATAATGTACTTTCCCTTTAAAGGACATGGTTTGGTCACAAATGCTCTTCGCGACAATTGAGATTATTCTGAATCCATGCAACACAGGCAAAGTATCTGGAGTGGTTCGCCTGCGTCTCTATCTTGTTAAACTTCGGTACTGTACGATTTGCCTCAAACAAAGAGTAAGCCATGATAGGAAAATTGACGACGTTGTTCCAGGCCAAACCTCAATAAATGGGTAGTGTTATGCTTGAAATGAACTGCCTGAATTTTGTTTTGTATAAACCAGTTATTTTTACCTGACGCCATTAGTCAGTGGGCTTGTGGTGGCCCATGAGCAATTTTGGGTACATTCTTTGAAACTCTCAGGATCACTAGAGGATACCTCACGAAGTTCAAAACCACTTGATGCCATTTTTTTCTGACCCTTTTGTGGGCGTGGCCATGATTTTAAAAAGTGGGGGGCATCGCGCGTAATTTTTTTTTTTTTAATTTACTTTTCTTTTTCGCATTTGCACAGTTCACCCAAGTGCTACATCACAAGAAAAACAAAATCCACAATTTTGCCTCTTTTTTTTTTGGGGGGGGGCAACATTTTAAAAAGTGGGGGTCACATGTCGCTAACAGAAAATCGACCTGTAAAATGCAATCTTGATGTTTTTTTTTGTGTTTGTTTTGTTTTTGTTTCAATCCATTATAATTTGGCGAGGAAAAAACGTTTACATGTCAACTAATAAATTCTTTGGCTCCCATTTGGGGGGCGTGTCACACTTTTTTTCATAAAAAGGGGGCATACGTGTATTCCAAAAGGAAGCTTGTGAGAGCCCATATGGATTATTGCACATTCTTTCAAACTCTCACAAACACCTATGCCTCCTATAGATGGCATGCCACATGTAATAGAATATACTCCATCTTAAAGGAAAAATACAACATTTGCAAACATCGAAAATAAAACTACCAAGTTGTACCTTACTAGGATGAAATACCTTACTAGAATGTTGGTAAATGACAGTCTAAAGCATCCTGTAAATTAGGGCACCTGGTGTGAAGTCATTTTCAAGAAAAAATTGTACTTTTGTATACATTTCCAACGGTGGTCGGCCGACCACCATTGTTTTTCAACTACTGATCCAAATTTACCGGTTTTTTTTCAGTCCAAATTTTGTTTGCTATTGGTTCTATGTTCATGAACTGGTGCAAGCCAGCTAGACTGTTTTCCTTACCTTACAATTTCCGGCATTTTGATCCATTTCATCTTTAGTGGAATCAGGGAACCAGACTACTTGAACATTTTAGTTTTTCTTGGTTTTCCAGCAGTTTCGAACACAAAACTTCAAACATGTCAGTGTAACAATATTCGATCTATTATACTAACCCCCAAATAGTTCATTTCTGAAAATTACAGCAAAAGCCAATAATGTACTTTCCCTTTAAAGGACATGGTTTGGTCACAAATGCTCTTCGTGACAATTGAGATTATTCTTAATCCATGCAACACAGGCAAACCTCAATAAACGGGTAGTGTTATGCTTGAAATGAACTGCCTGAATTTTGTTTTGTATAAACCAGTTATTTTTACCTGACGCCATTAGTCAGTGGGCTTGTGGTGGCCCATGAGCAATTTTGGGTACATTCTTTGAAACTCTCAGGATCACTAGAGGATACCTCACGAAGTTCAAAACCACTTGATGCCATTTTTTTCTGACCCTTTTGTGGGCGTGGCCATGATTTTAAAAAGTGGGGGGCATCGCGCGTAATTTTTTTTTTTTAAATTTACTTTTCTTTTTCGCATTTGCACAGTTCACCCCAGTGCTACATCACAAGAAAAAAAAAATCCACAATTTTGCCTCTTTTGGGGGGGGGGGGGCAACATTTTAAAAAGTGGGGGTCACATGTCGCTAACAGAAAATCGACCTGTAAAATGCAATCTTGATGTTTTTTTTGTATTTGTTTTGTTTTTGTTTCAATCCATTATAATTTGGCGAGGAAAAAACGTTTACATGTCAACTAATAAATTCTTTGGCTCCCATTTGGGGGGCGTGTCACACTTTTTTTCATAAAAAGGGGGCATACGTGTATTCCAAAAGGAAGCTTGTGAGAGCCCATATGGATTATTGCACATTCTTTCAAACTCTCACAAACACCTATGGACACCTCAGCAAGTGAAAATCTGCTCCATCCTACTCCCCCCCCCATTGGCCATTAAAATGGCAGCCGTTTTTAACATATCTGGCATATTGTACACATATATGTACAAATGGACAAATAATCAATTTTATGAGACATTTATGTTTTTATATACAGTGAAATCTCGATAAAACAAACGTTGAGAGAATGGGCTCAAAATGTGAGCTAAGCTGAGTTTTGAGTCAAGCAGGGTTGTATATCACTGTTATACAACTGAAGGGAATAATTAGTCTTTGTTTGACTAATAACAGGAGGTTTGATTTATCAGAGGTTGACTTGTTGAGATTTCACTGTAGTTTATTTTGTCCTGACAACAATGCTTGTTTTATAACATACAAACTGCAATTTATTTATCTTCACTTCATTTATAAAAATGATATTATGAAATGTGGTACTCGATCATTGGAAACAAAGTTTGAAAATTACAAATTGCAATATTAAGAGTATAACTTGCCAAACTTAGGTGATTTAGTGAATCCTACATAAGTCACTTGTAATTTGACAACATATTTG
Source organism: Patiria miniata (assembly GCF_015706575.1). Lineage (NCBI taxonomy): Eukaryota > Metazoa > Echinodermata > Asteroidea > Valvatida > Asterinidae > Patiria > Patiria miniata. The sequence continues at coordinate 11,350,934 of NW_024037068.1, forward strand.
GTATTTAATATCCATGACGTTATTTAGTAATAGAAAAGTGTGAGACTATATTGTCCATAGTTTCAAAATCCAGATCTGGATGGATAAGGCCCAAAAAAAAAGTCTCCGGTTTCTTGTATGGAGCTTGCCCAAAAAGTGGTGCGGCGACGGGGCTTTTTTTTTTTTACCTGATTTTTTTGCTTCAATCAATGTCGGCTGATGACTGCAAATGGTGTCCGACTAAACTTAGTGCAAATATATGGGAGTCCAGAGAGGCCACATAAAGCTTATTCTCGACCATAACCCCATCTAAAAATACGTTAAAATTGTGCACCAGCAGGATTCCAGTCAAACCAGTGAGTTTGGCGGTTTTGAGACATCATCTTTCATTGAAAAAAAAACTTTTTCATTTTGCCGACGCGCATGGCTACAGCGACGCGCGCATACCAGAAACCGGAGACTTTTTTTTTTGGCCTTACACAACATTTTTGTGTGTATCACAGTTTTAAATATGGCATATCACTGAATATATATATCATTAATATAATTGGTGCCATACTTTAAGATTGGTTATATCAGAAGGAAAACTTGATATCCCAAGCTTCTGTCAAGAGGTTTGCCTAATTTTTGAGTTTTTCGCTTTGGAAAACCATGCTGGAATGTTAAGGTAAAGGATTTGTAGTTACTAAAATACTTTTATAATTTGAACTAGTCACATGCTTTTCTTGAATCTTTGGGGCGCCAGGTTGGCGCTTGGGGAGAGGTTGGCTCATTGGTTACTTTCCTCGCCTTTCATCGCTGGGTTCGATTTCTGCCTGGGCCTTCATGTGGATTGGGTTTTCAGAAACTATTGGCAATATAGTCATCAAAGTTTCAGCCTAAGATATGTTTCTCTACTCGGTGGCTACAAATCCTTTTGATATATTCAATCTTGAAGTACATCATTTATGGTGATATGCCAAATTTAAGACTGTTAAGTGAAACAAATCTTGTGTAATCCATCCAGATCTGGATTCTGAAACTATTAACAATATAGTCTTACACTTTTCTATTACTAAATAAGGTCATGGATATTAAATGCCAAATGTGTTGTCCAATTACAAGTGACTTATAAAGGATTCACTAAATCACCCATTTTTGATAATTTTTACTCTTAATATTGAACTTTTGTCATTTTCAAACGTTATTTCCAATGACCGAGTACCAAATTTAATAATATCACTTTTATAAATGAAGTGAAGATAAATACATTTGAAGTTAAAAAGCCTATTGCAGTTTGTGTGTAATAAAACGAGGTCAACATTGTTGTCAGGACGAAATAAACTACAGTGAAATCTCAAAATGTCAAACTGTTGATAACTCAAACCTCCTGTTAAGTCAAAAAAGGACTTTATTCCCTTCTATAACAGTGATATATACAACCCTGCTTAACTCAAAACTCTGCTTAGCTCACATTGGAGCCCACTCTCTTGAAGTTTGAGTTATGGAGATTTATATCAAAACTTAAATGTCTTTCAAAATCGATGGACAATTTGTATGTGTACAATATATGCAAAAAAAGGCTGTCATTTTAATGGCCAATGGGGGGGGGGGGGGGGGGGTGGAGAGATAAATAGGGTGGAGCAGTTTTTCACTTGTTGAGGTGTCCATAGGTCTTTGTGAGAGTTTGAAAAAATGTGCCATCAATCCATAAGGGCTCTCACAAGCTTCCTTTTGGAATACACGTATGCCCCCTTTTTAAGAAAAAAGTGTGACACGCCCCCCAAATGGGAACCAAAGAATTTCTTAGTTGACATGTAAACATATTTTCCACACCAAATTATAAGGGATTGTAACAAATACACAAACAAAACAAAAAAGCTCAAGATTGCCTGTTACAGGTCGATTTTCTGTTAGCAATGTGTGCCCCCACTTGTTATAAAAGGTTGCCCCACCCCCAAAAGAGGCATAATTGTGGAATTTTTTTTCTTGTGATGTAGCACTTGCGTTAACTGTCCAAATGTGAAAAAGAAATGTATGTTTTTTTAATAATTTTTTTACGCGCGAAGCCCCCCACTTTTTAAAATCATGTCCACGCCCACAAAAGGGTCAGAAAAAAAATGACATCAAGTGGTTTTGAACTTCTTGAGGTATCCTCTAGTGATCCTGAGAGTTTCAAAGAATGTACCTGAAATTGCATATGGGGGGGGGGTCATTTTCGACCATAAGCCCACTGACTACATACTTCGACAATGGAAGTTGTCCTAGGAAAGGGTCTGATCTGCAGGTAAAGGTACATACAATCACGCAGAAAATATGGGTAAACAGATATACCTACCCCCTGTAAACAAGGAATTGCCAGTTCCCAGCCCTCCTTGATGTTCTCGATCTCAGCGTGGACGTCTTCTGATCTGCAAACTGTCAGTAATTTGGAAGCTTCCAGCAGCTTGGAGCCCATTTCTTTTTCCATCTCCATAACATTCTGTGCCACGTAAATAAAGCATGGATTTTGCAAGTAATGTTCAAAAAATCATGTTCAATCATTTTGCTACCTATGCATTACTTGTCAGCTTGAAAAAGTACACCTTATACACATTTACCTCAGTTTTTACCTTGTTTTTAAAACATTGCACAATGCCACGGTGCTCTCTTTAACTCATACGAAAATAATACAAAGAGTTGAAATACCTCTCTTACAACTGGTTCATCGTTCCAGAGGCGAAACCGGAAGCTATAACGACCATCAGACGGATCAAAGGGGCTCCCAAACACTCCAGCCTTCATTATCTTGGTGCTCGTTGCGGACGGTTTGCCAACTAGAGCTGCCCCTGTGAAATGCTTGATCAGGAGAACGACGGTCTTGTCTTTAGTCGATACCAACTCGCCGTCAACACCTGCAGCTAGAGTCTTCCATGTTTTGAGCGAGCCATCATCGTCATTGCACAACTGTGCACGCAGCTCCCATCCGCTTTCCTCCTTTGCAAAGTGCGGGAAGGACAGCACCACGCTGTCCAGAAACTTTAGACCTGTTGGGCCGCACTGGATCATCGGTGACAAGACACAATCTGACGGATCGATCCCGTCAACAGGTGGCGCATTAGGGTTGACGTAGATGTACACCTGCTGTAGTCGACCTTTGGGAAGTGCGCAACGAGGGATGTACAGGTGGACATTGTACTTGTCCAAGGACAGGCTTCCACCATTATGGTCAAAGTAACCGATTGCAATGTACGGCAACTGAAAGGTGTTATCCTTCAGTGTGTCTTCGCTGCAGTCTTTGGCGAAGTTGTCGTGTTCGTGAAGGATCCTCTTTAGGTGTGTTGCCGGAGTGGGTGGGCTGCCTGTAAACAAAATCAGGATGCAAGTTACACTGTAAACAAAACATTGGTTAGAGTCAATGCAAACCATCAAGAAAACTACTCGGAATGGGTGATTGAGTGGCCTTTAAATCATGAGTTTACGTAAAGGTTTGCTGCCTCCACTACTAGGAAGTTCTCAAAAAAATGCTGAATTACTATAGTTTCCTACTCATCTTGATTGTAAACATTCAAATCTTAACACATAGACAGTGTCATATAATTTTAACGTAAAACACACTGCATATTCCTACAAATTTGACGTATACTAATTGAGCTGGGGTGAAATGTGACGTGAACTATTTCGAGCTGGGTTGAATTACATTATCCCCAGATGATTTATGTCTACACACCTTGAAGTTTCCTTTTTTTTTCTGGAGGTGATTGTACAACTGATGATGTCTCTGCTTGAAGAACGTCCTGCGGTTTGAAAGAGTAAAAGCGAGACACTTCAAATATCTGTATTTTGGTATATTTTTTTTAGAAATCAGAACAATGTGATAAATGAATAAAGGTCGTATGCATCAGTAAAATTATCATCGGCAATGCCAACTTCTATGCAACAATTTATAACTACGTTCTCAATGACATGCGTTTGAAGATATGAATATGAAATCATGCTTTGGATTGTTTACTTATACCGTGTACTATTTCAAAGGTCTGGTTGAAAGGAAACAATCATAATGTCTTACCGTTTGCGAGAAAAGACAATAAAAGCCCCGGTTGTTTACATCGGACGCGACGGAAATTTGTGGCATACCCACGCAGGTTTGTTTATGATGTAAATCGAGGATTTTCACATTGTTCCTCTTCCCTTTTCCTTTGTTTATACTTTGTTTTTGCAACAGCTCTCATTGGTTTTGTACTATTCATCGATGATTTGCACGTGTGTGTCCTCAATTTACACAATAAACAAACGCGTTGTGTGTGTGTGGTACATAATAAATGTACGCACTTTAACACACACAAACGTAAATTCTCACAAATCCACACACGCTTACGTAGGCAAAGAAGTGGGGTACTTCCTTTGTTTTCGTGTACTAAAATTTTGCAACGTCGCACACTTAGGCAAAAAAAAAGTCTCCGGTTTCTGGTATGCGCGCCCGTCGCCGTAGCCATGCGCGTCGGCAAAATGAAAACGTTTTTTTTTTCAATAAAAGATGATGTCCCAAAACCGCCAAACTCACTGGTTTGACTGGAATCCTGCTGCTGCACAATTTTAACGTGTTTTTAGATGGGGTTATGATCGAGAATAAGCTTTATGTGGCCTCTCTGGTCTCCCATAATATTTGCACTAAGTTTAGTCGGGCACCATTTGCAGTCATCAGCCGACATTTAAAGGAAAAAAAACAGGTAAAAAAAAAAAAAAGCCACGTCGCCGCACCACTTTTTGGGCAAGCTCCATACCAGAAACCGGAGACTTTTTTTTTTTGGCCTTATGTCAAAATGCTCTTATTTTAGCCAAAGTTAATTTTCTGGGCTGAAATTCGGACTTAATATCCCTTTTCTAAAACTCTTCCATTTGCAACGAATCAACCCACCTTGAAATGCGTAGTTTTCGAGTAAAATCCATATATCTCTTTCGTGAAAAACTTGTGGGGTACCAAAACGCTACCCCGCAAGTCGGTGGGCATTCCTTGTGGGGTACCTCCCACTGTTCCGGTACCCCACAAGGCAGTGTTTGTACACGCATGTTGCTTCTTACACATCCACAGAGTGCGAAACACTGTGAGACTGGATCAAAACTAGCACTGATGAACAGCTCGATTTTTCGGGGACAAAATTATGAACAGCAGACTTTTTACTTAGAGCACAGACTAGATTGTAACAAAAAATGCCAACATGATATCTTGAATATTTCCTCCATTCCTCCCTTTTTCTTGTTTCAAAAAGCTTAAATTAAAAGGTTTTCTTTTAAGTTAAAAATAAAACACCCGCATTTTGGAATGTTGGACTTTCACACTCAGTCTTTGGTTGCATTAAATCCTAGTAAATGTTATAGTCTATTTGTGACAAATCTTTACCGTTTGTTCTCGGTCTTTCTTTAACCAGAACTGTATGAATATTAAAGCGGGAAAGGCAAGGGGTTGCGTCGATTAGCCAAAAAAAGTGTCTTTACTCCAATTCTGATTTAATTACTTCAGTAACTAGCATTTTTTGTGACTGTCCCCTCCCCCCCGATGATTCCACTGAAGCCCCTGTCACATTTTCGCGTATCCTAATTCCTTATGAGTTCCTTATCAAAAATTTTCAATACGCAGCCGTACGATCAAAAACGTCTATTTTTTTTGATTACTTTGACTTATGTGCGACGCACATCTAGCGAACAAGTAACGAATTCAGCGCATCCACTGCGTATGAGATGCGTATGAGTTGCGTATGCAGTGCGCAAGTTCGCTATTTGTGCGTTTCTCATAAGTTACGAATAAGTACAATGCGCTGCCCGCTCGCAGGACGAGCGGTTCTAATTCGTGCAATACGTCGGCATTCGATATGAGTTCGTTTAGCGGGCATAGAGGTCAGCGTATTGCCGCGTATGAACGGCTTATCCCACTTGAACACATAGCGTACTCGTACCGCGCTCGACCGATGCGGGACCGATACGCTGCGTATTTATAACATATGACCTGCGTAACAGCGTACGCAGCGTAGTTTTGTGCATGCCCAAAACTATCCAGCGTACTGGGCCGTACCATGCGTATGCCTGCGTACAAAAACCTTACACAAAACGATAGAGATGCACATGAGGTGCGTATTGTGCGTACGACTGCGTATGAAAAAAATGTCAATGCGCACCTCATAAGGAATTAGGATACGCAGAAGTGTGACAGGGCCCTAAGTCGCTTGAGCAATTGTTCCAGAAGACGGAGTCAAAAGGTGTATCCGACATCCTTCGAATATTATTCACTGGCCCGTGACAAATACTGATCGTGTCATTCAATACAGAAAATCTGCTGCCCTCTGAAACCGTAAATGCATCAATGTTATTGATAAATAGCAAAACCGGGAACCAAACTTAAGAACACCAAAGTAGGCAAAGAAAGCGAATTGTACACTTATCGTTGGCTTTGTCATCCGAAACTACCATGTAAGGGAATGAACATTAATTGAAAGTACTGTTGTACAATCGTGTGTCTTAAGTACAACAAAGCCGGGAAAATGTGATTTGACATGACTTTTGAATGAATACAAATCAGACATTAATTACATTGTATCTACCTCAGCATATTCGTGGACAAAACAAATAACCTATGAATGCAAAGGAAAATTGATGTTTTAGACTGAAAATCACTCTCATTTTCGAGTGAAATAGTCTGAAAAAAAGAAAGAACCACGTTAGTCGAAGCTCGAGTGCAAACTCGATCTTTACGATTAAAGAAATTTCACTCTAAAACGTCTAGTCCCTAGTTTCCGACTGTGGGAGTGAATCTTATTCACTATAGAATTTAGAGAGAAGCTTCCTGAATTACTATTACATCGTATTAGTATTAAAGAACAACAGCAGACGTTTTAATTGTCTTAAAGAATGGAAAAATTCAGACAGAAAACTCCATAACCGAACGAAAACAGAAATATCAAGACAATATCGATCATTTTGGCGTTCGTTTGGCAGTTTTTGGGCTTTCATTCAGTCTGCATGTGGTTGCATTGAATCTCAGTTAATCTTAGAGTCTGTAAACCCTACATTTGTTACAATTCTTTACTGTTTGTTCAATTTTGGGGGTTGAATTTGTAAAGTCTTTGTTTAAGTGATAACAATTTAAGTTGCGGCCCACACGTTGAATACGGGAAGAAAGCAGTTTCCTCTAGACTAGGTATGCTAAATAGAACCCGCGACTATATCTCCAAAAGCAGTCTGCAATCTCTTTTTGTTAGCTTAGTTATGCCATCTTTCGATTATTGTAGTAGGCCATACTGCATGGGGAGGAAGGTACACATCACACGACAATATTCTTAATAAATGTCTGAAAAGAGGCGCACGGATAATGCTGAAGTGTGCATTCTTAACTCCTTTAGCTGATAGGTTTGCTAGTCTTAATTAGATGTCAGAAATGTAAGAAATGTAAACAGGGCTATTCTCTTTGACAGAAAAAATAAGTAACAGAGTTAATGTGTAAACAGAAAGTATCAAAACAGTCTCGACGATTTTGACCCGACGACATTCGTTAGAATGTTGCCTGGACTGGGTACTCCGCCTGTGGTTGCTTTGAATCTCAGTGAAACTGTATAGGTATTTGGTACACTCTAAACAACATTTTACCGTTGATAAAAATATAAATACATTTGAGTGAGAAAAAAATCGTTATTTTGCACAAAGTCGTTGTGAACAAACGAAGATATTTTTGCCGATTCAGTAATTAAACTGAGATATACCATACCGAAGTTTTTGTTACCGAAGGAAATTAAACTTAACACACTTTTTTTTCTGTAAATGTGGTGCAGCATCGAAATGTATCGTCTGCAATCTCTAAGCCGATTGACAGTGAACATATTCATTCGTATTAATGCGTTTAATAATTGTCGACAAGGTCAAAAGAGCATTCCAAAATAAATCACTGAGCGGCTCTTCAAAATACTTTCAATTATTTACCAGACCACGTTATTAATAGGTAGAGAAATACTGCTGCATTCAGGAATTAGGTAAATGCTGTTAGTGTTAATATTATAATAGTGTCAAAAAATCCGCCAGATATGGCGAAAAAGCGATGCAAACTTAGGAACTCCAAAGTTATACCAGGGAAGGCGAATCGTATACACTTACCGATCTCTGTTCGTCCGGGAGCAGTGAGGAAATAAAAGAGAATGGGAATAATATTAATTGAGAATCATTCTATTATAAAATTGTGTGCCTAAAGTAAAGAACTATGAAACAAAATGTCATACGATTTGATCATTTTAACTGGATTGAAACGTCAAAAGGTTTTAGAATGGAGTGGAGTGGAGTGGAGTGATATTTCATGGCTGGCTCGGTATGAGAGGTTTTTTTTCCAGTAAATTAACACTAGTTGAAGTGGCGTGTATATACAAGTTTTATAGTGAACCGATATTTCCAGACAGAGACAACTCTCTAAATTCCAAAGTGTGAAATTAGGGACTAGATGTTTTAAAGTGAAAATCACCCTCATTTTCGATTGAAATAGTCTGAAAAAAAAAACAAGAACCACGTTAGTTGAAGCTCGAGTGAAAACTCGATCTTTACGATTGAAGAAATTTCACTCTAAAACGTCAAGTCCCTAGTTTCCGACTGTGGGAGTGAATCTTCACTCGAATGGAGTGAACTTTCACTCGTTGGAATTTAGAGAGAAGCTTCCTGAATCAATACTACATCGTATTATTATGAGAGAACAACAGCAGACTTTTTAATTGTCTTAAAAATTGAAAAAAAAATAGACAGAAAACGCCATAACCGAACAAAAACAGAAATATCAAGACAATCTCAATCATTTTGGCGTTCGTTGGAAAGTTTTTGGGCTTTCACTCAGTCTGTGGTTGCATTAAATATCAGTTAATCTGAGAGTCTGTAGGCCCTACATTATTTTGTTACAGGTCCTTACCGTTAGTTCTGTTTGGGGGTAGAATCTATAAAGTCTTTGTTTAAGTGAAAGGTAAAACATCGATATGTTATGAATTATTTTCTAATGAATTAATGAATTAATTTACTGAAGAAAGAAATTTTCCTGAAATTCAACTGAACCCGCTTTTTTTTTTTTTATAAATATCTGATATTTGGTTCAGTAGGTGAATTGTTTGCGTTTTTAAAGTTATGGTTTCCTTTACCATGCGCTTGCAAAATGTTTGATTTGTGACTTGAAAAGAAATGCAAACTAGTTGAATGTGGAATTATGTCAAACAGAATTAATGTGTAAAAAGAAAACATCAAAATAGTCTGGATGATTTTGACCCGCTGACATTTGTTAGAATGTTGCCCGGACTGTACTCCGCGTGTGGTTGGTTTGTATCTCAGTAAAGCTTTCTTTCTGTAAATACGTTGTTTTGGTGCTGCATGGAAATGTTTCGGTTGCAAGTTCAAAGCCGATTGACAGTGAATATCGTCTTTCGTTTTAATGCAAATAATAATATTGTTCTGCACTACAAGGTAAAGAGGACATCCTAAAATAAATCACCGAGAGGCTTGTCAAAATATTTGTAATTATTTACCAGACCGCGTCATTTCTAGATAGAGAAATACTGCTGCATTCGGGAATTGTGTAAATGCTGTAAGTGTTAATATTATAGTAGTGACAGAAAATCTACCTGATATGGCGAAACAGCGATGCAAACTAAGGAACTCCAAAGTTATATCAGGGAAGGCGAATCGTATACACTTACCCTAGGCTGCGAATGTTCGTCCGGGAGCAGTGAGGAAATAAAAGAGATATGAGAATAACATTAATTGAGAATTATTCTACTATGAAATTGTGTGCCTAAAGTCAAGAAATATGAAACAAAATGTAATACGATTTGATCATTTTAACTGGACTGAAACGAAAGGGTCAAAAGAAATTCAACCACACCAACTTTGCGGGAAGTAATTCATGACTCGCTCGATATGAGAGTTTTTCGGTAAACTAAATGAACACTAGTTTAAAGTAGAGTTTAGCCTTGAAAGACATCAATTGAAAAGAAACATTGCAGCCGTAAGATGCAATTCCACAGTATACAAGTTTGGCAGTGAACCAATATTTCCAGGCAGAGAGAAGCTTCCCGAATAATTACTACTACATTAAATCATTATTCAAAAAAAAGAACAACAGCAGACGTTTTGCTTGTTTTAAGAAGGAATACATTTTAGACAGAAAACTCTTAACGGAACGAAAACAGGAATAGCAAGACGATCTCGATAATTTTGAATTAATGGCGTTCGTAGAAGTGTATTGGTGACTTTTACTCAGTCTGTAGTTGCACTGAATATCAGTAAATTTTAGAGTCTATACATTTGTAAAAATTTTTTACCACTGAGAAGGAAATGAAACTTGAAAACAAAATGAAACACCACTTTTCATCCTTTCCCCTTTTTGGGGGTTTAGGCTAAATACCATGATTGTGTCTGGTGGTTAAATCTGTAAAGTCTTCATTTAAGTGAAATGAAATGCACCAGTTTGTAATGAATCACTTGTTTTTACGAAAACAGAAAGATTCCCCAAAAGTAATGATTGGTAGGAAAAAAACCCTGTTTCACCAGGAAATGTTTTTTTTTGTAAGAAATTCAACTGAACCCGCTTCGTTTGTAAATATCTAATTTTTGGTTTGGTGTATGGATTTTGGATGGGTATAATGCTTTTGCTACTGGACAGTAAAAAATTAAATCGAGTTGTATCCTTTACAAAGTGAGTTTTTCTTTTACCGAAAATCAACTCTTTTAAACGGATCGGATGAGTTCTATTGACAGTTGAACTAAACGTTGTAAGTATAAAGTAGCGTTTGGTTTTGTATCATATTATGTCAAACAGGCAATCTCGATTATTTGGACCCAAAGACATTCGTTTGAATGTTTGGGGATTTAAACTCAGTCTGTGGTTGCTTTGAATCTCAGTAATGAGTCTCTGTGAACAAAACAAATGACAGGTTAAAAGCAAACTGGAAATTAATTTGAAAAGGACAAAAGCAGACTTTTTCACTTGAAGAATAAAATGCATCGTTAAAACATTCCAACATGATTGTATCAAATAACTCAATCTGTAAAGTGTTCCTGTAAGTTGAAAAATAAAACACCACACTCTAAAAACTGTGTTGAGCAATTGAACACTATCTTGCTATCAATTTGTAAACATGTTTAGATGCTAAACATTATGTGTCCAATTCCTAAACATTAGTGTTCACTAGCTTAACACTATCCATCCTCACAAACTGATAGCAAGAAAGTGTTTAGAAAATTGCTAAACACAGTTTTTGCAGTGCACTAGTTTGGAAATGTTGTTGAGACTTTCACTCAGTCTGTGATTGCGTTGAGTGTCATCAATCTGAGAGTCTATTCATTTGCATAAACACATCTGTACTTATTGTTCTGTCATTTTCTTTAACCAAAACTGTATGATTAATGAACCGGGAAAGGCAATGGGTTGCGTCGATTGGAAAAACAAACTGTTTTACTCAACTTCTGATTTAATTACTCTAATAATAAAATAATATTAATAATAATAATAATTTGGGAGGCTAATCAACCTTACTCGCAGCTGGTATGCTAAATTGCGAAGGACGCGGATACATTGTGGTCGGTCCGCTGACACGTAATGGTGGCTATGGCTGCTGGCCACATCGACCCATATATGACCACGGAGCACAGCCTGAGATCGAAAGTGTTTGATTTTTCCGGAGGGAGGAAAACCGAAGGGCCCGGAGAAAAACCCTCGTGGCACAGGAGAGAACCAACGCACAACTCTACTCACATGTGATCCGCGGCCAGGATGCGAACCGTGGTCACCTTGGTGAGAGGCGAGCGCTTCATGCACAATCCACACATGCCACCCAAATAACTGAAAATTGTTTGTGGCCGTAGGCCCCCCCCCCTAATGATCTCACATAGGCGCTTGAGCAATTGTTCCAAAAGAATTAGGAGTCAATAGGTGTATCCGACATCCTTCAGATATCATTCACTGGCCCTTGACAAGTACTGATCATGTCATTCAATATAGACAATCTGCTGCCCTCCGAAATCATATAGGCCTCAAAGCTAGAAATCGAATCGTACACTTTTTCATTCAAAACGTACCATTTAACCCTCGGAGCAGAGTGACCAAAAAAATAACACCGTGGAACCACATGGAGAATTTTATCACCACACTGTTTCTAGGTCAATAACCCCCTCATGCACAAGATATAGGCAGGTCACATGGCTTTTGTGTGGGCCAGGATTGTTTACGACCTGTCTGAACTCTGGGCGGCACGAGGGGTTGACACAGAAAGATCGAGGGGTTGACACAGAGAGATCGGTGGCACAAAGGGATTGGCCACTTAGATCTCCATTTACTGCACAAAGCCATTAGGCGCTTCTTACTCTGCAGTAGTTAAGGCCTGGCTAATGGGAGTCTACAGGCTTGTGGTGTATATTAGGGGTGAGGATTACATGGATCCTTGGCCTTATTGGCCCATTGAAAAAAAAGTAATGCCTTTATGTGGAAAATGTGGAGAATTTTATCACCACGTGGCTTCTCCGAGGGTAGGAATAAAACAAAATGAAAACATTAATTGAAAGAGTATTGTAATACAATTGTGTGTCTAAAAGAAAAGGAATACCGGAAAAATGTTATTGGATTTGACTTTGGAACGAATGGAAATCAGACGTTAATTGCATTGTATCTACCTCAGCTTCTTCGTGAACAAAAAAAATGATCAATGACTGCAAAGAGCAAAAAAATCTCAGTAAATTAATAGTAAGCTGCATATTATTTTGATTGATGAACAGCACGCTTTTTATTGTCTTTGAGAAGGAAATAGCCCTTTTTTAAAAATGCAAAGATAACATTTCCTCCTTTCCTTTTTTGGTTTAGGCTAAGTTACCATCATGATGATTGTATCTAGTGGTTGAATCTGCATGGTCTTTATTTAAATGAAAAGTAAAACACCAACTTGTATTGAATTAAATTGTTAACAACAATAGAAAGATTGCCGGAAGCAAGAATTGCTTCAAAATAAAACGTGCTACAGCAGGAAATTATTTTGGAAAGAAATTCAACTGAATCGGCTCTGTTTGTAAATATCTGATTTTTGGTTCGGCAGGTAAAATTGTTTCCTTTTTTAAAGTTATGGCTTACTTTCTTTCTGCTTGCATATTGTGTGTGTTCTGAATGAAAAAAAAATAGTTGAAGGTGGAACTAGGTCAAGGAGATATGCAGAATAATGCTTTATTGTATTTAAAAGTAAGAAAAATGCGAGTTGTATCTTGTACATTTTACTTATTCACGGAAGATGAAACCTCTTACACGGGTCGGCTGAGATCTCTAGACAGTTCCAACTTCAATAACAAAATTCAACTGAACCCAAATTTTGGAAAATATATTGGGGGGGGGGTGGGTGTTTACAATCCCCAAAACAATTGTATCAAGAAGCTAAACCTGAACAGTTTTCGGGTAAGTTAAAAACTAAAATACCCCGGGTTTTGGAAAGTTGGTAATACTTTCACTTAGTCTGATGTGGTTGCATTGAATCTTATTAAATCTTATAGAGTCTATTTGTCTCGGTATTTTTTTTTACCAGAACTATAGGAGTAATGAACCGGGAAAGGCAATGGGTTGCGTCGATTGAAATTCAGGTTGTCTTTACTCCACTTCTGATTTAACTACTCAATTAACTGACAATCGTTTGGATTTGACATTGGAACGAATGGAAATCAGACGTTATTTACATTGTATCTACCCCAGCTTCTTCTTGAACAAAATAAATGATCAAAGACAATGAAGGAAATAAAACTCATTAAATTAAAAGCAAGCTGGGCATTTTTTTGAATTGAACAACAGCAGGCGTTTTACTTGTCCCGGAGAAGGAAGTGGGATTTAAAACAAATGCAAACCTACAATTTCCTCCTTTCTTTTTTTCTGGTTCAGGTTAAATTACTACGACTGTATCCAGTGGTTGAATCTGTTAAAGCGATTTGTGTCCTTTACACAGTGAGTTGTTTTCACCGAACATCAAACCTTTTTAACTAGTCGGCTGAGATCTCTAGACAATTGCAACATCAACAAAAAAAATTAACTGAACAAAATAATTGTTTTTTTAATTATTTCATTTTCGGTTCGGTATGAGAGGTTCCTCTTTCCGGTAAACTTAATATCGTGGTTTAAATTGGATTTTCGTCCTGCATCACATTAAGTCAAATTTAAGCAATCTCGAATATTTCAACCCGACGACATTCCCTTTGAATGTTCGGGGATTAAAGTCAATCTGTGGTTGCTTTGAACCACAGTAAACTAGCGAAGCAAATTATCAATGGTGGCAAAAGAAAAACGCTATTTTTTTAAGTAAAACAGCAAGTCGGAGATTAAATTGAAATGAACAACAAGTGACTGTTTATTTGAACAAGAAAATGGATCGTTAACATTTTCCAACCAAATATCATTAGTGTACTATTTCCACATTACCTCCCTTTTATTATTTTTTTTGTATCAATTGGCTAAACCTGTAAACGTTTTCCTGTCATTTAAAAATATTACACCTCCAGTTTTGGAATGTTGGTGGGACTTCACTCAGTTTGTGGCTGTGTTGAATCTAATTAAATCTTAGAGTCCACAAATGTGTAATCATTCTTTGCCGTTTGTTCTGTTTTCTTCTAACCAAAAAAAAAACCACGCCAGTTCTCAGGTGAATAGCAACTTGGATATTATTTTGAATTAAACAACACTATACTTGTTACTTGGAGAAAACAATGATTCTTATAACATTCCAACATTCTTTAACATTCCAACATTATATTTAAAGAATTTTCTTCTTTCTCACCTTGTTTTGGATTAAATTCCAAATGAATGTAAAAAGAAAAACAAAGAGATATTTTACATTCACATTCTACACTTACCGGTGGGGGCGGCTGAAGATGTTCACCCTTCATATGTATGGAAAGTGGGGGAAAAAGATAAGAAAATAACATTAATTTGTTGCAACGGTATTCCAAATCAATCGCATTCTAAAAAACAATATGGGGACATGTGCTCGGATTTCAGATTTTTTTTAATCTAACGACAAAATCATGGCTGAATCTGGCTTCACCACTCTGCAAGGAAAATATATTAATTTTTAACAAAGAAGAAGAAACGAAAAAAATCCACAAGTTTAAAGTTAAAGTGTTAAGTAACTGAAAAGAAATGGTGCTAATGAAGATCGTAAACACAGTATACTATTCTTTGTGTTCACGAAAATACATTAATTTCATGTACTTTTATTTTATTTTTTGGTTTTGTATTTGTAATTGTAATTGTACGTTGATGATGTAATTTGTGATGTATGACTGGCCCCCATGGGTAAATATATATAAATAAATAAATAAATAAATAAGTGAGTAATAAATCATCACTGAAAAATTGCCTGGGTTAATTTTATCTAACGACCACATTAAATTTAGTCTGGTATGACCACACGTTTTGGTTGAATTTAACAGAAATTCTAACCCAAATAATAGAGTAAAGGACAACCCAATTTTGGGTAGTTTCAGTTTTTACCCTTCCTTGTGTAAAATTAACCCAGGCAATTTGTCAGTGTTTATTACTGTAAGAAATTTCTCTCGATCCACTTGCCGTGTAAATACATTCTGTTTGGTACATTTTTAGTTTACAAGGCCGACTGTGCGATATCGTCATTCATAAACGCGCTCAATAATTGCTCCAAAAAAAACCAAAGTCAGTTGGTACATACTGCCCTAAAGTATTGACAATTTTACAGCGAACAAACAGCGTCACGTCCAGACAAAGAGCAAATTCATGCATAGGTCTAAATAAGTAGTTTTTGTTAATGACCGCGGATCAATGCTTAACTCCGAAGATTACAAAGAAATTGAATTCTACATATACTCGACGTCAAAATCTTCGGCTATCGGAACCAGACTATCAACCCAATGGTTCTTTGACTTAATTTCCTTTTAAAAATTCCCAAAGCCATGGAATCAACTTCAATAAGAAATGGGATTTGATATAAAACACAAAATTAAAAACAAATTTAATAGAAAAGATCGCTTTTTTCGCTTTGTCTTTTGTAAAATTTGTGAACTACGTTTTAGTGGAACTTTCAATCGTTGATACGATGAAATTTTCGTAATCATATCGTGAATTTGATCTATGCTTGATTCTATTTACTCTTCCAAAGAGTCAAAAGAAGCTCAAACATGGGATGACACAAAGTCGTTTGTCGTTTTGAAAAAAAAATGAAGATCGCTGTGCCGATTCAGTTATTAAAGTAATGTACTACCGATGGAACTTTGTTAAAGAAAGCAATTTAAGTAAAAAAAAAATTAAAAAAAACTCATCACTGTAAACATGGTGTGTTTTTTTCCCTGCAAAAGTGTGGGAATGTTTTGGTTACAATTTTAAATCCTGTCGACAGTGAAAGTCGCTATTTGTTTTCATGCGTTCTACATTATATTCTACAAGACAGGGTCAAGGTTAGTCTTGGTTCAGGACTGGATTTTGTATTCCCCAGTTTGGAGCCAGTCCCGAAATCATGTAAATACTTTGGACAACGAGAGCATATCCCCCAATAATGGCGAAACCGCGAAGCAAGCTTACAACTCCGAAGTTTGCAAAGAATGTGAACACTTACCGGTGGGGGCGGCTGCAGATGTTCATCCGTAATCGGTATGGAGATTTAAAAAAAAGTGAAAGAATGACATTATTAATTGCAACGGTATTCTTAATTATTTGTGATCTAAAATACAACAATATAGGCAAATGCCTTCGGATTTCAGAATTCGTAATCCAATGCCTTATCTGCACAAATTGTTTTAGGCTATCGCGGAAAAAAAGTTGAGGGGGGGGGGGGATTCCGCTTCCCCGGCCCTTTAAGGGTTAAAGCTACCTTCTGACAAATTGAAAAATTGCCTGGGTTAATTTCACCCAAGAAAGGGTGAAAACTGTAGTCAGTTGCAGTCATTCAAGACCAAATTAAATTTGGTTTTGTATGACTACAACTTTTAGTTGATTTTAGCAGAAATTCTAACCCAATCAATTGGTTATAGAACAACCGAATTTTGGGTATTTTCAGTTTCCAACCTTTCTTGGGTAAAATTAAACCAGGCAATTTTTCAATTTTTCAGAAGGTGGCTTTAACCCTCAAACGGCCGGGGAAGTGGAATCCGCCCCCCCCCAACTTTTTTTTCCGCGATAGCCTAGATTTTGTTTTTGCGGCTCGAGCTGTTATGACTTTTTAGCATCGAGGCTTGCGCATATTTTGATACCAAAAAAATAAAAATCGGACCACGGGTTGAAACGCAGCGAACAATTTTCCGGCGCTACGCTACGCGCCGTGAAAACTGAATTTCCCCATATGCGTCGTGCACAGAGCAGAATTACCATTCATACATAGGAATAATTAATTAGCCATAATTTCAAAACCCCCTTGACCTAGTCATGAAATTTCTTGGGTATATTTATGATGAGTTGCTCTTTGTATGTACCGAGTTTCGAAATTTTCGCTCGATGGCCGAGATCTTAGGGGCCCCCCGGCTGGGAGATGGTCAAAATAACCCGGCCCTTTTCGAGTTAAGGTTAAAGGCAAGCTAGACATTGATTTCAATTAAACAACGACACGCCTTTTACTTGATGGAGGAATTGAGGCTCAACATTCAAATGTTTTTTTTATCTACAACAAATATATAATAATAAAAAATTCAAATTATATAATAATAATTTCTTCTTTCCTCTCTTTTCAGTTTTAATTCCCACGATTGTATCACGTTGATGGCATGTAGGCCTAAATACTTTCCATAATGACAGCATATTTTCTACACTTACCGTTGGCTTCGGCGGGATCCCACTCTGTATGGAAATAAAATAGATGGCAGAATAACATTTCTTGAAACACCCTTACTATCGTTATTAAAAGCCGTGGACTGTCTGGTTCCCCGACCCGACAATATTCGACGTCTTAGGCTCTGAGAACCAGACTATAAACCTAATAGTTCTCGGTACTCGATTCCCCCCCCCCAAAAAAAAAAAAAAATGAAAGCTGAAAGTGGTATTATTATCTGCAATACAGCTTTTTGATATTCAGAGGTAAAAAAAACCCGAGTTGTATCTCACAGTGAGTTGTTTCACCGAGAATAAAACCTCTTGAAAAGGTCAAGTGAGATCGATATGTTGTAACATCGAAAAAAATCATCTAAATACAAATTTTGGAAAGAAAATCAGGTGTGGTTCACTTTTAGCTTTCTTTGGTTTCATAAACTTAAACGTGAGGTGACAACCTTTTTATTTCAGAAGGCTTTATTTGAGTTATTATGCACTCGGTGAACATCTTGCGGTTTAAGGTTTCGATGTTTGTCCAGTAAATCAAGATTGTATCTTGGAAGTACCCAACAATTGTATAGTATTAGTAATTTTAATTCTAATCATACGGTTTTAATTATAATGTAATTTGTACTGTAATATTGTGGCGAAAATTACTATAGCAGCAGAGTCTAAAGAGGGCGCGCTAGCGGCTGCGGGCCCCTATATAAGAGGCCGCGAGGCAGTTGCTGGAAGAGACGTTCTTGTAGACGCAGACGGAGACACAGCCCTCATAAGAGCTCACGCTATTACGCGCGCTGACGGCGTGCTGGGTGGTGCGGTGGAGTCAGGCTGGCATAAGGAGGCACGGAGTCCGCGGAGGCTACTGGAGGCAGAGCGACATACAGCGATCTGCTGATTGTAACGTGACGGAGCCGGAAGGGCGCGCTCATCTACCCGCCGCCTCGAGAAAGGATCGCGACTGGAAACGGTGGAGGGCGGGAGAGTGGAGGCGCACAGGAACGCTAGAGGCGTACGGTTCTTACCCGGGATTCAGAGGCTATCCCCAGCCAGGCATCGCCGTGCTGCCCAGCACTGCCTTACCGTAGCGGCTAATGCGAGGCTACCCATAGAGATAATTGAGAGGCTCAGAGACCAATCACGTATTAGAGGCTAACATTATAATTTAACGAGAGGTCCATCATATGACATTGATTCTGTGTAAATAAATCAAGCAGTAATTGAGGTCATTGCCTGTTGTGTACTTAATTGTCTGTCCTTGTCCATCTTTGAGGTTGAGGGGCGTGGGTGAGTGCTGCTACGCGTATAGGGCGGTATATTTCCATCCAAACGGGCCTGCATTCCCGGCTGCTGGGGTACTGATCCTAAGCTAGGTTGTCTGGGTAAAGGGACTAAGGATCGGGTCACAGATATTCCCGCCACAATATGCACATTTGAATTTTTTTATGCACTTGCGCATTATAATTATCATTATTATTATTATTAAGACAGAAAACTTGCAGCTAAAATGAAATTTCACAGTATACAAGTTTTATACCGAGCCAACATTTCTAGGCAGAGTAAGCTTCTTGCATTACTACTATGTTGTGAGAACATTATCTGCCAAATATGGCGCCGGAGGCGAAACATCACATTAAAACAGTAAACCATACTTGAATACACCAAAGTTGGGAAAGTAGATGAGTTGTTCCCTTACTTCTTCATCTGATTCTCTATCCTGTACGAAATAAAACAGATGAGGGAATATTTTCTTAGCATTTAACTTCCTCACGGAGTCGTTGTGTGAATAAAAATACCAAGACAATTTCTATCACTTGGACTCAATAGCAATAGTTTGAATTTTAGTGCGACTTTCACTCAGTCTGTGGTTGCGATGAATCTAAGTAAACCTGAAATTCGATACCTTCGAAACAAAACGTTCAGAAAAAAAACTTATTCGAATACCTTCGGAAAAGACAATTTAAAGTGAGAACACTTCTTTAGATAATTCTGAATTGGACAATCCTAGACATTTTTGTGATAATTTTTTGGGGGTAACTTGCAATCAATGAAACAATTGAGTCAAAAGAAATTACTACAATATCTTTCCCCACTGAAGACCCAGTTCACTTATTTTTAACGGAAGCAAATTCACTAATACTTGCTTTAAAAATCAGAAATAAGGGGTAGCCTGCACCCCTAGCAATGTATTTCATCGGTTCACTAGTTTATCGACATTACCAGGAAAAGTGGTGCACAAATTACTACTACGTTGTTCAAACATATCCGCCAATTAGTACGCCCGATCCAGGCGAAACATCACGATGAAAAAGTAAGCCATATTTCACAGTAGGCATACATCACAGAAGGGAAAGTGGATGAATTGTACCCTTACCATTTTGTCCTGTAATTCGTCAACCTGTATGAAATGAAAGATACGATATTTTTGTTTAAACAAAAATTTTTTTTTAGAGGATTCATTGTGAAAATAGAAATATCAGGGTAATGTCCATGATTTTGACCCAACAACATTCACTGATTGTGTTGAATTTCGGTAAGCCTTAGAGTCTGTACATTTGTAACAAATCTTAACCGTTTGTTCTTTTTGACAGAAACCAAAACTGTATAGTTGATGAACCTGGAAAGAGAATCGATCGCATCTCTGGGAAAAAAATGTCTTTACTCTACTTCTGATTTAGTAAAACAAACAAATAACTGACAATTAATTGTGGCCGTATCTGCCATGATCCGACATTGTCGTTCAATGGTGAACAGTGCCATTTGTTCCGCAATGTGCGACGATACTAACTTTGTTAGTAGGAGTTTTTTTAATTGCATTTAATTGCATTTAATTGCATTTTCATACTCCAGCAGTTTCCCGATTCAAACAAAGCCAAACAGCATCAGGTCTGGTGGAACAATTTCTCAGGCATACTCCAGACCCAGGCCAACTTGTATAGTTGAGCTCTCAGTTTATACCACAAGGCTTTTCAAGTCTGGCCGATGTTTTCACATGTCCATATTTTGTTAGGCTCCCTTTTGTGGCAATGGGTGCAAACAAGTATGTCTGTTGGCTTCTCTTTAGACTTTTTCAAGGTCTTTGAGCTGTGCCGAAAAAATGTCGATGTAGGTAACATAATGTTTTATTTCTGTAGCCACATTGAGAGGTGATTGTGTTCACCCATTGTTCACACAATTCCCAAAAATGCACACTAAAGGATTGTGTTCACATTCACCATGAATGTATGTTTATGTACCACCCTACTGAATTCAATGCGGGCTATCGACTTCTCTTCAGACATGTTCAAGAGCTTCGAGCTGTCAACAAATATGGATTTTCTTTTCTTCTTTGACTGTACACGCAAACTGCTGGGTCATACTTACCCGAGTCGAAATCCAAATTTGCTTTACGCTTTCTCGGGTAGTAAACGGCTTGCTTCTGGGTCAGCAATGACAGTTGTGCAGGTCATTTTAACCAAAATACTCTCGTTTTGACCCGGAAAAGGGTAGAGCAAATTTGAACGTCGATCTGACCCGGCAGGGACATTTTAGAGTAAATGAAATGAAGCAGATGAGGGAACATTTTTAGACTTAAAACTCTATTGCTTTCAAAAATTGTTCAACAAGAGAGAGAGCCAATGCATTAATGGTTGCCCTTGCCATCCTGAAAAGTCATCACAGTTGATGGTTATGTAGTTTTGAATATTTTCCACCGAACCAACCAATCTGAGAAGTTCTGTTGCATCATAAAATTATTATGAATGCTACTAAAAATGAGAGCGTATTCGCCAACTTTAGCGAAAACATGAAACGGCCTTAAGCATTCCGAAGTTATGGGTGGACCGTATACACTTACTGGTGGCTGTGTCGCTTGGATACCCGATCTGTAATAAAAGGATATAAATGAGGTGTGAGAATAGACATAAATTGACTCTCTCAAGAAAAAAAACCAGCAGTTAAATGGCATTGGGTTTCACCAATTCGCTCTTTTCACACTCCGCAATTGGGCATGCAGAGCCTCGATCTGGCAACTTTACACAATAAAAATAGCCAAAGCAGTGATCTGAACCCCGACACGGGAATCACTGAACCGGCTATATTTATTGTGTAAAGTTGCCAGATCGAGGCTCTGCATGCCCATGGCGGAAGTGTGAAAAGAGGGAATGTAACCCACTGAATGTAGATGGGACGGAAAAGAAAACTAAGCCATGCGATGCATAGAATATAACTGAGCCTCATTGAACAAAACAAACTTACGATGATGGAAAAAGAAGCAAACTGGTTTTTGAGTTAAAAGCAGGCTTGATATAATTGTTAAATGAACAACAGCCAACTCTGTATTTGAAGAGCAAACAGATATTTAAAACATTTCAACATTTTCTTTATAATATTTCTTCTATACTCTATATTTTTAATTTTCAATTCACATGATTGTATCAATTCTGTTTGTAAACATTAGAGTTTTTAGGTGTAAAACACATCTTTTTTTTTACCTCGATAGACAAAAACACAACTTAAGTGGAACAGCATTTTGTAGATGAATGGGGATTTGACAAAGTTATGATTTTTTTTATCTGAAAACGGAAACGACCCAAACAGTCCCTTTTAGACGTCTTTTGTGAATTACGTTTTTGTGGTGACCTACAATCGATGAATCGAACATTATCGCATTTATATCTTGCAAGGGCGGATCCATAATACAATTTTTGGGAGCCCAAAAAAATTTGGTCCCCCCCAAAAAAAGTGGATCAAAAAAATTACGGTGTGGGGTTCGGGGCCCGCTTAAGGACCCCGAGAATTTGTTGCATTCTAGATGCACTGTGATGCGATTTGAGGCAATTTCTGACCCAGGCACTGCAAAACTGGCATAGCGTTTAGCTAGGCACTCAGACTCAGAAGAATTTGTTCTAATGATTCCGATTTCTCCCGCCATACACAGATACTGAGGAACAACTTGGTGGCCAGGGGTCACAGCTCTCGCCAAGTTCATCGTGCCATTGCCAGAGCTAAAGCTATCCCCAGAAATCTAGCTCTCACGGGAAAGGCCCCTGATGCCATGGCCAAACCCATGATTTCCTTGGTTACCACGTTTCACCCCAATCTCCCTCCCCTTCGCAAAATCACTAATGACAATCATCATATCCTCCATACTTCAGATCGCCTTGCCCGCGCCATCCCCAACGGCCCCACATTGGCTTACAGGCGTCCTCGAAATCTACGGGCCTTGATTGTTCGAGCTGAAGTCCCATCCTTAGATGCATCCCCTCCCACCCAGCATGGTACTTTCAAGTGCAGTTCCAGATGTGTTGTCTGCCAGATTCATATCCAGGAGTCTGACTCCTTTTCTGGCCACTCTTCTGTCACTACCCACAGAACCATTGGTAACATCACTTGTAACACCTCTAATGTCATATATCTCATTTCTTGCAGGGTCTGTGGAGTGCAGTATGTAGGTGAGACTAAGAATACGATCAAGAAACGTTTCTATGCCCACCGGTCAACGGTCAACACCAAGAAACTAGACACCCCTGTAGGTCATCACTTCAACCTGCCTGACCACTTCATTTCTGATATAATTTTGCAGGGCATTGAATCTCTTGGCCATCGCAAGGACTCAGTTCGCCTCATCAGAGAGAAAGTGTGGATGAATCGTATTCGAACTATTCAACCACATGGTCTCAACATCCAACTTGGAAATGATTAATCCTTTTCTTCCTCCATTGTCTTCTGTTACAGATAATCCACCTGGTCTTCCTTGTTTGTGTTTACCCATCTTCCCCCATCTTTCATCCCTTTCCACCTCCATACTGTCCCCCCCCCGCATCATCCCCCTTCACTCTCACACTCTTTTGTCCGTTCCCACTCCCTGTGACATTTGATCCTTCCCCTTTCTGGTCCCTCCCCAGTTTATACCAGACCCCCTTGTGGTTTGTCATCTCCCTTTATTTCTTTGTTCTCTCATCCACCCTCCCCTGCATCTTTCCACACCTTTCCCACCTAATCGTCCTTTTGTGTTTCTTCTTTCAGCCCTGCATGTTTGTGTGCACCCCCATGTTAATGTATGTACCTCTGTCATTTCTGTTTTAGCCTCTGAAGAAGAACTTGCTAAGTTCGCAACGTCAGGCCACAATAATTTCTAGATTTATATATTTCAGGTCCATCCAGTCAGTAAGCAGTTTGCAGCAGTCTTACTTTTTTCAGTTTAACGAATGATTTTTTTAGGAAAAGATGGTGGTGTACTCATTGCCTGCCTTTGTTGCAACGTCACATAAAAAAAGAAACAAATTGGTTTCGGGTTTTTTTTTTTTTTGGGGGGGGGGAGGGCATGGCCCCCTTTGCCCCCCCCTCCCCCGATCCGCCCTTGATATCTTGTATTGTAATATTAAATGGTTAATTCCATTTTACTCTTCCTGTATGTCAAAGGAAACTAAAACATCGTTTGGCACGAAGTCGTTTCGAAAAACGGGTGGATCTTTGGCCGATTCAGTTTTTAAACTAAGGACGTGCTACCGAATGATGTTTGTTAAAGAAAGCAATTGAAGTGAAGACATTGTTCCCTCTAAATATGTTGATTTTTTGTTGCAGCTTTGGAATGTTTTGGTTACACGTTTAAAGACACAGTCCATCATTTGTAATTTGTGCATTTTGTTCGTTTGAAGCAACAACAGTGTTCACATCTAAAAGAATAAAAAAGGTGTTGAACAACTAACCTGATGAAGTTTCAGCTCAGTTTTAGCTGTATATCTCGAGAAAATCAACATTCTAGGATCTCGATTTCAAATCAAAAGTTGCTGAATCATGCTTTGAATTGGGCCTGAATTCAGCGTCCGAGACACGTTCTCACAGAGCCGACTGCAGCTATACGCGAGGTGGCGCACTGAACTACGAATTATAGCAACCGCGCACGTTTCGCCGAATACAAAACAACAACTAAACCGGAAATTTCCAATGATTTCTTCAAAATGACAGCTGCCAGAAAGAACAATTTCACAGGGAGTTTAGTCCCATTACTATCTTATCTTTCAACCAAGTATGTTTTTTCTACAATAATTACGTCGGTTACTTTTTGGATAGCTGCAAATGATGGACTGTAGCTTTAAGGTGAATGACGGTAAAATGTCGCATTCGTTTAAATGCGTTTAATAATTTTTGCTACCAAACAATATCATAAGCGGTACTTGACATCCTGAAATAAAACATCTTAATGAATTTCCATAGTGATTGTGACCGTTGAGATCTTGATACTCACACTTTTAACCGTAGCGGCACGTCCTTTTACGATTGCAAGCCGGCGCCGCAAGCACAAGCAGATAACAGGGTTTCCACTGCCGACGGCACTTTGGTAAGGACCTCAGGAGGTTCAATGGTGGTACAAACTATAGCGGGACACTATTCTGATGTACGTTGCTTCAGTTCAGCTATGAAAAAATCACTGTAAAAAAAACGGCAGAAATTATCAACTTTAGATGCATGTCTCAGTTGAAGCTTTAAGAAAGGTGTTTCTTTAATCAAAAATAAGAATCACACGAATGCGTCTGCATGCATTGATTTCACATCTAACTTCATTTGGATGTGACCCATTAACAAAATGTAGCTGATATGGTGTATGCAAACATCATCGCTATTTGGTACCGAATCATAGTTTTCAATTTACAAAAAGGAGAAAAATCATCGCGTTCACATTCTACCTACTAGAACGACTAGACCCATGAATTCACTGCTTTGAAACTTCGCAATGAAATGTATTTATTCGCAATTCAAATTAAAACAAAATATTGGCAATTTGGTACAAGTTTGAAAAGCGATTTCAAATTGTAAAACAAAATCATTCTTTCTTTGACGAACTGCTGGAGGGGCCCTTTTGTGTGGTGACATCGTCATGACCTTGGGTTTAGCATCCCCACTGAGCATACGAATAATTTGCTTGATTTTCAAAAAAAAAAAAAACAAAACATCTGATCGTTTTCCAAGTTTCGGTTTGATGACGTCATGATTCTGAAACTTACAAATGGGG
This sequence comes from Patiria miniata, assembly GCF_015706575.1. NCBI lineage: Eukaryota > Metazoa > Echinodermata > Asteroidea > Valvatida > Asterinidae > Patiria > Patiria miniata. The sequence continues at coordinate 11,376,664 of NW_024037068.1, forward strand.
AAAAAACACGGTTGGTTCAGAAAAAATTGAAAATGATGTAATTGGAATTTTCCTTCAAAAGCCAACCATCATTTCACAATATCGCCTCTTTCGAAATGACAGTCGACGAAACACCGTAATATTCAATGCAATTTAGCTTCATTGCCAAAAGGGAAGGCTCCTCTGCGTCCAGTATTGGTTGGTGACACAAATTGAATGGAACAGAGAAGGTTTGTGCCCAAAATTGGCGCATGATGTAAGGGGAATTCCCCCGCAGAATCCTACGATCATTTCACAATCGCAACTGTTGGTGGTTTTCCCGCCGATCTGTGGTACCATTAAGTCAACAGTCTCTGAAATATCGTAATATTCAATGCGATTTAGCTGCATGGCCAGGCTCCTCTGCGTAGAGTATTAACGGTTGGTGACACAACCAGAAAGGGGCATGGCAGAGAAGGTTTGTTCACAACATTCACAACGTGGCGCATGATGTCATGGGAATTCCCCTATTTATCCCCTGCCCCCTAGAGGTTCTTTGGGGATCAAGGACCAAATATCACAGAATACTCTACATGTGCTGTGCACATGTGATAAACTGTCTGTCTCACGTATTGTTTTGTTTGTCCTTTGGTCGTATGTTAGTCCATAGGTAAGGGCACAAAAGCGTTCTGCTTAACCTTATGCCTAAATGTTGTCATTTAATTTCACACTTTGTAATTAATCACTGTGTGACTTTTTTTCTAATGTATACATATTTGTACATAATTGTAATGAATGACATCATTGAAATAAATGTTACTACACATTAAATGCTACTACACACACTTGTATGGAAAGGAATGCACACTACATGTTACTACTCAGTGGTATTATGTAGCTTTATAAATAGGCGGTTAGGGTTAAAAACCAATTCACAAAATTCACAAAATCATTTCACAAAATCATTTCACAACCACGTCCTATAGTCGTCGGCTTTCCCACCCGATCTGTCAATTAACTGGTCATAAACTATATTCGGTCGACTTTTATAATTGTATGTGTGTGAAGGTAAACCTGATTAAAGAGACAAACTGTTCCATGAAGTTCTTAACTTACAAACTGAATGAAAATAAATACATATTCATCGAAAGCTGGGGAAAGACAGCTTGGAGTAGGAACCGTTTTTGTCAAAATGTTTGCTTTAAACATCTAGTATGTACAGGGATGGCTAGGACGTTAGACCCCATAGACCAGTTGCATTCAGTGGCCATCTTTGAGGTCTTTCATATTTCGCAAAAATAACATTCATATTCATCGCGATAGTGGCCGATTAGAAGCAAATTAGTTCCATGCTGTCATTCCTGTGGTTCGTATTAGCTTTTAGACGTTCAAATTCGTTGTTAGACCACACATCGTCACCGTTTTCACGAACAGCCACATACTATATATATTATGTTGATTTTGAAGTAAAGTGTTTTCGAGATAATCACAAAAGAAGTTTCTCATATTTTAAAACTGCAAGAAATACTACTTTGCAACAACTTTGTGCAGCAAGAAAACCATCACACGATTCTACGTGAGCTGAAGTTTTACATAAACCCGGTAATAAGACTTAATAAAGCAGTTAATTAGTGGAAATTAATTAGTAAAGATATGTGGCTCTTTGTGAAAACGCAAATTCACGTTTCCGACATATTGGCCCTTTCTGTTCAACGTGTATTTCCATAGGCGCGCGTGAGTACGCGCGCGCGCCTGAAAATGTAACAAAGATATGTTGCTCTTCGTGAAAACGCAAATTTCATTTGACCTACTTTTACGTATTTCCGTGCAATGGGTTTTGTACGCGTTCAAAGGGCCAAAATGTATGTGGCTCTTCGTGAAAACGCAAAATGCAGTTATCGAGATTTCTGCCCCTTGCAACATTAATGTAACTTAGAAATTAATGATGTTTTGCTTACAGAAACATGTCAAAATGGTTAAGTACATTGTTTTAATGCGAAATATCGAAAAAAATCAAAATCGAAAAAAATTGTAATTTTGGAGATATGTGGCTCTTCGTGAAAACAGTGACGACATGTTCATGTTTAACACATCCTAAGTTGAATGATCATTCAAATTTAGTTGTCGGTTTGGTTTACGGTTATTTACGGAAGAATCATATTTTTGTTTTCATCTCCGCGCATTCTGCTTAGCACTTTCTGCATTCAAAATAATAGGACTTTCACATGTTATTTTGTTATTGGTTTCACTCTAGTTGCTTCATGTTCATAGTATCTGTTATCTGTCTTTAACCTAAAGATGTAACAATGTAAACTCGTGATGCGAGAAAATTAACCATTAAATACGTGTACATTAAAGTCGAAATATATAAACAGTTAAAGACAACATTAAACTTAGGATATCCCTCAATTTTCGCCAGACTGTTTAATGTTTAGCCAAAAACATGCAAAAAGATGCTTAACGGTTTGGGTTGCCCGGCGGTTGCCGGCTGGCATGACGTCACAGATCGCATGGTATATTATACACATATAGACTGGCAATGAGGTCACTAGCTTCCATCTATGCCCCCCCCCCCCCCCCAGGGACTGTGAGTGACCAGAGAATGCAAAAGAGGGTCCTATTTCGGTCTTGGGAAATAGGAACTTCTACTGGTCACAAACAGGCCCGAGGGGGGCCATAGACGTGCACTAGGGACCGAATTATGCCGGTCCATATGTGTTTTATAACTCACCTCTGTCCAAAATATAAAATAAGAAAAGAAACATTTCAGGGTTGAATTATTGAAATTTTTTAACTCAAGAATAAACTCAAAAGCAATTCAACTGTAAGCAATTCAACAATTAATGGAACGCTTTTAGTTTCCCTAGATTAAATTTTTGAGTTTGAGTTTTGTCAGAGGGCTCTGTTACCAGTCAAAAATGCCTGATCAGGTACTATACTCTGGAAATTACGCCCGCGCGATGTCTCGACGCGCGCCTACTCGCTGACGCAAGTTTCATACACGAACCTTTATTAGTGAATCACAGTGACCGCGTTTCAGCCAACCAGGATAAAGTTCAAGCAAGAGGTGTGTTACGAAGGCCTATAACCACTCCTTTTGTACATTTATAGTTTAAACAAATAATAATTTCATCCGAATTTCACAGTTTACGAGCGCGAACTCGCGTGCACGGCAGCGCTTTCACCCATCTTTTTCCGAGTTCATGGTCCACAAAATGGTCTTATAGCAAAGAAATTGTGATTTACCCTGCGTAGGCAATTCTGGGCCTATCTACAGGTCTGCACCCACAAGACTGCCTAATTAATACATGTAAAGGTGATTTCCGAGTTGTTGTGTTTACCGGGAAGGGGGGTAATCATTCATGCGCCCACAACGTTACATGTTGAGTCAGATGAGATGGGGATAAGGGGCCGCAACCGTGTGTCTTTTTATGTACAGCTATAGATTAATTATGTGGTTTTTTTTCGAAGAAGTGTGTTCTTAAGTGAGGAAAATAGCAAGCATCAACAGAACCATTCCTAATTTGTTTCAATTTTTGGAGTCCGAAAAAAGTTGGAGGATGAAGTGCTCTGCGAGCTGGTGTACATATGTTCAAATTCAACTTACGACCGCGTGTAGGGAATATTTCTGTTGATGTATGTGTTATCTGGCAGGGATACCGGTGTAGGCAATTCAATGAACTGCCGAGAGCGTATTTTGTTAAATGGTTTTCTCTTTCGTAAATACGCACAGCAAGGTGGTGGTGGCGGCGGTGGTCGGGTTAAAACACATAAGCCGCCTGCAGGCCTATCCGCTCTGTTCACAAGTACCACCTCAACGGCAAAGGAAGTACAGTTGCGGGTGACCGACCGACGCCATCTTGCCTGACTGCAATTCATTTGCTGCAAAGCGCGGCCACTGCGTGTACCTGTACATAGAACAAATCCCCTGGTGTACGCGCGGCACACACAAGGAACAGTGCGCGTCAACCAGCGAAATGTCCCGCCCATGGGACGTCGTTGCAAGGTAAAAGGCCGACCTCTTGTTAGCGCACAAAGCTCATTAGGTTAGAGATTGCCAATGGGTGCAAGTTTCGAACTCGTCTCCGGTGTATGTAGGCGACGTAAGGGCTGGTTTGTGTACGTTAGTGGTTTTTTTAAATTATTTCTAATCCACTTAATAATTTGATTTGGACCAGTGATCATATGCTCTCCCCCGTTTTTCTTTGTGTGTGGGTGACTACAAATTTGTATCCTTGTGGAGACACACACACAATAGGGAACAAAACATTGTAAAGGTCTCCACAGGGCAATTTCTATAGATGAATAGGTCTCCACAAGGTTTTCACGAAATAGATATATGGGTTTTACTCAAAAACTAGGAATTTCCAAGGTGGGTTGATCTGTCGCAAATGAAAGAGTTTTAGAAAAGGGATATTAAGTCCAAATTTCAGCCAAGGAAACTAATTCTGGTTAAAATAAGAGCATTTTGAAACTTCACTTTCAAAATTGAACACTTTACTACAAGAGAACAAAGGAACAAAGTAGGGTAGGAAAAAGACAGGCCGGGTGTTTGTTTATCGGTATTACTTCGCTTTTAGAGTTTACAAGAGTCTCACCTTTTTTTTGGGGGGGGGGGGGAAGAAGAGCCAGATGTTCATTGCTATATTAATTTTTGTTAATCTGTAAGTATGCACGTGGGAAAGAAAAGAACAACGTTCAGCCAATGAGAGGGTCTGTTTTGCAACATGTTGATTGGTGCATGGCATGCTGGCTGCATGCAGCTTGGCTGTGCTCTGGCTCACTTTTGTCACAGCCAGTGAAACAGCAGGAGTGTTTTAAGTTTTGTACACATTTCAGTTTCACCCTCCGCCATCCCCCTTTCACCCCTTTTTGTTTGCTTTTCATATATACATATCCAAACAATTAGGTCGCTCACAAGTTTATGGAGATATTTTTTTTCACCGAGTCTTGGATCTGCGGTGCCAGAATGGTTGTGTTAGAATTGAAGTGACCAATTTGCCGAATCGACACAGTTATGAGTATGTAATGATTGGAATGAATTAAAAGTTTCACGTGGCTGCATGTGTCATAAATTCAAAACGGGAGTAATCCCTGTGTTTTTGTTATTTGGGTGTGAGTATAATTCAATATCGTGAATACACATCCTGATAACTTTTGTCATTGGGTTGAACAAGTGGAACACGTTTAAATTGGAATTCCCAACCATCATTTCACAATCACACCTGTCGTAATCATGGTCGCCACAATGCCTGTGTTGCAAAATTACCATAATGTCATTGCAAATTCCCCTTCGTTTCGCAACCCCAGTCGGGTATTTCCCATCGCACAATGAATAGTCACAAAGCAAACTCATATCACGCGAGCTTGTGTGTGAAGGTAAATCTGATATAAGACATACTCTCCTTTGAAGTTTTGATTTTTAACTGTTTTATTTAACTAAATAAATAATCTACAAGGCGACCACAAAATGCAACCCTCAAACATGTGTCTCTAAAAAACAAAAGGAATCGGTGGATTTTTATATTTTGGGTATGAGATTTAAGCTGAGATTAGTCATTTTCCATCCTTTACACAAGTACTTCACACAGTGGAAAATTGTACTGTAAGCCCACTGTGCAATTATCCTTCATTTGTGCAATTTCTTTAGTATTTTGACTTATGTACTATGCAAGGGTTTATAATAAAAAGGATGAGATACCTGTTCAGGTGGAAACTAAAGGTTTTTTTGCATTAAATTAATTTGTACTCCTTTCATAATGTGTGTCGTGTTGTTTGTAGGCCCAAGGATTAGGACATGCACAAAAAGGTATTGTGAAAAATCCTTCCTGTGGTATGCTCGGTGTGTGGAGGGAAAAAATGACTACTTTTACATGATTAGCACGTTCTCAGCAACCCAAAGTGTTATTGTCATGATTGTAATTGAAGGAAAACGCTCTTAGCTTTTAAGGCCAAAAAAGTCTCCTGTTTCTGGTATGGAGCTTGCCCAAAAAGTTGTGCGGCGACGCGGTTTTTTTTTTTTACTTCAAATGTCGGCGGATGACTGAAAATGGTGCCCTACTAACATTAGTGCAAACATATGGGAGTCCAGAGAGGCCACATGAAGCTTATTCTCGATCATAACCCCATCTAAAAAACACGTTAAAATTGTGCAGCAGCAGGATTCCAGTCAAACCAGTGAGTTTGGCGGTTTTGAGACATTTTGAGACATCATCTTTTATTGAAAAAAAAAACATAAAGATCCTATACCTTTTTTTAAAGGCATATGTTTTTGGGTTGTATTTGTTGTGTCACCTTGTATAGAATCAGTCCCCTACCATCAGCCTAGTTTTTTAAATACCTTCCATTCACAGCCTAGATTTTCAAACACATTCTGACTGACTTGACTCAGGTCAGGTGCACAGAACCATGGGTTTTCTGACTTTTCTATTCAGTGCAATATATAGCTGCACAGATAAAACGGTAGCTAGGAATCCTGTTTGAATCCTGTTGGAAATATAATGAAATCTCGATCTTACCTGGGCTTTGTCGACCGACACCAACAGTGTTAATCCGATTAACACCGTCACAAAAATCCTAGTCCTCGAACTTGTCAACACCATTGCTCTCCAGTGTAAAGATCCAATTTTGTTAGATTAAGCAGTTGATGAGTAACTCCAACAGCATTCAAAGGTGTGGGACTTGATTTTACGAGTGTTTGTTATACATGTATACAGCACACGCACTAAGAGTTGAACTTATGAACACGTCCACTCTGTACATCTACACACAATGTGTAACTGGAACAGTGGAGTGTGGCACTACTGTTATCCAGGTGTATTCAACCGTTAAAATTCAGTACACTTTCTAGACAGGTACACTGGTTCCCAGTCCCTCCGTTACCACTTCTAACTTCGAGGGTGGGGTCACTGATCTCGATGTTAAAACAGTGTGGTAGCCCATTTGCTGTACACACACTGGTTCCCAATCTTTCAATTCGAATGTGCTACGATAACCTATAGACGATGTTGCATATGTTTAAACATTGGATGTTGTGGTCACGTGATACCAACTCCCAAGCAAACTGTTCTCTTCTGCATGATGTATATAATTATCTTGAAAAATGAATGGTTTGAAAGTCTTGACATATACTGCTTAAATAATATGCAAAAGATACTTAACGGTTTGGGTTGCCCGGCGATTGCATGTTGGCATGACGTCACAGGTCACATGATATATAGGCCTATAACCACTCCCATCGCAATTTATAGTTTAAACAAATAAAAATGTGAGTATCTATAACAATTTTTATCTCAAAAGCGTTGAATACATTTAAAAAAGTATTAATAAATACCTTGGAGAGCTGGTGGCTTCTGATTGGTCGAGACTCGATCACGTGGGGTGTATTAACGGTGATATAAAGACTGGCTTCAAAGAACAAGCAAAAAATTGGCCTCTGAACCAGCATTGATCTAGCCCCATGCAAGACAATGATTGGCCAAATTTACAACAGTCCTACGGCAGCTTGTAACAATACAGCACTTCACATCACGGATCTTCTACACCGTAGAAGATCCGTGGTTAAAAATATAAAATGGGGTACAGCGAATTTAGGACTTTAGGAGAATCTTTTTTTTCGAGAAATCAGAGTTTTAGATTTCCATGCCTACCCTACGAACATGCACGGATAAACACGTGACATACGTAAATACAGAGTAACATGTCAGTTATATCACTACAAAAATACACTATTAAACGACTGGAATAAGTGCTTTAGAGAGAATTTGATTTGGACACTAGACGTATACGATTTAGTTAATTTTACTAAATTCTCCGTACACCTTACCCGTGTCTGCTGCAGATGAGGCCAAGTAAAAAAAAAGACAAACATGCTTAGTGTCCGGCCTTTTTGAAAAGAAAGGAAGGAGAAGGCCATGTTTTCCTTCCAAAATTGCCGCCCGACCGGGTTATTTTTCAAGATTACCGCCAGTATTTTTTTTTAAATGGCCGACACTTGGACTCAGAAAATGACACACCATTTTTAGATGGGCTAGACGCAACAGACAAAGTGTCACGATGTCACTGCTTAAAAGTTAACATTTTTTTTGATCCAAAAAAAAAAAAAGCGGCCTCTAAAAAGGAAGCCGGCGGGGACGCTTAACATGTTTTTTTTTTGCCTTGTCATTGCATGTTTGTTGGATTCGTTTGGATTCTAGATGCTTTTTGGTGCGATCTTAGCCATTTTTTGACCACTTAACGAGTTTGTTATGAGCAAAAGATCATCATTTCGGCTAAACATAATTTTTGAGGCTATGTTTACCGTGAGAAATCCCGTGTGGACGTGGGCGTGAGAGCGTGAGAGTAACCTGAAATGCGTGAGTCTCACGCTCACCTTTGTTGCGTGAGAGTTGGCAGGCCTGCATTAGTATATACTCGCCGACTCTGAATATTTAATGGTCTGAAATATACATGCCTTGAACCTTAGAAAAACCTAGAACCCCAGGACCAAACCAAGTTCAACACCAGCAATGATAAACCAAAAGAACATCCTACCTGACTGGAGAGAGAAACCTTGTAAAACACTCATCTGCGAAACGAACATTAAGTCTGCATCGGAATGATTGAGACAGGACAAGTTCCCTGTCTATGTACCTACTAACTTTGAGAACAATCGGGCCAATAATTCCATGGTTATAAGACTGTAAACAATGGTCATTTAAATTGATGTAACGTGACCCCTGATGACGTCATGATGACGAAATTGTGGGGGACACATTTTCAGATGATAGTTAATGATTATGGACAGTTTAAAGTTGATCGTTGATCGTAAGTTCCCAAAGGTCTTGTAGAATGAAAACATGTACAAAACCTAAGGGAAAAAGTGCAAAAGAAACAAATAAAATGAGAAAAACTAGAGAATGTGCTTGTTACTCAACAACCACAGAGTTGTTCCCAAAATGTTTTTGAATGTGTATTGGACAGTAAAAATGATTAATTGATAAAAAGTAAGACAGTTTACCAGTTCCTATTGGTCGAGAGCCCGTCACGTGGCCGGGCTTAATTGGACGATAAAGACACGGCTAGCTGGTCTTAGACACTTTTCCAGTGTCACATGAAATTTGGACTCCTAAAAATTCAGTGCCGCTTACCCTTTTATTGGTTGAACGTTCACAACTCTCACGTGGGCATGCGTAATACTAACAGTGAGTGAGTATTTTATGGTGTGAGTATTTTCATCAGATAATTACTTTTTTCTTTAAAGTTTACTGTAGACAGTAGATTTGAGGACCCCGGGGAAACAAGTTTTTTTTTAAATCAAAGTAAAATCTCTGCTTTCTTACCCCCCCCCCCCCAAAAAAAAAACCCTGACAGTTGTTACCATGCAAATTCTATAAAAAAAGACCAATCAGGTCTGCTTTATTGTTTGTTTGAAATCTTGGCATGAGTAACTGATACTCTAGACACAAGTATATAATTAGCTTATAATGGCCGTAATTCGCCTATAATTCGCCTATCGTGGCAGAATAAGAAACGCTTATAGAGTACGGTGGAAGAAAATGGTGGCGGAATTCAGGCACACTGCACACGATGCCGTTTGTTCTAGAACTTCGACTTATCCCCTCCCCCATTACACCCATGTCCACACTCCCGATTAAAAATAACTACATATTGCGAAATGTTTAGGGGAATTACTAGCATCCAGAATTTCACAATATTCCACCTATACAGGAAAACCCAGCTGTAATGTTCGACAATCTTTCAATTGCCAATGAAGATCAGAGCTGGGGTTGAGTCCAATACGACTATAGCAATGGAGGAGTAAAATCACACATTGTGAATAACGCTCATTTTTTTGTATTCCCCTCTCCCATATTGCACATAACCAATACACTCAACGTGCAAACTGTACATGGGCCCCAGCTCAAGCAGCGGACCTTGTACCTGCACGTCCATGATGACGAAAATACGTTTAAAGCTATAGTCCATCATTTGCAGCTATCCAAAAAGTGACTGACGTAATTATTTAAAAAAAACATACTTGGTTAAAAGATAGCAAGGGGACTAAACTCCCTGTGAAATTATTGTTTTCTGGCATGCTATCATTTTGAAGAAATCAGCGAAGGAATGCTTTTCCAATGGTGCTTCTTAAGACGCACCGTTGGACATTTTAGTTAGTAGTTCGTTGTTTTATTCAGCGAAGCGTCGGTGCGCAAGCGTTGACACGATACACACACGCGCGCGGTTGCTATAATTCGTCCGAATTCGTCGGATCAGTGCGCGACATCGCGTAGCCACATTCGGCTCAGTGAGAACGTGTCTCGGACACTGAATTCAGGCCCAATTCAAAACATGATTCAGCAATTTTTGATTGTGAAATCGATATCCTAGAATGCTGTTTTTCTCGAAATATACAGCTGAAGCTGAGCTAAAACTTCATCACCCTTCTTTAGATTTTGAGCACTTTTGTTGCTTCAAACGAACAAAATGCACAAATTACAAATGATGGACTATACCTTTAATACAAGAATGAACTTTGGAACATCTACAAGCATTCCGAATACGCTGTTATTGTACACGTCTGTGCATGGGCGCCATTTTAGTTTGTGCTCAGGCGTAGGCGCGTGTAATAAGGCCATTTCTTTTTCGTGTGTTTCAAAGGATAGAAATGGTTTCTATGTTTTCGTTGTGTAAAATTTATACACAAAGAAAATTCAATGTTACTACATCAAATTTAATTTTGAAAGCTGTATTAACTATCCTGTAAAAAATGTAAACTCGATTAGAATTCATCGGTCAAATTTGAGCAATCCGAGGGCCGAGGGTACCACACATACAAGTAATTATTTGATAAGGTTATTTGTACATAACAAAAGTCTCAGATTTTGCCTTGTTGACAATTACATTTTAAGGAACAATTCCAAGGATCAATGACAATAAAAAATGAAATTAGAATAGACTAAAATAATCAGTACTAAAAGATATGCTCAAATCTAAATGAAGGCTGTTGAGATATATTGACAAAGAATGCAGGTAAATAAACATATTTTATGTCGTAAAAGAAAGGTAAAAACATTTGTTTTATAAAATGGAATGTGACTAGAAATCTGTACTGATAAAGTATCAATTTTCATGAATATTTTTAAAGGAAAGAATGTGCCGCTTTTAGTGAATAAAATTAGACAAGTAAAGTGTATATTGCAAAGAAATATTACATGGCTGCTCAATTTATAGAAAAATTACTGAGGACATGTTACTCACAATGAATGCTGGTGCATATGTATTGAAAAAAAAAACCACGGTGGACGCATTATAGCAAGAAATTTTAAGGTACAGAGGAACAAATATTTCCAAGCATTCCTTTATAGCCTTCAGTACTGTTCATAATTGCGTGTAGTATACACTGCGTATCGGACCCCATCTTTGTTGGTGGAGGATCATGATCCCCATCGAGGATCAGTATTATACATGCATACAGGTTATTTCCTAAAACTAATCACACTGAGAGCTGGGTAGGGTTTAATCAAACTTTCGGGAAAACTCCCCGATTGGCTTATAGCATAGTATCATCGACCCTGATCACAAAATAGCCAGTCTTAAGTTTCGCCAGATCCGACTAAGGCCCATTGTCGCCATGTCAAATAGAGCCAATTTGGCATTTAGTCAAAATTTTGAGAACAAAAACGAAACCAGTATCATTTAACAGCATGGCACTGTGTAGATCATTGAAATATAACTTTTAAGAGCGATTTTAGATCAGGCTATTTAACTTAAGAGCGGCCCCAAAGGCGTGGCCTTCAACCCCTCTTTTTCCTTTTCCTTGATACCGCTGCAACGCAACGGTAGAGGAGAAAATGAAACCAGTTTGTATTGATGCCTTGGCACTTGTGGAACATAAAAATATTACTTAAGAGTGATTTGAGGTCAAACTCATTAACTTAAGAACGGCATGGCCCCCGTCCCCCCGATCCGCCCTTGAATCTATGTGGAATAGTACGTACGGTTGTAGACCCCCATACCACCTCCTAAAAAAAGCCGGTCTCAGAGTTGTTCAAGAGTGAAGACCTCATAAAGTTATATTTGTATATGAAGTTTCCATGCAATGTAAATGTTCGATGCAATCCTTGAAAATGCACATTTTTGTCTTATCTAATCCAACTTTCAGTTTTCGTTTTGCCTTTATGAAGGGTAATTTGGTGGCTTCTTTGGTTTTGATGCTAATACGGATGTGCATGTTCATAAGCAAAACTGATGTCATACCTAGCGAAAATCTGTTACAGCTATGTCAGCACAAAAAAGTTGCTAGAATATTGGATATATTGCTGTCATCAATTTTCTTTTCTTTGGTGATTCGTTGTTGTGTAAGTATATGACAGTTCGCCGATAAACGACACTTTCTCACAATTTTTCAAATTTTGGTTCACAATTTGAACAGAAAACCCCTTAACTGAACAGTGTCTTCCTGAAGTGACATCACAGCAATAGTGACCTCAGTTGTCGGGAAAAACATTGACAATTTGAAATGTTGATATAAGTGCACTTTTCAATCAAATTAACCAAAACAAAATGGATACATTTAATTCATTACGGACTAGATAGTTGCGCAAAATTTGTTCCTCAGAAAAAAAAATCATCTCATGTTACCAAATTTGAGGAGAAAAAAAGATCAGTTAGGGCTGCTTATTATTTTTTTAATAGAAATCTTTGCACGAGCAAGTGATATTATTGATACAACTAACTTGTCTATACTTCGCCTATTTTGGCGGTTAAACAAATCTTACAGCGTTACGGCTACCCAAAAGGTGATGGTGATAGAAGGCACACGGGTGCCTATTTTTGTGGAACTTCGACTGATCCCCTCCTATTACACCAATGTCTATATTCTCCGACCCTGAATTTATAATGGTATAAAATTATACGTGCACTTGAACCTTGGTAATACGTGAAAATGCTACGAACCCCAGGACCAACACCGGCAATGAGAAATGAGTAGTACACCACCGGCCAGAGAAATCAAAACAACATGTCCCTAGTTGAATGGAGAGAGAAACCTAGTAAAACACTCACATGAGAAGCCACCAACTCTATGTGAGATACATACTGAAATAATGATTGCATTGCTTCTTGAAATTCCTAATAAATATAAATACATATTGCGAAATTTTTAGGGGAATTACTAGCATCCAGAATTTCACAATATTCCACCTATAGGGGAAAACCCAGTTGTAATGTTCGACAATCTTTCAATTGCCAATGATGATCAAAGCTGTGGTTGAGTCCAAGACGACTTTAACAATGGTGGAGTAAAATAATGCATTGATTTTTCGTTTCTCTATAATCACACATTATCAATAATGGATAATTTTTTACCCCTCCCCCATAATGCACAGAACCAATATTCACTTGACATGTACACGTTACATGGGACCATGAATACCTGCCCGTCCATTATGACAAACATATACAAGATCGAACTTTGGACCATGTACAATTATTTCAGCATGCTGACTGTACGCGTTTGTTCATGAGTGTCATTTTAGTTTGTGCTCAGGCGCGTGTAATAATAAAGGTCATTTGAATTTCGCGTGCATTTAAGGGTAAAAATGGTTTCCATGTTTTCGTTGTTTAAAATGTACACACAAAGGGAATTCAATATAAGCACTGAAGCACATTGAATTAAATGTTAAAGCTGTTTTGACTATCTTTAACCTGAAAAACTTGAAAATATTGTAAACTTGAAGTAAATTAATTAGTTGAATTTAGATTGAAATAGTTGACATGAGGTACTAAGAAACATTGTTAGTTGTTACCAAATTTTAAAGAGGAAAAGACTAGTCGGGTTGCGTTCTGTTTTAAGAACTCCATTTTCCGGAGATTTTGGACACGTTTGTTCGTCAAAAAATTTAAAAGATAAGGGAAGCAATCTTTAATCACTTTAAATTAAGGCCACAGAATAGGGCTTTGAGGAATTGATAATGGAAACTTCCTTAAATTAATTACTTGGTTAACTGTTCCCATGCTCATGCAGAGAAAGTATGAAATAATGCGGGTGTTACTGAAAATTATTGACACTGTGACTACTGCCGCAGATATGCTCGCTCAATTTCATAAAAATAACATAGGGATAGCATATATAGTACGTGTACATGTTCTTCGCTGTACCATTCTTGACTGTTAACCATTCTACGAGCCAATTAATATCCATTACATACAATGAAACATGGACTTTTTTACACCTCCATGAATTAACTAAAACTTGCAAGGGAAAACATGTACACTTTTCCCAAGCATAAATTACTTGTTACAAAACATCTGTTCTTGTTGCATGCATTAATATTTATGCATCAAAAGAACAAAATATATAAGTACCCTACAGCATCCCATCGTTTTGAACATTAGCTCCTTTGGTTAAAATATAAAACGTGGTAAACGTGGATTTAAGGACCTCAGGATAACAATTTTTTTTGAGAAATCAGAGTAGGCCTATTTATTTACCAACGTAGGATTTCCTAGCCCTACTCGACGAATGCAGGGACAAACACGCGTCATACGTAAATGCAGTAAATGAGTAACATGTCAGTTATCACTACAAACATAATACTATTCAACGACTGGAATAAGTCAATGCATGGTGCTTTAGAGAGAATTTGATTAGGACACCGATAAGTGTACGATTTAGTTAAAATTACTAAATTCTCAATACCTCACCCGTGTCCACTGCAGATTATCGCTGCAGATTATCACTGCATATTCCTTGTGTGGGACACCGATATTGGTGAGTAAAATCTATGCTTTCTAAAAAGAAACCCCAACAAACCCCCCCCCCCAAAAAAAAAAAAAAAACATTGTTGGCCTGAGGCCCATTGTTGCCTTGCACATTTTAAAGAGAAAAAGACTAATCAGGGCTGCTTATTACTATTATTATTATTATTTTTTTTTTTAAATCTTTGCATGATGAGAATTTGATACTGGATACAGGTAATCCGCTTATCATGACCGTAATTCGCATATAATTCGCATATCATGGCAGAATAAAAATCTTCGGTGACCCAACAATTCCGGCAATGGTGCTTCTAGTACAAGGCACACGGTGCCTATTTTTGTTCCAGAACTTCAACTTATCCCCTCCTATTACACGAACGTCTACACTTGCCGACCCTGAATTTACGATGGTATCAAATATACTTGAGCTTTAATAAAACGTGAAAATGTTACGAACCCCAGGACCAAACCAAGTACAACACCAACAATAGGATATCAAAAGAACATATCCTTACCTGACTGGTGAGAGAAACCTTGTAAAACCTTCACCTACGAAGCCATCATCTCTGCGTGAGATTGAGACTGTAAAGAATGGCATATAAAATGCCTTTGCTTCTGGAAATTTCCAATATATTGACATTGCAAAATTGCTGGGTGTGGTTCAGTGGAAAAACACCGTGACATCATCGATCGATTTTGACCTGCGGTTAAAACAATATTCCATTTATCTTGGAAAACTCAAATCGTATGTTCGTCAAGTTCTACAATCTTCCAGTTGTAACTGATCAGAGCTGGGGTTTCCAAAACAGCTTTAATGATGGTGGAATGAAAACAACATACGTATTTTTCATTTCTCAGTGAATACACCCTCATTAACAATGCAGCGTTGTATTTTATCCCCCTCTCCCATAATACAATAGCCCAGCCATTAGACCTTTTTCACCCGAAAGTGATCGTGTTGCGAACGAAGTCCGTGAGTGTCAACGTTGTCCTAGCAACAGATCACATAACGCTTCAGTAATTTAGCAGTATCTCGTGTCTGTATAGTCCGTGTGTATTGTCTGGGTCGCCCTATACGTTTTTGCATGTAGATTGTAAATACTAATAAATAATGCATGTTAGCTCGTAAATATTCATGTTGCCATGGTCTAGTCTTTTATGTTGTTGTGGCGTTTTTAGGTTCTTTGTTATTTGCCTGATACATGTAGTCATGTGCCGCAAAAGCCGCGCGTTAACAAAAAAAAACACAAGAAAAAGGAGAAGAGCTCCAAACGCCGATCGCCATCGAAAATATGGCAAATTATACTGCAAGCTTGCATGAAAATAAATTGATCCGCCAATGACCAGGTCTTGAACCTTCGGTGGACTCCTGGAGCCAATTCTGACCTCTCTGCCAGCAGACCGTAAGTTTGAGCTTATTTTTTTATCTCCTCAAACAATTTGTGTTTTGCTTACTCTGTTTATAATTTTCAAGCAATGGATGGTTTGGGCAAGCATGCCCAAGTTGTCGGGGCAAGCGTGCCAAGGACATTTCAAATTTTAATTCAGTCTTTGAGTACAGTGGTCGCAGTTTGAACTTGTTGCCATTATGCAGTGATGGTGTACATTATTTCTCAATGTATTATCTGTGTGTTTACTTTGCATTTTACAACGGTTCATGTTACCAAGCAGTGGGTTGATTTGGCAAGAATGCTCAAGTTTTGGGGTAAGTGTGCTTAGAATGTTTCATATTTGAACTGATTCTTTGAAACCAATGGCCAGAGGCTGCTATTCTTGCCATAATGGTGTCAGTTACTCTTACGTATCCATGTGTTCTATTGATTGTTTGGGCAAGCATGCCCAAGTTTCTGGGGCAGGTGTGCTAAAGACATTTCCAATGGAAACTGGTTCTTTAAAACCAATGGTCAGGGTTTGCACTTTAATAATCATTGCAACAATGGTATCCATTATTCTTCGAATAAGGGTTTAGAGTAGGCCTAAGTAAGGGTTTGTTTGAGCAAGCATGACAAAATTTTTGTGGCAAGTGTGCCAATGATATTCGAAAGTTGCGCTCATTCTACAAAACCAGCAGTTGGAGTTTGCACTATTTTCAATAAATCGCCAGGGTAAATTTTTTCTGAAAGTTTTATCTGCATGCTAATACTTTGCATGCTACAAAGGCATTTCCAAGCAATGGGTGTTCTGTTTTTTTTATCTTGTTGCGGTAATAATGGCAACTCATTAAAACTACAAATTCAGGTAATTGCATTCCGTTGCAATACACTCCTTCACTCGTCGGGGTTGGGCTCTATGCGTGCTGCCTCAGTCGTCCCAGTGGGGCGCGCGTTGGCGCGCGTTGGCAGTGAGGTCCTGAGAGTGACGGGCAGTGCCTCAATTCAAACTAAATAAACAAGTTGGGTATTTAGTTCTGAAGTAAGACTTGGAATTTGGACGTTAAAAATTTAACAGGATGTGTTTAGTCATTGTAAACAAGTACGCCAAGCACCCATTTGTACTGATGGGGCATGCCGACAGTATCTACGAGTGGTGGACCAAATCGGGGTGCTTTTCCAATTTATTATGTAATTTTTGCATATATTCAAGTCACGTGACAAAACTTAAAATCAATTTGGCTAGCACCCACTTGTTTTGGTGGGGCTAGTGAATGGTTGGCAAGCGTGCCAAGGTTTTGGGCCCAGTGATGCCAAGCATGGCAAGGAGGGGCAAGCGTGCTAAAATGTTTAGGCAAATAACTTTAATTAAATCGAAAGATAATTTTAATTGTTCCTCTATAGTCTATCAAGGTATTCACTGCCATTTAATCAAGTTAAACATTGACCGAGGAGAAATAAAATAGCGGCCCAAAAACTATGTCAAAAAGTCAAGTCATTGTCTCGATGCGTGGTTTTGTGTGTTGTCTGAGAAAAATCTAGATACAAGTATAATTATAATTAGCTTATCATGGGCGTAATTCACTTATTTTGTTGAATAAAATAATGGTCTTCTAAGAGCAATTTCTCTCAAGGCAAATCGCAGGCAAAGTGGTCGTGATGGTGTTTTTTATTTCAAAGTAAACTTTGAATTGTTATAAGTTGGCTTGGAGAGGCCTCCAATAAACGTGCTTCATATTGATACAATAATATTTCATTTTTGTTTTCCACCATGCTTTCATAATCACGATGCTTTCAATATGAATAAACGGCTTCATATTGATACATTAATATTTCTTTTTTTGTTTTCCACCTTGCTTTCGTTATCACGTAAAAAATACAGACATACATTTTGGTTTTGAAATAACTACTTCGACTTTTGAAAAAAATACGTCAGACTGTTTGAAAAGTGAATTTGTTGATTTTCAGGTCTATAATTATGAGACGTGTTGATAACAATGTAAACTGTACTTTCAACCGGCGTGTCGGCTGAATAGTATCGCATTAACTAACAGGTTTTGTAGCTGGCAACCAAGTCTGTAAACAGAGACAACAACATAAGTGCTGCTGTGCGCATAACCTACAGCTTCGGACTTTGATCCACAAAACACCAGTTTAAGGCAATTCGCAGGCAAAGTGGTACCGGAAATTTCCAAAAAGAAGAAACTAGTAGCATTTCATTTTTAACATATTTTCTTGGGAAGGACAATTAATTGTGATTTTTTTTTGCATGCTACCTTAGCATTACTATTTATAGTTGAGAGTAGTGTAAAATATTTGACCCCATCTTTTGGTGGAGAATCCTGATCCCCATCCCCATTCCTTTAACCCTAAAGGGGCCGGGTTATTTTGACCATCTCTCAGCCGGGGGGGGGGGGGGCGGATTCCGCCCCCCCCTAAGATCTCGGCCATCGAGTGACGAAAATTTTTGAAACTCACGACATGCATAGAGCAACTCTTCCTCAACATGCCCAAGAAATTTCATGACTATAGGTCAAAGGGTTTTGGAATTATGGCTAATTAATTATTCATATGTATGAATGCCAATTCTGCTCGGTGTACACGACGTATATGCGAAAATTCAGTTTTCATGGCGGGTAGCGCCGGAAAATTTTTCGCTACGTGCAACCCCGTGGTCCGATTTTTATGTTTTTGGTATCAAAAGATGCGCAAAGCTCGAGGCTAAAAAGTCATAAAAGCTCGGGTCGTGAAAAAATTTTTTTTAGAAGCTATCGCGGAAAATGTTGAGGGGGGGGGCGGATTCCGCCCCCCCGGCCCTTTTAGGGTTAAGCCTGTTTTTCAGGGCAAAACCTTGTGTGGACTTGGCTTACTCCAAAGAATTAAGGTTCACCCAACCTGCATCCTGTGGACCTGTTTTGTTTTTTGTTCACGCGGAGATGGTTAGGTTGGCACACACCGTCATGACCTACTATGAGGCCTTCATCATGTATCAGCTCCACGATGTAATATTCACCGGCGTGTGGCTTCCAATCACAGTCGCCTTTGTGGCACGGTCAAGTTTTCACTTGCAAGTTTCATGTATTTTTGGTGTTTTGAATACAGGAGTAGCCCTCCCACTGAATAAATTCAGTCTATTAATCAGACGTTCCCTTAACTCCTTGATAGTAAGTAACCCTGGTAATTCTTCCCTGTGCCCCTGTAACACGACTTCATTACACAATAACCCCTTGAGAAGAGAACATAATATTATGTGCTTTGCTACGCAGGGGCGTAAATCCGGGGGGGGGGGGTGGGGGTATATATCCTCCCCACTTTTTGACCGGGGGGATGGGTCGTTGCATCAACCCCCCCCCCCCCTACTTTCGTGTTGAGAAGCCAAAAAAAAAAAAACCCGGATTTTTCGGAAATTTTAAGCAAAATCGATTGAATAGTACTGAAGTACAAAAGATTAGAATAAGAGGCGTTAGTATTGTGGCGAAAATTACTATAGCGGCAGGATCGAAAGAGGGCGCGCTAGCGGCTGCTGGCCCCTATATAACAGGCTGCGGGGCAGTTGCTGGAATGAGACGTACATGTGGACGCAGACGGAGACACAGCCCTCTAAGCTCACGCTATTGTGCGCGCTGACGGCGTGCTGGGTGGTGCGGTAGAGTCAGGCTGGCATAAGGAGGCACCGAGTCCGTGAAGGCTACGGGATGTGGAGCGACATACAGCTATCTGCCGATTGTAGGATGGAGCTGGGAGTGTGCGCTCACCTGAACATTTATTTCAACAAGTGAATTATACAGAGTTTTAAAGATATTTTGGGGTAAGAAAAATCTCAGACGATTCATTATGCCAATAGTCTTAGATATTTTGCTGACCACGTCATCAACGTGATTATTCCATGTTAGATTTTCATCAATAATAACACGTAGGAATTTAGTCTTGTTGACTTGTTCAAGGCTAATGCCATTTATGACTAAAGGAATCGTTTGAGTGTATTTCTTCTGTCTAGAGAAACAAACCAAAACATAATGTGATTTAAGAACATTAATACACAGTTTGTTTGCTAGCAGCCAAGTGCTTATCTTTACAAGTTCACCATTAAGAATATTAACAGCTGTATCCACACTATTATGACTGTACATTAGACTTGTGTCGTCTGCAAATAAAGAAAATGACATAATGTCAGATGTATTACATACGTCGTTTATATAAATAAGAAATAAAAGAGGACCTAAGACAGAACCTTGTGGTACTCCGCAAGAAACTGATTGCTCTTTAGACATTATTGAATTAAATGATACAAATTGTTTTCTGTTAGACAGATAACTTTTAAACCAGTCTAAGGCTATTTCTCGTACACCGTAATGATCCAACTTAGAAAGTAAAATATCATGGTTAACAGTATCAAACGCCTTTGAAAGGTCCAAAAATATTCCAATAGAAAATGATATGTCGTCTACGGCCTTTTGCAGTTTATTCACAACATATGATATTGCTAACTCAGTAGATCGGTTTTCTCTAAAGCCAAACTGTAATTAATCTAGCATATACTATCTTCTCAAAAACCTTTGAGAACATAGGCAACACCGAGATAGGTCTAAAATTGCCAATATCATGTTTATTACCCCCTTTGTAAAGCGGTATAACCTTTCCTACTTTTAACGCATCAGGGAAAATACCAGATGATAAGGACTTATTGAAGATGTCAGCTAATGGTTTAGCAAGGGTGTACCGTGCCTGTTTAATAACAAACGGGCTTAACCCATCAATCCAGGAGCCTTGTTACAGGAGATTTTACTGAGGGAATCAACAATTTCCTCTTGTGTAACTGGAGTCATGAAAAAAGAGTGCGAACACTTATTGGCAAGGAAAGATTCACATGTAGTATTACAAGTTGGAAGCTTACTTGCGAGTTTAGTACCAATACTAACAAAGTACCCAATGCCTCGAAGAAGGATCGAGACCGGAAACAACAGCCGAGGGCGGGATGGTGGAGGCGGAATGCACACAGGAACGCTATCTAGAGGCGTACGATTAACGGGATTCAGAGGCTATCCCCAGCCAGGCATCGCCGTGCTGCCCAGCACTGCCTTACCGTAGCGGCTAATGCGAGGCTACCCATGTAGAGATAATTGAGAGGCACAGAGACCAATCAATTATTAGAGGCTATTTTAACGAGAGGTCCATCATATGATATGACATGATTCGGTGTGAATAACTTAATCAGTAAGTGAGGTCATTGACTGTTTTGTACTTAGTTGTCTGTCCTTGTCCATCTTGGAGGTTGAGGGGCGTGGGTGAGTGCCGCTACGCGTATAGGGCAGTATATTTCCACCTGCTTATTCACAGAGCACCCGTAAATGTTTTCGTTGCGGAGACCCGTAAGTGAATGATAAGGGCACGTAAGCCTTGCGTTAAGTGGTATTCACGAAGCACCCCAAGAGTTCCCTTAGCGGACCTGCATACTGTAGGCACCCACAACTTAAGTGTGGTTAATTGGTTGAACATAAAATAACATGCAAATACATTCTATACCATTGTTAGGGTTCTTGCCCGTAAAAATACATTCAGAGACAAAAACAGGGAGGGAACCGGATTAAACTTTGTTTCCTTAACAAGGAATCAAATTATTTTGATACACCAATCAAGCATGTCTTTAAGAGCATGCTCATCCACTCAGTTTGATTGAAAAAAGAATTACTGAAATACATTAACGCTATCAGAATTTTATTCACTTTTTACAAAAGTAACCCAATTTTATTTATAGCTGTCCTTGGAACGTCATTGGAAGCTATTGAGTTGAGGGAGGATTACAGATTACAAACTTTAAAATAATAATTGAACTTAAGACAGAAAGCTTCTTTTTACTGTCAGATTGTGTGTTTTGAAAATCAGAAACAAGTCAACTTTGTTTGTTTTTAAATTTTGATGGTGATTTTGCATATTTTTCTTTGCAAGTTCTCGATCGTTCATTCATGGAGGTCTGAAAATGTCCATATTTCATTGTACTCAATGAGTAGTATTCAGTTCACAGTACGTGATGAATGGTGAACAGCCAAGATTTGTGATAGTAAATAGACATAACTTGGGAATAGAGTGTGTAATATCAAGTGATATTTTCACAGCTAAAAGTCCACAAAATGTATATTATCCCATTTTTATTTTCATAAGATGGACAAGGGCGGCAATCGCTTCTGAAAGGTGGGGACATACCTTGACCAGTAGTAATGCAAGCGCGAGGCGCGAAACCCCGACGGTGTCAAGCGCTATAACAGGCCCCGAGATATATTGGATTCTAGATGCTCCGTGGTGCTTTCTGAGGCAACTTCCGAGCACTTAAACCCTTGTTTTTTTTTTTTTAAACGATCATCTTTTAATCATTATTTTTCTGAGTTTGGAGTCATGTAATCAGCTATTCTAAGCTATGGAATAATTATGTAGGCTATAATTTTTATTCGGGGATAAAAAAGTCTGTCTATGATGTGAGCAGATTCGCTGATGAATTAGGCAAGACAACGGCCTCTTGACCTCTAGATTTTGACCAATCAGTTTTCTATATCGGGTCTTTGGTCATTCACCTGTTGCGCGTCATGGACAATGGATAAAAAACCTGTGTAACGTGCTCTGTATCATGTTATGCGATAATGCGTAGGCTGTTGTTATATTACAAAACACTGTATTCGAATTGACCAATCAAACCATTTTGGTCGGATTAGGAAATGAAATGACGTCACGATATAATAAAGTTGACTCCGATTGGCTGGTGCGCGGCTTGCATATATCTGCATGTCTAGACATATCAGACGTTATACAGGAGACTCTTGGCTCCGTGGATAACGGGTGATACTTGGACTAAAAAAAGAGTCCAAATGATATCTATTTCCTCCTCCCCCACGCTTTAAAATGTGTGGGGTGAGGACTTGTCCCCTACCGATTGGCGCCCATGAAAATGAAGAGAGCCAAATATTTTAAACACATTTTTCAAGGTTTTGACTCATCCTGTAGTTGGTTCAACCGGTCACAGAAAACGTATCGGTGCCAAAGAGTAGGTGGATTCAGTTCCTACATCTAAAATATTGCCAAAAGTGTCACCACTGTGACGCTCAAAATGATACGCGCAAGTTGCGGTGTGGTTGCGGGACGTCTGGAGGTCCCGCAAATTTACGGGTGGTTTACGGGGACACGGAGATTTAAGAGGGTCTCGTGAATAACCCGCAAGTGCTTAAGTGAGGGTTGCGGGACGTTGCGCATGCGCGCCCGCAAATCGTTGCGGGTGCTTTGTGAATAAGGACCCATCCTAAGCTAAGGTTGTCTTGGTAAAGGGACTACGGATCGGGTCACAGATATTTCCGCCACAGTATACATAAGATGTACATCTGTATCATGAACAGCGCCCCCTAATATCATGTGGTGTCCAGCAAGCCCCCCTCCTCCCCGCTTTTGTCGAATTTTCACGGACGGGAAATGTTGTGATCATCCCCCATTCTTCCAGTCCCCTGCACAGATTTACGTCACTGCTGCTACCCCGTCCACACCTGTTAGTTACATGTGGCAGACCAGCGGCAGAGAAGACATTTCTATATTTTTTAGCTTTCACTCTTTTCCCTTATTCTTTGGTGCACCCTGCCCTGCGCGTATTTTCTGCTAGAGTCATTGATACGTTTTTGTATGGAATGGTTTTATGTTGTATATTATTAAGTGTATCATTGCGTTTTCAGAAGTTTTGATCAGTGTTAGTATTGTTCATCAGAGTTCTGACTAGTGTTGGAAAGTTCCTAAGCATCCATGTGTGTATAATCATTGAAGTCTCGAGTTTAGAAATTGGTGTGACATGAAGAATTTTTGCTTGTATTCACTTGTGATGGATCGATCATGATCGGTAGAGTTTTGGAATTTTTTAAAAGAAAATTGTGTGGTCACAATATATAATTGTTGAGTTGTTTTCATAAGAATGACTTAGGCGCGGTTGTAGAGCCTATAATAGTTGAGGGGGGGGGCAAGCAGGGGTTGATCCAGAATTTTTGTAGGGATGCATGCTGATATTATGTGCTCTTTTCCTCCTTCTTTTTAGGGGAAGACCGTTCGCATGTGACGTCACCTTATAAAATTGGCTTCGGCCATTTTTTAATGGATTATTTTTGGGGGGGTCCAGCCCCCTAGAATGTAAGCCCATGAGGGAACCAGCTGATCCCTATGGTTGCAGACCAGTAGATCGGTCCGAAATTGCCTACGCCGGCCAAATCACGATTTGCATGCCCTCGAAATCTTCACTATTTGAGCATACTGTGGGCCATGAACTTGAGGGTTTGTGAAAAAATATGGTTGGAAGCCGTGCACAGGACAGTGAGCTTGTAGTTCAATTTAGATTTGGATAAAATTGGGGCCCTTAAAGCGCTCTATTTTGCAATGGAGTGTAGGCATCGCTTTTAAATATGGCGATGGGATTCAGGACTTTTTTTTCAGGGTTGATCATCTTCGGATGGAAATTTCTCCTAAAAGTCATCAGCTGATCCCCCAAGAAATTGAAAAGAAAATGAAAGATGATCAAATAATCTTTAAATTGATGTGTGTCTCGAACACCTTGGAGAGTTGTAAGTATTTTCTGAAATGGGAGCATTTACCATTGGTTCTATGGAAGTTTATTTACTGGTCTGCAACCTATAATTTCAAAATGGTGCCTTCCATCGTTTGTTGTCAAATGTGTGCGCATGCGCTTTACATTCCACGACAGTGGTTTTTTCAGGAGGCGGAACGGGGGGGGGGGGGGGCAGCGTTTCAAAAGGGGTCACCAATGGCGGTTCCGCAACAAATGCGCCCAAAATCTGAATGGGGCCGATGGACCGTCGTTCGATCACAGCAATTTCGAGCGAACGGGGGGGGGGGGTTAATTTGGGGTTGGAAGGAGCAAAAACTCAATTAACTCAATTAACTTCCTTTGGGGGCGCCCTACAGCAAGGTAGCCGCAAACACATCTGGAGGGCGTGTTTTCAGGCCAGAAATCGCAGTCAGAGATGTTTTTCGCAATTTGTTGATGAAATATGAGTCACTCATCCTTGTGCCGTACAAGTGGTTTGGGGGATTTTTTTCAAAACCTCGCTTCTTTATGGGTTGCAGACCAGTAAATCGGTCCGAAATTGCCTACGCCGGCCAAATCACTATTTTCATGCCCTCAAAATCTTCAGTATTTGAGCATACTGTGGGCCATGAACTTGAGGGTTTGTGAAAAATATGGGGGAAAGTGCGCACAAAACTGTGAGCTTGTAGTTCCGTTCAGATGCAGTCATAATCAATTGCTTGAACTTGCATATATTTAGCCAATAATAAAATTTAGCACGATTCGAAAACACAACCGTTCGTTTTTGTCATCATCATGGTCCACAACCCTTTTTGATGTTGTATAAAGCACATATGCGAACACAAACACACACTAATAAAAGTATCAATATACATAAGGCTGTGACACACTACATTTAAACTGAGACTTTAAACTGGGTGCAATTGAAACACGATTTCCAGTCTGTCAAGATTTCAGTTTAATACGAAATGCTTCAAAATGAATTAACCATTCATCACGTTTGTTTTGCAAAGTCCGTTAATTCAAATGTTGCTCATTAATGTCGTCACGATGAATGGAAATAAATCAAATCAAATTAAAACATCAAATCAAACCAAACAACTTCTGAATCCAGAGGATTATTCTAATATGCCTTACCACATTTTGTATAAGAAAACAGAAACGAAAAGAAACGGCTACATGTTTAACTTTCATCAAATTATGTTTCAGTACCAGAACGGACATTCGGAATATAGTGTCCTGTATACTGTAACTGCTGATCATTCATCATGTAATTCTACATAGAACGTGGAGATTTAAGGTCGGGGCCTTAAGGAATAATTGCAGTTTTGCGCCTGCAACGAAATTTCGATTACCATTAGAAGCGGGTTGGACAGCGGTCTCAGAACTGCGTTTCTCTCATGGTTCAGCTGCTGCTGCTGATCTGCTGTGCTTGCTCTCCGTGTGCAGACTTCTCAACTTCTCGAGATGGAGCATCTATAACCCAAAATGAAGAGAACGGCTATTATACACATATAGACTGACAATGAGGGCACTAGTCTATGCGCCCCGAGGGACTGTGAGTGACCAGAAGAGGGTCCTAGTGAAATAGGACCCTCTTCTGGTCACTCACAGGCCCGAGGGTGCATAGACGTGCACAAGTGACCGAATGTTCCAGCCATTATGTGTTTTATAACTCACCTCTGTCCAACATAAAAACTCATAAGCAATTCAACTATGAGCAATTCAACAATTAAAGGAATGGTTTTTGTTTCCCTATATTGAGTTTTTGAGTTTGAGTTTTTTAGAGGGGACTGTTACTTTTAAAAATGTTTGAGTATAGTGCCCGATCGGGAACTAAGTTCAGAAATTACACGCGCGCGATGTCTTGACGCGCGTCTAGTTCACGCTGACGCGAATTTCATGCACTAGCCTAAATTAGTGAACCACAGGTGACCGTGTTTCCGCCAACCAGGATGACGAACCAGCAAGAGGTGTGTTATGAATTAGCTAATACACTTGCAAAAAAATGTAGGCACGCAACAATAGACTGGAAAGAAGTAAAGCTAGTACCGGTACCTCCAGATGATTACAGCAGACATAATATCGTACCAGTATTTATGAGCTCAGCCAGATCAGCCCGCTCTACCATCTTCAGTTTTTCCGCCAGTACACATGTCCAGTTAGTTCCATCGACACCGCACCGCTTCATCCAACGCCCTAGCATGGTGAAGATCTGCTTCTCGACGTTTTCTACATTATTCTTCTTGATCCTGTATACCTCGTCAGATGTGATGTCAAGTAACGGGGCCAACATTTCCCACTCTGGACCCATTCTTCTTGCAAGTTGATAGAAACACTTCTCTGCAGCAGCTATTTCCAGCTGTGAAAAAAACCCATTCAAGGTGAGCTTAGTATATGTCCTCAATCACGATGGCCTTAGAGAAGTTTTTTTGGCTATAAGAATGAATGTAAAACTTACACTTGCTTTTATATAATAATACTGAATAGACCAATTTAAACTATTTTTGGGACGTCACACTAATGTTAAAAGTGTAGATTATTTTCACGAATCTACAACCACAGATACCATGGATTCCGGATTTTTTTGTGCATTTACGATTGTGCTGCGGAAATGAAGTAAAATGAAAAACAAATTGAAAAGTCATAGTGTTGCGAACTATTACCAAACTGTAATTTGGTAAGACTTTGTAATGACAATTTTAGAGGTTAAATAACAAAATACATAAAAGTGGATTAACACAAAAAACCAGAAATGACTCACTAAGTTGACTTGCTTTTGGCAATGAGACATGAACCTAACTATAATGACGCCTTGTATTCCTTGTACTTTGACTAAATATGTACGCACGAGTATTTTTACGAATATACACTCGAAGATAAACACGGAGAGTGGGGTGATGCATGGGACTTTATTATCTGAATAGACCTTTGTTATTTTGAAAAACATAGTTTAAGTCAGAGAACAGACTTGGAACTGTCATGGGAACTGTAGGTTCGTGCAAGAATTCTTAGCAGGAATCTACGAGTCCATTTTCTATAACAGAACATCATGAGGCTTACCGAATTAGCCTGCGGATGACTCATGCATTCTTCCCCTGGCAAGAGGTTTCTGTTGTCACCTGTCGGCGCAGTGCATGTAGAAATAGCTGATTAAAGTACATGTATGTATATACGTGTTTAGTATTGAGCACTGTACAGGGGCGGATATAGCGTTTAGCAAACGGAGGGAAGGGGATTGATATAAGGGACGGGGATTGAGTCCGGGCACGTCCTACAAGGACAATTTTTAAATCTACAATGGTTTCTGCTGCATCCTAAGGCAATTCAAGAACAGTTAGCAACTTTAGCAGTACATTTATTATTATTCCATTTGTTATTACATTATTAAGCATTCCATGAATCAGCGTGTGTGCGTGTGGGTAGGCATTACATTCACTGTGTGGACTTCGAACAAAAGAGGTCCACATAAATCAGGTAGAGGTGACGTTGTGTGGGGGTGTGCTTGTGTGTGTGTTGGGGGGGGGAGGGCTGTTGCAACCCCTAACCCCCTAAGATCCGCTACTGCTGTAAAATGCAGCTTAACAGCAGGTCTCAATTATTACAATTGTTATGAATAAAAGGAGAATACTTTCTTCATAGGATTATATTGTGGAGGGAGCTTGACACTCACACCTTGCATCTGAGCGATTGTTATAATCTCGATAATCTTCATTTATGGACGGATACTAATTCTGGAACATTTAATGGAATCCCAAAGATCAAAACAAAGCGATACTCACAGCACAATATAAATTACGGAAGATTTAAACTCCCGTTCAGGCTAGATGATATTATTTTCAATTCTACTCTTGAATGAAACGTCTAATATAGGAATATATGGAGGTTAGAATGGTAGCTCAGTCTCTACTATTCTTAGTTCTGAAAATAAGATGCCGCATATACCCGGAGCTAGCGCATTAAACATTTTAACCAACTTGTGGACAGTAACTAACCTTGCGTATTCAATTCAGGCTGCACGATTTGAACGGCTTCTTCCATGTCTAGACGTCTGAAAACCTTGAGAAGATACCCAACCGCATCCTGATCGGGAAAGCCATCCTCTCGCTTGAAAGAGAAGTATAACTTCAATACTTGTTTCTCTGGATTAGCCATTCCTCGGTTAAGTGCAGCAATCAGCTTGGTTCCCTGGCCAAACAACTTTTCAGCAAGACGTATCGTGTTGCTCTGGCCGCCATTTTCGTTCTTCAGAAAGCTTGAAAGCGTCTTCACTGTTTTCTTTGATAGACCACCGAATTCTCCATCCGTCTCTTTACCGGTGTTCTCTGTTAAAGCCGCTTTTAGTGCTTCCTTCATTGTCAAGGAAATTGAACGAATCGGTAAAAAAGTAATGAGAAAAACCAATTGCAACATTACTTTTTCCAATTACTACACCTTAGTCAACTTTTTTCAAACCCTAATAACATCTTACCCTGCAGGCAGCACAGATTCCAGCATTCGACGACGGGTTCTATAATTAAGCAACGAGAGAAAAAAAAATCGAGTTTTATCTTGCGGAACAGAAGCTTTTCATTCGAAATTATGACAACTTGAGATAATCGGACGTTTTGAAATATAAGTCTTTGTCTGCGGATGGTTGGAGAAACCCAAAGCCGCATAGCATCCTCGCATGGGAACGCTTTGCATAGCTCGTGCGCAAATGCAACCCATCCCAAAACGAAGAAGTTTTTTTCCCCCAAAAGATGCAGACCTCAATGTTGTATAATTGGGTGATCGGGTCTATTGCTCCATACATATTTTGTATGTTTGTAATGCTGTAGACAATGCCTCAGGCAACATTTTTGATTCCAAAGTGCAAAGCAATTTGACCTTTACTTCCGGTGTTACTGGAAGTGCAATGAGAATTGAATATAACTTGAAAACAAAAGAAGTTTACTTTAGTATACATATTATGCAAATGATCAGCGAGGAATGTCAAATATATATGACTTTAAGCTTTGCGTGGCGGATGGGATAAAATAGAAAATTGCGGGTAACACCATGTGGAAAGAAATCTCTTCTTGGAAGAAATGTGGTTCTGAAAAGAACCGGTTGGTTGATTGTATTTAGCTGAAAGGTAACTTAATATGAATATTTATAGCATTTCAAAACGTATTAAAAAGCATGGTTAATACTGTAAAAGGCCTGTAAATGCAAACAAGCACATTTATGTTTATACTCCTTTAAAATTCTTTCGAAAAAGAAAATGTTTTTTTTCTTCTTTTTAAAGCACATAGCCTTTATATAGTCCGTGGGACGATGCCTTTTTTCGCTCGTCTCGCGTTCTGGTTTGCAGAATTTTATAAAACTTCACAGACATGTAGATTATGGTGTACCCTATCGAACAAATTTTGTTTCCCGATCCCCACTGCACACGCACAGCCAGAAAAACTCCAGCATCATCAACATTTCATCACTCGTCCTCCTGAGGACGGAGAGAACACACTCTCCGAAACGTCGAGTTCACACTCAACCAACCGGTTCTTATCAGAACCATACTTTTTCAATAAGAGAATTCTTTCCACATGGTGTTACGGGCAGTTTTTCTATTTTAAGAAATGTCAAACATAAAATTGGCAGGATGTCGTCAAAATTCGCAATCTGTACAATCTTTATCGTCATTTCCCCCTACAAATATCACCAAGCTTCAGAAGCAGAGGCAAATTAATGGGTTAGGGAAATTCGTCTGTATATGCTTATCAAAAGCGAAACCTCTTTACCAGAAAAATTGCAATAGAATAAAACCTTACCTGGTGGCAAATCTTACATGATTCTTCTTCCTGACGCTCATGGATTCCCGCTGATGGTAAACTTCTTCCCTGTTATAAAACATATCATAACAAAATAAAAACTGTATATAAGTAACACGAATATCGATTTTACTTAATTTGTACTTTACTTTGAAAAAAATAAAATGTCAGCTACGAGAAAAAATTATAAGTGTGAAACAAATGAAACACCCCATTCTGTGACGTTGGTATACATCATCAGATTTAATCACAGAGAACGTTGTATTTTTTTCTTAAAGTGCTATTACGCTAACTATTTCGTTCGATGTTCATTTAAATGTTTGCCAAGGCATGGCGTTAAGTCTTTGTTGCCGTTGGTTTCATGAAACGGAAAATCGGACTGTTAAAACTTACTTGCTTTGGTCTGATGGAGAGACGAACTTTGTGTCCCTCCCAGCTTGAATCAGCCGAATCAGCATTGAGTTGGTAAACAAAGCTGTCGCATCCAGGTGGTGATTTGTCGGGCTGGTATGAACCACTCGCTGTCGCTCCATCGTTGGTCTCCCGCGTGAGGTCAAAGGTCACAGAATTTGTTGCAAATTGCCATACAGCTGTCTTCAGGATTTTTTGTTCCTAAAAGATGAGTGTGTTTGTTATCCCAATAATTTTTGTGCCATCTGTGAGCTCATATGGGACGGCATTCCCGGTCGTCCCCATTTAGAACTAATATGTTAGCAAAGCGTGACGCCATGATGTCTCGGACCAAGTGTTTAGATTTTCTTTTTGCGCGATATGACATAGTTTAACATTGGCCCCGTATACGTTTACATTTATCACGGCCTGTGTAATTAAAACATATCGATTTGATATGCAAAACATCAAATTTGTAGCGACAGACATTACATTTCCTGAAAGATGATGCACTCTGTTCGTTATGTTTGGCTTTAAATTGTGCAAAATGAGCAAGTAAACTTACAGGAATCAGAGAATCAAGAACTATACAATTGGTAAATGCTACCTTTGGTGTCTTCTCTTCCATTTCCCAGCTAGTCTTAATGTTGTCAATGGTAGCGTTTACATCTCCCTGGTTGTAAAAGACTTGCAAGTCCCCATATGCGTCAAGTGGCGTAGAACCCAGGTCGTTTTCCATGGCAATGACTTTCTGTTTGTGGTCAAAATTACATGCAGATATATCATATGAATGGTACTGTAAGGGACAGTCTATGCACACTTTTGTTGTCATTGCTTTCTAACACTAGTGCTCCGGCGGAGGGGCTCCGGCGGCGCGCACCTGACCTGGTTTTGGGTCTGGCTAGCGCGCACTCCGGAAATAGGTTGCTTAAGGGGCCATTCAGAATTTTCAATGCTTCAAATATTGTTTTTCCAAATTATTTTGACCCATCCACCCACCCCTAAGTTCGATTAATAAAAAACTGATTTGCCACGCAGTATCAAAAAACAAAACATGTACATGTACATTATTACATCCCACTGGCGGGCCTGTGCGGGCTGCGTGTCCTTTCAGAAAAAAAATCCACTGCTGCTGAGTGCTGGGCGAAGGCAAAATTTTTCAACAACAAACTAAAGTCAAAAGATTATTATTATTATTTTTTTGCTCTTTTTTTTCCATGAAAAGTGAATTTCGATTTTCAATTATTTTAGCTTGACCCACCCACCCACAATTTGGAAAAATAGTCGAAATTTTAAAACATTGAAAGTTCTGAATGGCCCCTAAGTGGGGTTCTTTTGTTCACTTTCGCGGGTAGGGCTTGGCTTGATTCCAGGGTTGGGTAAAGTTGCTACATTTGTATACATTTGTTCAGACTGTGTGCATGTCTATGCTGGGAATTGATCAGTTGCAGTTCTGGTAGCGGTGCGGCAAGTTGCCCGAGTCCGCTTGGCGAAATAAATGAGATCTTCCTTCAGAGTTAGAAATCCCGTCTGTGTGTCCCCTTTTCTTGCGTTTTGCTGGACTTGGTGGACCAGAGCTCAGTAGGATCCCGCTAAAGTACAAACGACTTACCAACGGAAACAGGTTGAGTCAAAAAGAGCGGAACCCAAACCCCCAAAATGTATTTCATATTTTAACAAAATATGTAGCACTAAACATAATAATGACTGGAAGGCCAATTTAATAAGCTACTTTTAGATGAAAAAAAGTACTCAAATTGCTCAATTCGTCCAAAGAATATCACCATTGGAACGCAATGACCCTAAAACCTGTTTTTTACTCACTGTATAGTTAAAGGTATACGTTAATATCCCGATGAAATTTATCACTGTCTTTGCACGAGATAGGTTAGTGATCATCAAACACAAACTTGATTATATTGTGGAATCAGCATGACAATACGTTCAAAGTGAATGATATATTTTATATGCCGTGTTCAACTTTGCTAAATACCATCTCTTACATCACTGAACCAAAACCGAAACTTAAAACCTAAGACTAAGAGAAAGCAATTGCATATAGTTATACCTCCTCAGCAACTGGGTCATTGTTCCAAACGTGAATCCGTACAGCATAACGTGCATCGGAGGGATCGTAGAGGCTTCCAAATGCACCGGCCTTCATCAGCTTTATAGCACTCGCCTCACACGGTATGCCTCCCGCTACGAAAAGCGTAAAGTGACTCAAGAGAAGGACGACCTTGTTGTCTTGTGAAAGAACCATCGCGCCATCCCTCACATTGTCTAGTGGCTGCCAGGTTTTGGGGGTTGTATCATCTGTATGGCATATTCGAGTACTGAGCTCCCACTCGTTGTCAGCATGGTGAGGAAAGGAAAGCACCACGCTGTCCAAGAACTTCAGACCTGTAGGGCCGCACTGGATCATCGGTGACAGAGCGACATAGGGAGGATTTACTCCATCAACAGGTGGCGCACTCGGGTCAACAAAAATGTACACCTAATAATCAGAACAAAACCAAGTCCAAAACAGGTGGCTTTATAGAGATAAAAACCACATCTCGGGTACGAGATGTCAAATGCCTATAGACAATAGTTCCTATAAGAGTTTACAACGAAACCTAATGTGGAGAAACAGCGAACTAACATGTTTCCGTTAATATATCCTGGTTTGCCTGGAATACGGCGGTGTTTTTATCTGTAGCACACATCGTCCATGGATCATCATTATTCAGCTAGTTCAATGTTTATTCATAAGAAAATAACATTGACGTCACACCATTGCTCTCACTCAGTCATACATTTACAATAAAGCATTTCAAAGAACGGTTTTCGTCGAGCTGCCACAAGTGGCCTATAGTGAAACTATGGATCGCAAGATCTGCGGTTCGAACCCATGTCCATTTTTATCAAATATTTTTGCTGGCTGCAATAAGTTTAATTAAAGGGAAAATATGAGAAAATAAGTGTTTTGCATCCACACAGCGTGATAAATATTCAAGTCAGGGTACGTGATCTGATTTGTTAAAATACGACGTACGCTGAAACAAAATCCGCTTCCTGACATCCAGGGTTCACTGGAGTCTTCTCCGTTTTTGATGTCGCCCTTATGTGCGTATATACCGCTCAGGATATGTAAGAAATGAAATGATTTCGAGACATCTTGGAATTTATATCAACACATCTTTAAATGTGTTTAGAGATAGCGTGATTTCTTTCTTAGCGATATCTTGAAATGATCCTTGTTATATCGAAAAACGAATAAGAAACATCTTATAATCCCTCGAATTAATCCGTCAAAAACTTGTTAACGTTTCAAAGATATCTTGTAATAATTGGAGATATCTTGAAATGGTTAGAGAGACAGCCTGAATTATTTTTTTTGCATTCAGCAGCGAAAGAAAAATGTTGAAAAGCCCATACCAGTTGCAGGGAGCCTTTGGCAAGTGCACCCCTTGGGATGTACATGTGGACGCTGTACTTTTCCAGAGTGAGACTTCTGCCCCTCTCGTTGATGTATGCGATCGCGATGTATGGCAACTTGAAAGTAATTTGGAGTAGCTCATCCTCGGTGAGACCCGCTGTCATTTTACGAAACTCTTCCAGCAGTGTCTGCAAAAGGTTTCGTTTAGAAGAGGTTCCTGGGAGAAACGGGCATGTAACGATGAATTTTTAAAAGCAGTTTCAAATCGAACTTTGTCAGGCTCTGATTGAATAAAATTACATAGCAATAAAGAGTTACCTTTGTCTTCATTTGTCGCAGCTCTTGAAACTGGCTCACGTTGTCTGCTTATCGGTGTTGTAGGCCTAAACAAGAGCCAATGCACACCCACCACGACCGAGGTCAAGGCCGAGACCACAACCTCCGAGACCGAGGTCACAACCGCCGAGGCCAAAGCCGAGGCCGAGGCTAGCTATTAAAACACGTAATAAAACATAAATTACTCAAATAGGGCCAAGATTTTGTTGGATTTTTAACATCTGTTTATTTGAGTGCACTAAGTTTTGGAGTGTCTGGCTTACAAAGCTTGCAGCTTGCCATGTGTTTCCTCTTGCAACGATCTTCAAAATTCTTCGTGGCCATTGCAACAAATTAAATCGGATGATCCGAGAATTCGTGGTCATTTTGATGAACTGATCGAGTGATATCATGCACGCATGTGGAAAGCTGTAGCGTTGGATACATATAGATCGACAGGTTTATTAAAAAAAATCATCGTGGCGGCACATGCCGAATTAAGATGACAATACAGCGTTAAACCATTAGAAACAAAAAATCAATTAAATAAATACGAAATAACCACAAAAATGCAATAAGCTTAGATAGAAAGGTTGAGCGTGCATGCGAATAACGGGTTGGTTCCCTGTCCCAATATCGTTTTGGCTAATGCAAATTTGTGACGTTCACTGAGCTGAGTGTAGCATGAAATTTCCAGCGCACTGGCTAATGACGTCATTGACGTGATATGGGGAGATTCGCCAGTAACACTGGAACGAAGCCCCTTACTTTTAGAGGGAGGTTTTTGCTTTTTTTGGCCGATGTTTTCAATATCCGTTCAAATTACAAGCAAAATGTCACATATGACAGTTGATGCATATATCCTTTATGCAGCAGAGGATCCATGCAAAATGAGAAAAGGATCAAGTCGAACAAAATCAAAAGAGATATTTGTAGTGCAACTCGGGTGTGTACAAAAGAAACCCCGTTTATTAAGTACACACGTGCCGTGCGCGATTTTATTTTCCGTAGGCGAGATCCACCGAAGTCAGGCATATTCGGTTTGCCTTTGAATCGTTGCAAGACACTTAGGTTCTCGTTCTCTTTTTCTCCTTTAAATAAAACTATCTCAACAATAAATTCAGAGAAGAAAAAATGAGCAGCGACGACGTGGATTCGAACCAGGGATCTTTGTATCCATATAGCTCATCACGCTGTGGTAGCTCGACGAGGTCCGTACTTTAAAATGCTTTAAAAGGTAACTGGTTGACAAAATAACACAAATGCTCTTAATATCATTGTTCTGTCCGAATCGAAACTATTGAATTATTCATGACTTCGAGCATTCCGCCTACGGAAAAGAAATTCGCGTGCCACGCCTGCGCTATGGCCGTACCATATGCGGGGACAAAATGGCATCCGAGGATCATTATTCAGAACAGCCAATCACAGGGTGCCTCGATGATTAACATTGAGTAGGACATCCAACAGCCCGTGGTCTTCGGATTGTACTGTGTGTGTATGTAGAATGTAATACTGACCCGGCGGCAGTTACATGTCCTACTCAGCATAAATAAATCGAGGCGCCCTATGCTTGGTGCCAAGTCGGTGAGAGTTTGTACTTTGTGTTGTGTAACATTACAAAGTTCATTATAGGGCATACACGTTTCAAATAAATCAGGTATATCACATTGATACATATTATTTCTATACATAATTGACCAAGCTGAGTAAGTCCTCATTTGCATAGCGGTGCGCGTGAACGTAATCGCCAAGTTGTTAGATTTGCAAATGATATGTCGCAACCCGGCCGATTACGTACTAGTCTTATACCAGCCGCGCCGATGGATTTCGACTGACGTTCACGGACGAAATTTGACTATCTAACGACTTGTCATCAAGTCTAAGAGGCGCCCTGTGATTGGATGTTCTGATCCTAATGGATGCGATTTTGTTCCTGCATTATGATACGGGCTATAGCGCAGTCTGGGCGAAGATGCTACGTACGTGAGCACGTTCAATGCAATGCATTACCAGTTCATTTATTCGTGCGTATCTGCTTAACATGTTATTTCATTTCACGGAACCCACTGTGGCCTACAGTTTGAAACGGTAAAATATTAAATTTAATTGGAACAGAAAACACATCAAAGTGGGCGATTCGTCGAGGCCGGAAGGCTCCGAGGTCGAGGCCATGGCCAAGGACATGAAAGGCCGGCCCGAGTCCTCCAACACTGCTGCTCATATTCAACTGGGGCAAACAGAAACGATTTTTTTGTTAAAGATAAAAGTGATGCACAGGATATGGATGTGACAACGAAGATATCTGCCGCTAATGTCTAACGAGCTGATCATGATCGGGTAGGGCGTCTTTGTGTTGGGGTTACAAATGTGGGGAGTAATGTACATAGGGGGTTTAGTTGAAAAGACATGCAGTAATAGAAAGCAAAAAATACAAAGTAGGAAGTAATAGCCATATTATTAGGCTACTATATCAATATCATTCAATTCAATTCAATTCAATTCAATTCAATTCAATTCAATTCAATTCAATTCAATTC
Source organism: Patiria miniata (assembly GCF_015706575.1). Classification (NCBI taxonomy): domain Eukaryota; kingdom Metazoa; phylum Echinodermata; class Asteroidea; order Valvatida; family Asterinidae; genus Patiria; species Patiria miniata. The sequence goes on from NW_024037068.1 coordinate 11,413,749, forward strand.
AATTCAATTCAATTCAATTCAATTCAATTCAATTCAATTCAATTCAATTCAATTCAATTCAATTCAATTCAATTCAATTCAATTCAATTCAATTCAATTCAATTCAATTCAATTCAATTCAATTCAATTCAATTCAATTCAATTCAATTCAATTCAATTCAATTCAATTCAATTCAATTCAATTCAATTCAATTCAATTCAATTCAATTCAATTCAATTCAATTCAATTCAATTCAATTCAATTCAATTCAATTCAATTCAATTCAATTCAATTCAATTCAATTCAATTCAATTCAATTCAATTCAATTCAATTCAATTCAATTCAATTCAATTCAATTCAATTCAATTCAATTCAATTCAATTCAATTCAATTCAATTCAATTCAATTCAATTCAATTCAATTCAATTCAATTCAATTCAATTCAATTCAATTCAATTCAATTCAATTCAATTCAATTCAATTCAATTCAATTCAATTCAATTCAATTCAATTCAATTCAATTCAATTCAATTCAATTCAATTCAATTCAATTCAATTCAATTCAATTCAATTCAATTCAATTCAATTCAATTCAATTCAATTCAATTCAATTCAATTCAATTCAATTCAATTCAATTCAATTCAATTCAATTCAATTCAATTCAATTCAATTCAATTCAATTCAATTCAATTCAATTCAATTCAATTCAATTCAATTCAATTCAATTCAATTCAATTCAATTCAATTCAATTCAATTCAATTCAATTCAATTCAATTCAATTCAATTCAATTCAATTCAATTCAATTCAATTCAATTCAATTCAATTCAATTCAATTCAATTCAATTCAATTCAATTCAATTCAATTCAATTCAATTCAATTCAATTCAATTCAATTCAATTCAATTCAATTCAATTCAATTCAATTCAATTCAATTCAATTCAATTCAATTCAATTCAATTCAATTCAATTCAATTCAATTCAATTCAATTCAATTCAATTCAATTCAATTCAATTCAATTCAATTCAATTCAATTCAATTCAATTCAATTCAATTCAATTCAATTCAATTCAATTCAATTCAATTCAATTCAATTCAATTCAATTCAATTCAATTCAATTCAATTCAATTCAATTCAATTCAATTCAATTCAATTCAATTCAATTCAATTCAATTCAATTCAATTCAATTCAATTCAATTCAATTCAATTCAATTCAATTCAATTCAATTCAATTCAATTCAATTCAATTCAATTCAATTCAATTCAATTCAATTCAATTCAATTCAATTCAATTCAATTCAATTCAATTCAATTCAATTCAATTCAATTCAATTCAATTCAATTCAATTCAATTCAATTCAATTCAATTCAATTCAATTCAATTCAATTCAATTCAATTCAATTCAATTCAATTCAATTCAATTCAATTCAATTCAATTCAATTCAATTCAATTCAATTCAATTCAATTCAATTCAATTCAATTCAATTCAATTCAATTCAATTCAATTCAATTCAATTCAATTCAATTCAATTCAATTCAATTCAATTCAATTCAATTCAATTCAATTCAATTCAATTCAATTCAATTCAATTCAATTCAATTCAATTCAATTCAATTCAATTCAATTCAATTCAATTCAATTCAATTCAATTCAATTCAATTCAATTCAATTCAATTCAATTCAATTCAATTCAATTCAATTCAATTCAATTCAATTCAATTCAAGGCTTTGATGAAAAGTGTTAATATTTGGGAAGATTGGTGTTGGAAGAGTGTCTGGTGTTAAAAATAAAATCTCAAGAAATGAAATACATTTAAAGCAGCCTTCTCATAGAAATAAACTGGACACACATGAAAATAATAATAATGGGCCACGGCACTGTACGGTACATTTTCCCGTTGGTCTGTGAATTGTCTTTTTTGAGGCAGTCGCATTTGCGAGAAAATGTAGTTGAAATATAACCGTACACAGGCAAAGGCTGACTGTACAGTTTTGACAATAAATGCAACAAAATGTTAAGGTGCACTGCACAGGGCGTGTAATTTGCTATGAAAATGTTCAATGTACCATAAAATAACAAAATCTGAATCATGGCTTTTCTCCATGATTCATATTTTGTTATTGTGTAATGCTTGAAGACATTTCTGTCATTTTTCGGCTATATGTAACCTAAGGTCTAATAGAATAAAAACGACTATTGTGTCTGTCATGAAATGAATACAAAAGGTACTTTTGAGAGCTAATTTTCAGGTCTTGTTTCGGCCCGAACGTGCAATTTGTGTAAAAATTCGTCGTTGGGGGCAGCAAACAAAACATAGTAAAATCGAGACTTAATAAACATGACTCCCGATGCAGCGAAGTTCCAGCGAAACTTTTTGCAAAAAGAAATCACTCCGCGCAACATTTTGTTGGGCAGCCACATGCTTCATAGATTCAACTGTAGTTGGCAACAGTTTTTACCCCTGAACTTCTAATGGACAAGTTCAGAATTTAAAAAGGAGGTATCTCCATTGACTTTTTGGTAGTTTCTATTGATTATTCAGTATTTTGATAGTACACAGCATTTTATTATAGATTGTGGATTATTCTTTTGTGTTTGCCCTAACGACTAACCATAGTAAGAAACGTATGATACATCAACATAGTTCACGCACGCTATGTTTTTGAGCATGTCAAGCTGGAAATTCACGGGGGTACTTAAGCCTCCGGCCGGCCACAAAAACCGTAAATTGTGACGCCGGTAATAACGAATTAATAATCCGTAATACCGAATTAAATAATCCGTAATAACGAATTAAATAATCCGAAATAACGAATTAAGTAATCCGTAATAACGAATTAATAATCCGAATTAAATAATCCGTATTAACGAATTAGTAACATAAACTTGCAGTGGCGCTAATGGGCTTTTGTAGAAAGCTGCAAGCGCTGATGCAGTAATGTTTATTTAGGCACTCACTTCAGAAGTTCATGTAGTCGGCAAAATTCGTCATGAGTGGCAGCAATTACAATAAAAGACATACACACAATAATTGCATGTTTCACCTACCGCTGTGTAGGACTTAGGGATGACAAAGTCAGAATCATTGTCTCAAGCGAGTTGCGCCTTGTCGTGGTGGAGACCCCTGTGCGTTCCCGTGACCCGGAGAGCTATGTCGGCTTGGGGCCATGTCCCCCTGGCAGCTCCAAGCAAGCTGGACAGGTCGAAGGGTAGGAACCAGACCAATTGCAACTCAAAATGTCTTCTTGGCAGCAGGAGGAGACAATCCATCTGGGGCAGACGTCTATTGTATCAGGCTTTCTGGCCCAAGTGGGCCAACTGGCAGGCGGCAGAACCTCGGTCAACGGCTGGCAGTTTCCAGGCATAGTCAGTTTGCCACTGCGGGGCAGCCCATCATCCTTCTAGTCGTCCTGCTTCGGCAGTCCACTAGGGTTATGTATGACTGGGCCCAGAGGAGTGTGTCTGACCTGGGCAACCATTCACTCTCTATCCCTTGCCTCGGCGCACGACGTTACGTGCAAATCATGGAATGGAATCTCAACGATGTATATAGCGACTGGCAATATGGCAGCCCGCTACAAGGAGGGCTGTCAATGCCCGGCAGAGTGGGTGGGTGTTCCAGGCAGGCACCGCTCGGTCGACATCCTGCTACTGCCTACATTAACTTTGGTTCTTGGAACGTCCGCTCTTTGGGTGTCTCCTCTGACCGTTGTGTTCCTACCCCCCGCAAGTCCGCCATCATTGACCTGGAATTGGCCCGTCTCAATGTGGACATTGCAGCTCTTAGTGAAACATGTGTGACCGGCCAGACTTAAATTCCTGTAATTATGTGTAGTTTGCCCAAACATCCCGAGGCATAGGTACACAGGCCGCAACTGCTCCGGTATTTGTTTCAACTTCGTAAATTTTGATGTTATCATAAATAGCACTTTACGACACATTTTTATGCCATGAATACTCGAGGTTGGAAGCCAAGTCTGTATGAAACATTTTTATGCCATGAAATAAATATCCCAGGTTGAAAGCCAAGTCTATATGAAAATTGTGCATAAGATGACTTGAATTTTCGATACCGAACCTCCTGGTAATATTGACTGTATACTTGCACATACTTCGATCCTAAATACATGTTTCCTGTATGTTGAATTATAGGGTCAATGCACTTTATTGAACTCAAATTTGGATAGCGTGGATGGAAAGAGAAATAAGAGAATGTTCTAGCCTGAAATGAAACACATGAGACATATAGATGGATGTACGAATACAGAATATTGAATACTCTTTTTATGAGCATTGCTGTTTAAACAAACAAATGTTAAGAAATAGATGTACGGTATAAAATGCATTATAAATTCATCAATATAGAATAAGTACGGATGTGTACACATGTACTGTGGAGATGAAACTTTTTGATGGCACTGATGATTATTTAATATTCCTTCATCAAAATATTTATTAATATTTATGAGATTACTTAATACGTACAGTAATTTTATTACAGCTACTGCTTGTGGTTCTGTGGTTCCTGATGGTCACAAATAGAGAAGCCTTCTCGAGTAGACCAGTGTATCCCTTATCCAGCATCCATAATATTTGGGTACGTGTATAAAACATTATTGCTTGAAATGTGCCTAAGAAATTAGAGATTTAGAGATTTGGAGATTAATGTGTTGTAAAATCATTGCATAGCAAGTGCTTATGGAGATTATTTCTCCTTGATTAAATTTTTATGCCTTTCATATTTTTATGCCATTAATGTACTTGTAAATTCGCAGCAAAAACATTTCTATGGAACAAATCAATGGAAATTGAGGTTTATAGAGCCAGTAAAGCAATTTCTCATGATAAGAGATAACCAAGGATAAGGAGAGATGGTTATTTCAAATAATTAAATAATTGAATATTGGATTCATAGTCATTGTATATTTGTAAATAAATTAATTTCTATTCTTCTGTTTTCTGTTATTACAGACTGCTGAAGAATGACTGTCGTTTTTTTTGTAATAATAAAATTTTGATCAATTTATAGTGGAATATATACCCAGTGTCACTTTCAAATTTTTTTGCGTAACCTTTCCAGCTCGGTTACACATGGCTAACTGGTATTGGATCTGTCTGCGAGGAGAGCTACACCCTGTACTGGCATGGCTATCCAGATGGGGAGAGACCTCATCATGGCGTTGGTTTTGCTATCCGTAACTCTTTCACAGTTTCACCCAGGCTTATGACTGCAAAGCTTCAACTGTACAACTTCCAGTTCAAAATTATTAGCTGCTATGCCCTAACCCTGTGCTTATCCTCTAAGGAGAAAGACTCATTCTATGCCGTGCTGGAAGCCTTGATCAAAGACACATCGGCGGGCGATTGCATGGTGTTGCTTGGAGACTTCAATGCCTGGACAGGGTTTAACTACACTGCCTGGGAAGATGTCCTTGGCCCCCACGGCATTGGAAAAATGAACGAAAATGGTCAGAGACTGCTTGAGCTGTGCGCTCGTCACAACATCTGCATACCCTCATCCTTCTTCAATGGTTCGGAAAGGGCAAAGGTCACGTGGAAGCACCCGAGATCTGGCCACTGGCACCAGCCGGACCACATACTTGTGAGGCAGTCTGCACTTCCACAGGTGACCAACTGTCGCAGCCTACTCTCAGCAGATTGTGACTCGGACCATGCCCTGGTCCGCTGCCGACTCAGAGTAAAGAAGAAAGGAATGCACCATGCCAAGCCACCTCCACCACCGCGCCCGGACCTCTCCAACCTGGCTGATATGGATCGCCGTGTACAGCTCCAATCTAACATCTCACAAGGTTTAGCTGAGAAGACGCCATCACATGACCCAACCGAGTGCTGGGAATCCCTCAAGCATGTCATCAGATCTTCTGCCATGAAATCACTTGGGAAGCAAGTGCGGAAACAGCCGGACTGGTTTCGCCACAGTGCTGATGTGCTCCTTCCTGCTATTGCGTCCAAGCGCAGTACCCGACTGGCATTCCTTAACAAGCCTTCTCCCAGGAACAGAGCCTCTTATCAGTCTGCTAAGGCTGAAGTTCAGCGCTGCACAAGACAAACCCTGCATCGCTACTGGCTTAACCTGAGTGAGCGTATCTGCAGGTGCTCTGATGCAGGGAATCTGCATGGAATGTACAGAGGCATCAAGGAAGCACTGGGGCCTGTCCCAAAGAAGACGGCTCCACTGCGTGCATCTGATGGTACACTTCTAACCGACATGCAGGCACAACTAGACCGTTGGGTCGAACATTACAGCTCCTTGTATGGCACTCCAGTAAATGCTAATCTAACAGCCATCGCAATGGCAATTCCACAGTTGCCTGCAAAACTCGAGCTGGACCGGGAAATCACCGCCATCGAGGTGAAGCAAGCGATTGGTGCATTACAGAATGGTAGATGGGATTCCACCAGAACTTCTCAAGCATGGCGGTGATGATCTGACAAAGGAACTGCTGCGCCTCTTCCGTACATGCTGGCACACCCGTACATTGCCAGATGAACTCCGGGACGCAAGCATAACTACACTGTACAAGAATAAGGGCGACCGTCATGACTGTAATAGCTACAGGGGCATTTCCTTGCTGAGCACAGTCGGCAAAGTGCTTGCCCATGTCATCCTACCACGCCTCCGCTGTCTTGCTGATCAAATATTACCAGAGAGTCAGGCCGGTTTTAGACCAAACCGCTCCACACTGGACATGATTTTCTCTTTTCGTCAACTGCAAGAGAAATGCGTCGAACAGCGACGCCCCCTCTACACTGTCTTTGTGGACCTGACTAAAGCATTCGACTACGTGAGCCGCACAGGCTTATTTGCAGTCTTGGAGCGCTTGGGATGTCCACCAACTTTACTGGCTATCATCGGAGCTCTCCATGATGGAATGCAGGCCGCTGTTCAGTATGACAGGTCGGTGTCTCACGGCTTCAGTGTAAATTGTGGAGTGAAGCAGGGTTGTGTTTTGTCTCCTACGCTGTTTGGGATCTACTTCTCTGTCTTGCTCCGCAGCGCTTTTCCTACATCAAGCGGGATCATGCTCCACACTCGATCCACAGGAGGTCTGTTCAATCTCTCCCGCCTGCGTGCAGGAACGAAGGTCTCCAAAGTCATGGTACGTGAGCTCCTCTATGCTGATGATGCCGCTTTTGTTGCGCATTCTCAGGAAGACCTGCAGCAACTTTGTGATGCTTTTGCCCGCTCATGCCAGGACTTTGGCATGAAGATCAGCATTCGCAAGACTGTTGTGCTTGGCACTAACATCCAGGAATCACCAGTCATCACACTCCAAGAAACTTCACTACAGACGGTCACCAAGTTCACATATCTTGGTTCCACTGTGACTTCGAACAACTCTCTGGAGGAAGAACTCGGCAAAGCTGCAACAATATTTGGACGCCTGCGTAAACGTGTGTCTGACAACAACCGTCTCCCTCTACCTTTGAAGATCAAGGTATACGAAACATGTATACTAAGCATCCTCCTGTATGGCTCAAAGGGATGGACAGCATACAGACGTCAGGAACGCCGCTTGAATGCATTCCATCTGCGTTGTCTGCGATCAATCCTTGGACTCACTTGGCGGGACCGTGTCCCTAACACTGAGATCCTGTGGAGGACGGAGTGCCTTGACATGCGCACATTGCTTCAGAAACGTAGGCTGCGCTGGATAGGCCATGTCATACGGATGGACGATGCCTGCCTACCAAAATACATACTCTTTGGCGAGCTTCCTAATGCCCCTCGTCCAGTAGGCCGCCCAAAGCTGCGGTATAAGGATGTAGTCAAGCGTGATCTACAGTCCTTTTCCATCAACTTGACTGACTGGGAGAGCGTTGCAGCCAACAGGTTGGGCTTGCGTAGTGTATTACACCAGGGGAGCAGCCTTGCCCATCAAACCTACATGGAAGAGTGCAACGCCAGACGCACTACCAGGCACCGTTGTGCTGATCGTCGTTGATCGACGTTAAAGGCCTATATATATATATACCGTTAGCCACAACGACCCTTGCGTGTGCTTTGTGTGCATGTACGTACACACCGCATACACTTCCGCAAACAGTCGTACAGTACGTCGAGGCGGAGGATAGCTTTGGCGCAACCGCAAAGGCCGAATATGATAATTAGTACGCGCTATGGTAAATAGACTTCTCTCATTGGATAATGGCTGACAAAAAATGAATATTTATTAATTGCATAATGCGACCAAAGGTTTATAAACCAGACGGCCCTGTGGTAACAATAATTATTGTAAAACACCCCCTTGAAATTTTAAATAATAGTAGAATACTATTCATATAGTTAAACATAGTTCGGGTCGAAAATGAAATGAAAAAGGATGAAAAATTAGACTTTTACAAAACGGCAAACGGTACAAACCGCACGCCAGCAAAAATGATGTCACTCTGCACAGAGACCGCGCCGCCGGGGGCCGTCCACTGTAGGCACCGGCCGGGCTTGCGCTATGCGGAAAAACACGCTGCGCTTTCTCGGTCAGCGGCAAAAAAAAGCGCTCACACTACATGCATGAGTATCCGCTGACTTTTTGGGGTAATTCTACTTAGCTGTCAAGGGGATATGGGAAAAAATTATCTCTCCTTCAGCTAACTTAAGACTGACTTTAACTTGTATGAACGACTTATATCGTATCATGGAGGAATAAGAACAGTACGACTAATATATCGACATGGTACGACATATACACCTATATGTTGACAGAGTATGACTAATATACCGACAGGGTACGACATGTCGACAGGGTATGACATATCAAACATATGGCATAATGTCGACAGGTGCCGGAATACGTACAAGTCGTGCGTACGCCAGATCTTATATGTCGAGTCGACAGTGTACGATATATGTCGCATATGACTTTGTCGTATAAGTACGACTCAATATCTCGTGTGTACAACATATGGAATTGTACTCGTCCGTTCGACTTGTTTGTCAATTATGTCGTACATACGACATATCTTGAGGGTACGACTTGTATCTCGTATGTACGACATATGTATTGTAACTGGTATGTATGACTTGTATGTCATACGACATAGGTACGATTTATTTGTTTTACCTACGACTTATATGTCGTACGTATGTCGTAGGTATGACATACAATTCGTACGTACGCATTAAAATACATATATGTCGTACGTATGAGATATATGTTGCACATGGTACGAATTTAGGGAGAGATTTTATTCACCAATCCCTATATGACAGTTTCGTATATTTCCATCCCAAAGTAAATAGCCTTTTTTTTGTAGTTAATTCATACGGCTCAGTGTGACATGACTTTATAGATACGAGTTAATCTTTATTCGATAAAATGTGTACGATTTGATTCGGGTTCGAGTTGACCTGTTCCCTACATTCGAGTTGACCTGTTCCCTACAGGTACCGGTAGCGCGTGATTTACGCTGTTGCACCGGGCAATAAACGTCGGCGGATATGAACTGTCTTGAACTTTCCAATACATTGGAAATAGTATTATCAATTTGAACAAGTGTTCATTCATTTAAAAGCGGCATATTTCATTTGTTTGGAATAAAACTGGAGAAATTGTTTAAAAATTGGTTTGAAATACTTGGACATTTATTTTTGAGTGAACATAATTTGGCCGGAATTCGCCACAGTTGCGTCAAGGCTATCCTCCGCCTCGAATTACTGAACGGCTGTTCGCGGAAGTGTGCGTGTGGCGCACGTACATGCACAGAAAGCAAACGCAAGGCTCGTTGAGGCTAACGGCATATAAAACTAGTGTGTCGCGGCGCGCGCGGTGTGTGTGGTAGCGGGAATAAGCTCGTATGGGAACAAGCTCGCTGATAGCCTCGGGCAAGGCTATCAATCTGATGAAAGAAAGTGTGAAATTTTGGAAGCAGAATAAAATTATAAATATTATAAAAGTCATAAAAAATCAACCGATGACGTCATCCTGACGTCACTTCGGACTTTGCATACTAGTACCATTATCTACCTGCCCACCAAGTTTCATGACGATCGGACCTTGCCTTACATTGTTTTTTGAAAAATCACATTTTTGATGACGTCATGATGACGTCACACACTTTTTAAAATTTGGTGTAAATACCTTTCACCTAAACGAACCGAATACAGAAGTAATTTTGAATTTTGCATGTTGCGTTCGTAAGATATGGCTAAAAGGTCCAAAAATTCAAATAAAACAAACACCCCAACATCCCAACAAACAACCAAACGAACAAATAAACAAAAAATAAATGAATACATTTAAAAGATAGATATGTTTGCAATGGATAGCCGCTACTTTGAGTATTTTCTGTTGCAGGATGCCAGGGGATAGCACACGATACAAATTGGTTAGGGACCGGAACTTGTACCATCGCATGCTCTTCAGATTGGCAACATAGAGGTCTTCTAAGGTTGGACATCTTGTCAAGTTTGTTGGGTACTGATCGTCCAGCAATTTGGCCAGTTAGGCGTCCAGATCATAAACTGTTGCCTAAAGGCAAATATCAGGAAAATAACTGTCAACTGGAAAATAACTGTCAACAAAAAAAGCGGCACACTTTAATAAGAATCTCTTTTGACCATGACCTATTAAACTCTATGGACATCCATTTCAATTAAGTTGACGCGATATAAAAAGCATGATGACATGGCGGAGGATAATACACCATAAAGTGTACGCTAAGCTGTTGACATACATTTAACCACACGTTGCGCGTTTACGTGCTCGACCCAGATCTTTTGCAGCCTAATTGTACTATCCATAATACATTTAAGTGTAATAATATTTCCCATTGTCAGGTTAACGTTGATGCACCTAATATGCCTCTTACTTGTTATGTTTTTTCAAAAAGAAAGAAAGAAAGAAAGGTTCATTGTTTTGAGGAGGATTTAAGTTATAATTGTACTTTTGGAAGATAACATAAACAATTTATAAGGAAAAAATCATTATGCCTCCCGATAATTTTGCTCCAAAAATACAAAGAAAACTTGGTCGCCTATTTGGGGGCAGGAAGGGAATTTTCAATCTAGTTCCACAAGGATGGGTTTCGTACTGGCTTTTCGCCTTTTTAGGAGCAATAATAGCTAATTTGTTTAGTTCACGTTGGTGATGCTTACAATAGGAGGTTGATACGCTGGGGATATATTTCCCCTTACCGATGTAGCTTAGATCTACCCACGGAAAAATTGTACATTCAGTGATCTTTTGGGGTTTTGGAGACGGCGTTTACGTATATCTGTCGACCATACAGCTTTTACAAGATGACTCGTCAGAACGTCAGCCCAAGCGATCCGCCACTGGTTGTCGACATTTCATGTTTTCACAGCCGTCCAAGGTTTCCAGAGCATGAATCTCTTAGTGTTTTAGGCCTAGGCCTAGCCTACTTGGACTTTTTATGAATGCATTAGTTTTGGAATGCTAAATCACCACTGGATTATGTCAGCCTTTCATGATTGAAGCTTGTGTAGTCCTACTTGAATCAAGGCCCGTCATAGGTTTACGGACACCGAAGTCCAGGCGACAAATCAACGGTCTGTCCCGGCCGAGTCCGGGCGGCGAATCCCCGCCCAGCTTTCAATCCGCCCTGGTGCAGCTGGTGGATGGCACGTAAAGGCGCTTATGGCTGCCGGCCACATCGACCCATTTATGACTACGGAGCACAGCCTGAGATCGAAAGTGATTGATTTTTTTCCGGAGGAAGGAAAACCGGAGGGTACGGGTCCGGAGAAAACCCTCGAGGCAAAGGAGAGAACCAACGCACAACTCTACTCACATGTGATCCGCGGCCAAGATTCGAACCGTGGTAACCTTGGTGAAAGGCGAGCGCTTTACGCACAAGCCACCCATGCCACCCAGTATGCACATTGCATATTTTAGAATTGTTCTTATATTTTTTTGTTTTATAGTTTTGTGGGTAGAATGATTTAAAAACCATATTCCGAGTATGACACTAATAAAAAATATACGCTGCGGGATTAGCTTCAAAAGCATATTAATTTTGCTATATTGGTGTCGGATTCTGGTATGTTTTTTTTTCTGTATGCCTTGGAGATGTGTCCAACCTTATTACAACAGTAGCACATTGCTCCTTTAAGGGTAATTCCCTTGGCATATGTTGACCCTTGCATCGGTAGCAGTTCCCAGTACCTTGTTGGTTCTGCGCTGATTAAGGCCCGCAACTTGTTGCAGTGTTGGTTTCCTCTTCGGAGTGAATACTTGTTTGGCTGTCATCTTGTTCACCTATAGGCTGGCTCTGGGTTGTAAATGTAGCTCCTGAGCTTGCTTGCTGCCATCACAAACGCTACACAGTTCTTTCCAATGATTATCACTCACGTTGTCTGGTGATACCATTGACTTCAACAGCAAGTACGATTTTGGCCCAATACCCGTGAGAAAAACACTCATTGCTTTTGCTTCCTTGATATGTCGTTGGCAGTGAAAATCTGGTCCAACCCTTCTAAATAACACGTGAAGGTTTCCTTTCCTTCGTCAAACCCATCCACTTCCCGATGATCGCCGCCATCGTTTAGCGATTTGTATCTAGAACTTTATCTCATCTATTAGACTCTGGTACCTCAATATCACATCCTCGTCGCCAATTTTGTGGTATCTTTAGAGAAGCGGGCACAACAAAGATTCTACATGGCGGCCATTTTGCACGAGACACTCGCCGAGCCGGTTACTTGGGTAAGTATCCCATAAGGCCATGCAATGTCCCGCGGGCGCCTCAGGCCGTGTCCGAAACGAGACACCCCCTGGCGTCGTTAATTCAATACCAAGAGATGGAGCTCTTCAACATTAACAGTAATACGTTTACACTATTACATTATGATAATAATTGAATTCAATTCAATTCAAAACTCACACTTATTTCAAAGCCAAAATGAGAAATACAAGCATAGAATACACGATTTTGTACGTAAATCAATAAATAGAGTTTGTCAAAAACAAGGTGAAACAAATAATTTAAAATTGTTTTGACAACTGAGAGTGTCATTGCTGTTATGTTTATTTGAAAGTAAAAGTGTAATCAATGATTTAACATAAATGGCAGTACAGCAGGAGGCAAATTGCGCTTACCTTCGAGTGCGTCTTGGGACTGTCTGACCCCGTGGAAGACCTGTATTGGGACTGTGAAAGGGAATGTTTAAAGAAGATAACGACATAGGTTACACACACGGTATATACAGTGCGTTCGATTACTTCCGCCGCGCTTACTCGTGCAAGCGCGAGACCGTTCAATTTATGATCACTCACGTGACTTCTCGCACTTACTCGAGCCTGGCCCAAGTAAGGCGACTCGCCGAGCCGGTTACTTGGGTAAGTATCCCATGAGGCCATGCAATGTCCGGCGGGCGCCTCAGGCCGTATGTTACAACTGATAATGTAGTAACCAACGGATAATGTAGTAACCAACGGATAACGTATCACCAACCGATAATGTATCACAAATTGACCGATATTGTATCACTAACCGATAATGTAGCAAAAATTGACTGATAGTGTAGTAAAATTTGTATACGATAATGTATCACGTGTCGACAGATAATGTAACTACAAAATAACTGTATCCGATAATGTATCACCACGGAAGGGATACTGTATCAACCGATAATGTATCAAAAATCAACCGATAATGTATCAGTATATTTGGAAAAGGTGGAAATATTGCTAATTAATTAAAGTCTTATAAGTGTCTCTGCTATGATAAGTCCCCACTCGGGAAAGTTTATCATTAAGAATATTTTTTAACTGCATTCGCACATCCGCGCCGAAATGTGGACAAGGTCTTTTCTCCGGACACTTGGCCTCCGTATGCGCTCCGTGCTCGAACACAAGAGGGCGCGTTTTACCACTTTTGAGAGCACCATGTATGGAGATCAATGGACGGGACACAGCATGTGCGAACTGTACTGTACTGGTTCGCGCGCAAAGTTCAACGCCACTTCCAGAATGTGCCAAAGATATTAGCCGCAGCGTCTTGGCATGATTGTCAGGCAACGTCGGCGCGCGCATACGTTCAATTTAACTTGCGATGGTCTCACAGACTATTCCCTCCCCCAATAACTTTGCATCATTCAAAATACGCAGTGGATGGACCGGGACCAGTCTAGGTCCTCCCCCAACTCTCCGTTTCTGGTCGTTGAAGGGGCACTTGTGCAAGGAGCCCATAGCTCCATGGTAAAATTTAAAAAAAAATGGGGGGGGGGGGGGCCGGAGACCACACGACACTGGAGGCGCTGTTCATGATACAGATGTATCAGCGCATTTCAAGCTTTTTGTGATTTTTCTCCCTTTCTCAGTACTATTTAATACATTTCGGCGGTTGTAAAGTTTGAAAAACACCTCAAAATCTGTTTTTTTCCCTCTAAATACAAAATAATGGGGGTGGGGTGATCCAATAGCCCAGACCCCTTTCCTCTGTCAAAAAGTGGGGCGGGATACATAGGAGATAAAACAAAGATTTGTGTACACCTTTTCCCCGTTCTGATACATTATCGGTTGATTTTTGATACAGTATCGGTTGATTTTTGGTACTTTATCGGTTGATACAGTATACGTTCCGTGGTGACACATTATCGGATACAGTTATTTTGTAGTTACATTATCCGTCGACACGTGATACATTATCGGATACAAATTCCACTACACTATCAGTCAATTTTTGCTACATTATCGGTTAGTGATACAGTATCAGTCAATTTGTGATACATTATCGGTTGGTGATACATTATCCGTTGGTTACTACATTATCAGTTGTAACAAAGGGTTTTGTTTACGTTGACGATTTCTTGACGTGCAAGACATCGGAACACGTAATATGTTTGGAAATGGTTGTACCGTCGGGAACACTTCTCTCACTCGTGATTTCTTAAATGTTTTCTTGCGTATGTCTGACCAAACACTTACCATATTCACAGGGCCCATGCAAAATGTTCAATGCAATACATCTTTGTGTCACATTTAACCTTATTTGCAAGTTTTATTTTCCATTTTGAGGGGCGTTTTTGGTGCCTTCTCCGTTTTTATGCTAATGCAAAGTTTCATATTCATTAGAAAACCTGTGATGGCATTCCGAGCATGATTAATGTTACACGGCTATTTCAGCAACAAAAAGTTGCTAGAATTTTGGATATTTTGCTGTCATAAATTTCTTTTATTTGGTGATTATTTAATGTGTCAGTACATGGCAGTAAGCCAATGACCAACCCTTTCCCACAAGTGTTTTCAATTAGCAAATTTTGAAAGAATAATTTTTAAGAAAAAAACCTAAACTGAAAAGTGTCTCCCTGAAATGACATCACAGTAACAGCGCGTTCGTACGTAGTCCGGAAAAGCATGGAAAAAAGTTTAAAAAGTGCACTTTGCAGCAAGATTAACCCAAAAAAATGTCAAATGAGTAGTTTTCTTACATTTCACAGTAGGCCTAGTACCGAGTTGCAAAAAAAAAAACGTCCTGAGAAAAATTCATTGCAAATACCCTTCAATTAAGAAAGAAAGGCATCTACGGATTGACGTCATCAAATATGTTACGCTAAGGAATACGGACACGTATGAAGTCTTAAAAGATGTTTGACAAAATGTGAAATATGTTTGCCCATTAATGAAAACGAATGCCCAATCAACCCCTTACTAATGGTTTAGACGAAATCGAATGAACAACGCGATACTTTTAAAATGAATGCATCTTTGATAGGCACGAGTGAAGCTGACAGGCGATAGAATGCTCGGATAGGGAAATTGAATGATTCTTTTTGATTGTCAAATGCCGATCTGCGTGATCTTTCAATTTCAATCTAAATCGAATGAGCCAGGCGCTAAATTGAATAAAAACTTGGTGAAATTGGCCGGGAAAACCCATATTATTCATTGCGGCTTGCAAACACATGAATTTTGCCGACGTGATAATGATTTTACCAACAAAGCCAAGTTATTGGTGGGAGGTAACACCCCACCCGCAACCCCAAGCAATGCCCCGGGGGTGGGGAAAGGGGAGGGTGTGAAAAGGAAGTGTAATTTCTTAAGTGTTCACTTGCAAATTCTTTAGTTACATTTGTTTTGTTATGCAACACACAATATCTAAATTCGGTGACAAAGGCGCAGTGGGCGGGGCCTAGCAGGGTGTGGGGGAATATACGGCCTACTATTCATCCACTAGTCTAACAATGATACACAGTGTGATTGTGTTTGTGAAATTGTGCTAGATTCAGGAACACTTCCATTTATACAATTTATTACTCAAAACAAAGAAAAAAAATTAAAATGCAAAGTTTTTGTGAAAACTACCATTTTTGGAGCACTACTGCAAAAAGGAAATACGATAACCCAAAATGTTTTCACCAGATATAAACAGACCTATGTCTGAACCAACCATAGTTAAAGGGAAATTATTCTGAGTGCCCTGGCAAGTGCCAATTTGGAGAGTTAAGAATGGTGTAAAAATTCAATTTTGATAGTTGTAAAAAACATGCTGTATTGGCCAAAACACATAAACGCCCGGGAGGTTACTTACTCCCCAAGTCCTTTCATCCCAGAAAGTATAAAAAGATATTTTTTTAGCGTGGAAACACTTACCACAGACTTGGAATTGATCATCAGTAAGGGATTAAACCAAAATGAATTTGAAACCAAATGACGTTAATTACATTGTATCTACCTCAGCTTCTTCATGAACAAAACAAATGATCAATGACTGTAAAGGGAAAAAAAAACGCATTTAAATAAAAGCAAGCTGGACATTATTTTGAATTGAACAGATTGTATCTATAGTGGTTGATCTAAAATACTGATCGTGTCATTCAATACATAAAATCTGCTGCCCTCTGAAATCATATAGGCCTCAAAGCTATTGATAAAAAGCGAACAGAGAACCCAACTTAATATTATCAACGTAACCAAAGAAAACGAAATGTATACTTACATAACTCTTTGTCATCCGAGACGTACCATGTAAGGGAATAAAACAAAGTTAAAAACATTAATTGAAAGTGTATTGTAATACAATAGTATGGCTAAAAAAACCCATCATTGTCGGGAAAATGTTATTGAATTTGACTGTTGTACGAATGGAAATCAGACGTTAATTACATTGTATCTACCTCAGCTTCTTCATGAACAAAACAAATGATCAATAACTGTAAAGGGAAAAAAAGCGCATTCAATTAAAAACAAGCTGGACATTATTTTGAGCTGAACAGATTGTATTTATAGTGGTTGAATCTGTAAAAGCTTCATCTAATTGCAAAGTAAAACACCACCATTCATTTAATTAATTTGTTTAACAAAAACAGAAAGATCACCCGAAGCAAGGATTGGCCATGAAATCTATACTTTTGAAAGAAATTCAATTGAATCCGCTCTGTTTGTAAATATCTGATTTTTGGTTCGGAAGGGGAAATTTTTTCCTTTTTTAAAGATACGGTTCCCTTCCCCTCGCTTGCATATTGTGTGATTTGTGACTTCAACAAATAGGCTAAAAAGTTAAAAACTGAATCAGGCAAAGGGGAGATAATGCAGTATATGCCTTTAGGTATTCGAATATTAAACAAAAACCTAGTTGTATCCTTTACATAGTGAGGTTATTTTTTAACAAAGATGATGAAACCTCTTCAACGGGCTGGCTGAGAACTTTAGAATTATAGTTGCACCATCAACAAAATTCAACTGAATCCATTTTTTAAAATTATTTTGTTTTCGGTTCGGTATGAGAGGTTCCCTTTTCCGGTAAAGTAAATAACATCAGTTGAAAATGGAGCTTAATCTTGCATCATATTTAGTCAAATATGCAAACTCAATTATTTTTGAACCAACGAAATTCGGTTGAATGTTTGGGGGATTCAAGCTTAGTCTGTGGTTGCTCTGAATCACAGTAAAACTAATGTTTTTGGTTTTCGAAAGCTAAAAAAGTGAGTTGTATCCTTAGCTTTACTTAGTTACATATTTTGACACAAGATGAAACCTGTTAAACGGGTCGGCTTAGATCTCTAGACAGTTGCAACATCAACAAAAATCGTACAGAACCCAATTTTTGGAAATTATTACATTTTTGGCTCGGTATGAGAGGTTATTTTTTCCGGTAAACTAAATAACATAGCTTTAAAGTGGAGTTTGGTCTTGCGTCATTTAAGCAAAATCGATTAATTTGACCCTACGACATTCGATGTAATGTTTGGGGGATTCAAACTCAGTCTGTGCTCGCTCTGAATCACTGTAAAACTAGCTGAGACTCCGTGAACAAAACAAATTATCAATGGCAAGGAAAGAAACACGCTAGTTTTGATATTAAAGGCAAACTGGAAGATATTTTTTTAATGAACAACAGCAGACCTTTTCACTTGAAGCACAGACTAGATTGTAACAAAAAAAAATGCCATCATGATATCTTGAATATTTTCTCTATTCCTCCCTTTTTCTGTTTTTGGGTTAAATTCCACAAAAAATTGTATCAAAAAGCTTAACCTGAAAGGTTTTCTTGTAAGTTAAAAATATAACACCCCCAGCTTTGGAATGTTGAACTTTTATAGGCCTACTTAGTCTATGGTTGCGTTAAATCTCAGTAAATGTTATAGTCTATGTGTGACAAATCTTTACCGTTTGTTCTCGGTTTTCCCTTTAACCAGAACTGTATGAATAATAAACCGGGAAAGGCAATGGGTTGCGTCGATTGGACAAAAAAAGGTGTCTTTACTCCACTTCTGATTTAATTACTTCAATAACTGGCGATTTTTGTGGCTGTACCCCCCCCTCCATGATTCCACATAGTCCCTTGAGCAATTGTTCCAGAAGACGGAGTCAAAAGGTGTATCCGACATCCTTCAGATATCATTCACTGTCCCGTGACAAATACTTATCATGTCAATCAATACAGAAAATCTGCTGCCCTCTGAAACCATATATGCATCAATGTTATTGATAAGTAGCAAAACCGGGCACCAAACTTTAGAACACCAAAGTAACCAAAGAAAACAAATTGTACACTTACCGGTGCCTTTGTTATCCGAAACGTACCATGTAAGGGAAACAAACAAAATTTAAACATTAATTGAAAGTATTGTAATACAATCGTGTGTCTATAGAACAACAAAGCCGGGAAAATGTTATTTGACATGACTTTTGAACGAATTAAAATCAGACATTAATTACATTGTATCTACCTCAGCATATTCGTGGACAAAACAAATGACCTATGACTGCAAAGGGAAAAAAACGCTCATTAAATTAATTTTAAAAGCAAGCTGGACATTTTTTTTAAAAGAGTAGAGTTTTTGCTGTCTTGCAGAAGGAAATGGAAAAATTGAAACATGTAAACAAAATATTTCCCCCTTTCCTTTTTTGTTTAAGTCTAAATAACCATAATTGCCTCTAGTGGTTGAATCTATGTAATCTTCATTTAAGTGCAAATTAAAACACCACATGTTATGAATTAAATTTTTAACGACAACAGAAAGATTCCCGGAAGTAAGGATAGCTTTAAAAAAAGTGTTACACCAGGAAATCTTTATTTTGGAAAGAAATTCAACTGAACCCGCTCTGTTTGTAAATTTATAATGTTTGGTTTGGTAGTTGAAATTGTTTCCTGATTAAAATGATGTGTTCTTTCCCCTTCGCTTGCATAGATAAACTAGTTAAAGTGAAATTTAGTCTCTGAGCTTTGAAATAATGTTTTTGATATTCGAAGTTAAGAAAGGCTGATTGTACGTATCCTGTACATACAGTGCGCATTTTTACCCAAGAGAAACCTCTTCCAATGGTCGACTGAGATAGATAGTTGCAACATCGAAAGAAAAGTAACCGAAACCGTTTTTCGGGGGAAGCATTTTATGTTTGGTTCGGTGTGAGAGGGTTTTTTTCCGGTAAACTAAATTAACACTTGTTTAAAGTGAAGATTGGTGTTGCATCACATCATGTCAAAACACATCTTGCAACCCTAAAATGCATTTCATGTATACAAGAATCATAGTGAACCGTATACAAGTTTTATAGTGAACCGATATTTCCAGACAGAGACAACCCTCTTAATTCCAAAGAGTGAAATTAGGGACTAGATGTTTTAGAGTGAAAATCACTTTCATTTTCGATTGAAATAGTCTGAAAAAAAAAGAACCACGGTAGTCGAAGCTCGAGTGAAAACTCGATCTTTACGATTGAAGAAATGTCACTCTAAAACGTCTTGTCCCTATATCCGACTTTGGGAGTGAATCTTCACTCGAATGGAGTGAATTTTCACTCTTCAGAATTTAGAGAGAAGCTTCCTGAATTACTGCTACATCGTATTATTGTGAAAGAACAACAGCAGACGTTTTAATTGTCTGAAAGAATACAAAAAAATTATACAGAAAACTCCATAACCGAACGAAAACAGAAATATCAAGACAATATCGATCATTTTGGCGTTCGTTTGATAGTTTTGGGGCTTTCACTCAGTCTGTGGTTGCATTGAATCTCAGTTAATCTTAGAGTCTGTAGGCCCTACATTTGTTACAATTCCTTACCGTTAGGTCTGTTTGGGGGCTGAATCTGTTAAGTCTTTGTTTAAGTGAAAAGTAAAACATCGATATGTAATGAATTATTTTTTAATGAATTAATGAATTAATTTAACGAAGACAGAAATATTCCCGAAATTCTACTGAACCCGCTCTGTTTGTAAATATCTGATATTATTTGGTTCAGTATACTATAGGCGAATTGTTTCCATTTTTGAAGTTATGGTTTCCTTTTCCATGCACTTGCAAAATGTTTGATTTGTGACTTGAAAAGAAATGCAAACTAGTTGAAAGTTGAATTTGGTCAAGGAGATATGCAGTATAATGCTTGTTGGTATTCAAGTTGTATTCTTAAATGGTGAGTTTTTGCATAGAAGATCAAACCTCTTAAACGGGTCGACTGAGATCTCCAGACAGATAATTCCTTTATTAAAGAACCTTTGCCGGAGTCAAAGTGAATAAACTCACTTCCACATTTCTTTGTTTTTTATTGTCCCAGCCACGTGGTAGCCATGCCCAGGTCATTTATCACTAGATCCTAGTATGGACCATGGTACATCCACTAGAGGGGGTGTAAGTCTTGTGATCCTACTGGAGGGGTTGGAAATTGGCGGGAAAACCTAGTGTGCTTGTGCGCATTTACATAGGCTTGTGTACAAATGCATTGTTCACATAGGGATTACCTCGATCACCCCTGTGACCAAAATGGAACTGTCAAATGGCATTGAGGAGGTTAGTGTCTGGTTTTATTGACTGTTTATAGGGCCTGAGGGATACCAGGGGTTTTATGGTGGACTTTGAGGGCCGGGTAGCTCAAATTACATTGTGTCATGGATTGATTCCATGCAGGCGTCAAATAATATACCGCCAAAAATTGACACGCGAATTAACAAAATTAATGTTAAAACAGAAAACATCAAAATAGTCTAGATGATTTTGACCCGCCGACATTTGTTCGAATGTTGCCCGAACTGTACACCGCATGTGGTTGCTTTGTTTTTCAGTAAAGCTTTACATTTGGTACCCTCTAAACAATTTTACCGTTGTGAGAAAAACATAAACACAACATTGTGTTGCACAAAGTCGTTTTGAATAAATGAAGACGTCAATGCCGATTCAGTTATTTCACTGAGGATGTTCCTCACCGAAGGATCTCTTGCAACCGAAAGAAATTCAACTAAAGATACTTGTTTCTGTAAATATGTTGTTTTGGTACTGCATGGAACTGTTTCGGTTGCAAGTTCAAAGCCGATTGACAGTGAATATCGTTTTTCGTTTCAATGCGTTTAATAATTGTTCTACACTACAAGGTTAAGAGGACATCCTAAAATAAATCACTGAGAAGCTCGTCAAAATATTTGCGATTATTTACCAGACCGCGTCATTTCTAGACAGAAAAAAATACTGCAGCAATCAGGAATCATGTAAATTCTGTTTACTCAGTTTGTGGTTGCATTGAATCTCAGTACTGAACCCAATTTTTGGAAATTATTACATTTTTGGCAAGGTATGAGAGGTTCCTTTTTTTCAGGTAAACTAAATAACATAACTTTAAAGTGGAGTTTGGTCATGCGTCATTTAAGCAAAATCGATTAATTTGACCCTACGACATTCAATGTAATGTTTGGGGGATTCAAACTCAGTCTGTGCTCGCTCTGAATCACAGTAAAACTAGCTGAGACTCCGTGAACAAAACAAATTATCAATGGCAGGGAAAGAACCACGCTAGTTTTGATATTAAAGGCAAACTGGATATTATTTTTTTTTAATGAACAACAGCAGACCTTTTCACTTGAAGCACAGACTAGATTGTAACAAAAAAAAATGCCATCATGATATCTTGAATATTTTCTCTATTCCTCCCTTTTTCTGTTTTTGGGTTAAATTCCACAAAAAAATTGTATCAAAAAGCTTAACCTGAAAGGTTTTCTTGTAAGTTAAAAATAAAACACCCCCAGTTTTGGAATGTTGAACTTTTATACTTAGCCTATGGTTGCGTTAAATCTCAGTAAATGTTATAGGCTATGTGTGACAAATCTTTACCGTTTGTTCTCGGTTTTTCTTTTAACCAGAACTGTATGAATAATAAACCGGGAAAGGCAATGGGTTGCGTCGATTGGACAAAAATGGTGTCTTTACTCCACTTCTGATTTAATTACTTCAATAACTGGCGATTTTTGTGGCTGTACCCCCTCCCCCATGATTCCACATAGTCGCTTGAGCAATTGTTCCAGAAGACGGAGTCAAAAGGTGTATCCGACATCCTTCAGTGATCATTCACTGGCCCGTGACAAATACTGATCATGTCAGTCAATACAGAAAATCTGCTGCCCTCTGAAACCATATATGCATCAATGCTATTGATAAATAGCGAAACCGGGAACCAAACTTTAGAACACCAAAGTAAACAAAGAAAGCGAATTGTACACGTACCCTTGGCTTTGTCATCCGAAGCGTACCATGTAAGGGAATGAAACAAATTTAAACATTAATTGAAAGTATTGTTATACAATTGTGTGTCTAAAGAACAGCAATGTCGGGAAAAATGTAATTGGATCTGACTTTGGAATGAATAGAAATTAAAGGTTAATTATATTGCATCTGCCTCAGATTCTTTGTAAACAAAAAATTGATCATATTTCATATGTTTTTCCTCTTTCACTTTTTCCATAGGTTATGTACATGTTTTCATTCTACAAGCCACGTTATTTTGCACAAAGTCCTTGTGAACAAATGAAAATATTTATGCCGATGCAGTAATTCAACTGAGGATGTACCATACCGAAGGATGTTTTTGTTACCGAAAGAAATTCAACTAAAGACACTTGTTTCTGTAAATATGTTGTTTTGGTACTGCATGGAACTGTTTCGGTTGCAAGTTCAAAGCCGATTGACAGTGAATATCGTTTTTCGTTTCAATGCGTTTAATAATTGTTCTACACTACAAGGTTAAGAGGACATCCTAAAATAAATCACTGAGAAGCTCGTCAAAATATTTGCGATTATTTACCAGACCGCGTCATTTCTAGATAGAAAAAAATACTGCAGCAATCAGGAATCATGTAAATTTCTCTTTACTCAGTTTGTGGTTGCATTGAATCTCAGTACTAAACCCAATTTTTGGAAATTATTACATTTTTGGCAAGGTATGAGAGGTTCCTTTTTTTCAGGTAAACTAAATAACATAACTTTAAAGTGGAGTTTGGTCATGCGTCATTTAAGCAAAATCGATTAATTTGACCCTACGACATTCAATGTAATGTTTGGGGGATTCAAACTCAGTCTGTGCTCGCTCTGAATCACAGTAAAACTAGCTGAGACTCCGTGAACAAAACAAATTATCAATGGCAGGGAAAGAACCACGCTAGTTTTGATATTAAAGGCAAACTGGATATTATTTTTTTTTAATGAACAACAGCAGACCTTTTCACTTGAAGCACAGACTAGATTGTAACAAAAAAAATGCCATCATGATATCTTGAATATTTTCTCTATTCCTCCCTTTTTCTGTTTTTGGGTTAAATTCCACAAAAAAATTGTATCAAAAAGCTTAACCTGAAAGGTTTTCTTGTAAGTTAAAAATAAAACACCCCCAGTTTTGGAATGTTGAACTTTTATACTTAGCCTATGGTTGCGTTAAATCTCAGTAAATGTTATAGGCTATGTGTGACAAATCTTTACCGTTTGTTCTCGGTTTTTCTTTTAACCAGAACTGTATGAATAATAAACCGGGAAAGGCAATGGGTTGCGTCGATTGGACAAAAATGGTGTCTTTACTCCACTTCTGATTTAATTACTTCAATAACTGGCGATTTTTGTGGCTGTACCCCCTCCCCCATGATTCCACATAGTCGCTTGAGCAATTGTTCCAGAAGACGGAGTCAAAAGGTGTATCCGACATCCTTCAGTGATCATTCACTGGCCCGTGACAAATACTGATCATGTCAGTCAATACAGAAAATCTACTGCCCTCTGAAACCATATATGCATCAATGCTATTGATAAATAGCGAAACCGGGAACCAAACTTTAGAACACCACAGTAAACAAAGAAAGCGAATTGTACACTTACCCTTGGCTTTGTCATCCGAAGCGTACCATGTGAGGAAATGAAACAAAATTTAAACATTAATTGAAAGTATTGTTATACAATTGTGTGTCTAAAGAACAGCAATGTCGGGAAAAATGTAATTGGATCTGACTTTGGAATGAATAGAAATTAAAGGTTAATTATATTGCATCTGCCTCCAATTCTTTGTAAACAAAAAATTGATCATATTTCATATGTTTTTCCTCTTTCACTTTTTCCATAGGTTATGTACATGTTTTCATTCTACAAGCCACGTTATTTTGCACAAAGTCCTTGTGAACAAATGAAGATATTTATGCCGATGCAGTAATTCAACTGAGGATGTACCATACCGAAGGATGTTTTTGTTACCGAAAGAAATTCCACTAAACACACTTTTTTATGTAAATATGTTGTGTTTTGGTGCAGCATCGAAATGTATCGTCTGCAAGTTCAAAGCTGATTGACAGTGAATATAGACATTCGTTTTAATGCATTTAATAATTGTCGACAAGGTCAAGCGGACATCCTTAAATAAAATACTGAGAGGCTCTTCAAAATATTTGCAATTATTGACCGGACCGCGTCATAACTAGATAAAGAAATACTGCTGCATTCGGGAATTATGACAACGCTGTTTGTGTTAATATTATAATAGTTACAGAAAATCCGTCATACATGGCGAAACAGCGAAGCAAATTAAGGAACTCCAAAATTATACCACGGAAGGTGAATCGTTTACACTTACCCGAAGCTGCGAGTTTTCGTCCGGGAGCAGTGAGGAAATAAAAGAGATGAGAATGTCATTAATTAAGAAATTATTCTATTATAAAATTGTGTTTCTAAAGTCAAGAAATATGACACAATAATATGTGATACGGTTTGATCATTTTTACTGGGCTGAAACGAAAGGTTCTATTCAAATCTCACGATAGTTGTAACAACAAAAGAAATTCAAATACACCAACTTTGTGGGAAGCATTTTATGACTCGCTCGGTATGAGAGTTTTTCGGTAAACTGAATGAACACTAGTTTAAAGTGGAGTTTAGCCTTGAAAGACATCAATTGAAAAGAAACATTGCAGCCGTAAATTCAATTCCACAGTATACAAGTTTGGCAGTGAACCAATATTTCCAGGCAGAGAGAAGATTCCCGAATAATTACTACTACATTGAATCATTATACAAAAAAGAACAACAGCAGACGTTTTACTTGTTTTTAAGAAGGAACACATTTTAGACAGAAAACTCTTAACGGAACGAAAACAGGAATAGCAAGAAGTTCTCGATAATCTTGACTTAATGGCATTCTTAAGAGTGTTTTGGTGACTTTCACTCAGTTTGTGGTTGCACTGAATATCAGTAAATTTTAGAGTCTATACATCAAATTTTTACCACTGAGAAGGAAATGGAACTTGAAAACAAAATGAAACACCATTTTTCATCCTTTCTTCCCCTTTTTTTGGTTTAGGCTAAATACCATGATTGTGTCTGGTGGGTAAACCTGTAAAGTCTTCATTTAAGTGAAATGAAATACACCAGTTTGTAATGAATCACTTGTTTTTACGAAACAGAAAGATTCCCCAAAAGCAATGATTGGTAGAAAAAACCTGTTTCACCAGGAAATGTTTTTTTTTGTGTAAGAAATTCAACTGAACCCGCCTTGTTTGTAAATATCTAATTTTTGGTTTGATGTATGGATTTTGGTTGGGTATAATGCTTTTGCTACTGGACAGTAAAACATTAAATCGAGTTGTATCCTTTACAAAGTGGTTTTTTTTCCAAAAATCAAATCTTTTAAACGGATCGGTTGAGCTTTATAGACAGTTGAACTAAACGTTGTAAGTATAAAGTAGAGTTTGGTTTTGCATCATATTATGTAAAACTGGCAATCTCGATTATTTGAACCCAATGACATCAGTTTGAATGTTTGGGGATTTAAACTCAGTCTGTTGTTGCTTTGAATCTCAGTAATGAGTCTCCGTAAACAAAACAAATGGCAGGTTAAAAGTAAACTGGATATTCATTTGAAATGGACAAAAAGAGACTTTTTCAATTGAAGAATAAAATCCATCGTTAAAACATTCCAACATGATTGTATAAAATAACTCAATCTGTAAAGTGTTTTTGTTAGTTGAAAAAATAAAACACCATCAGTTTGGAAATGTTGGTGGGACTTTCACTCAGTCTGTGATTGCGTTGAGTGTCATCAATCTGAGAGTCTATTCATTTGTATAAACACATCTGTTCCTTTTGTTCTGTCTCTTTCTTTAACCCTAAAGGGGCCGGGGGCGGAATCCGCCCCCCCCTCAACATTTTCCGCCATAGCCTCTAAAAAATATTTTTTGCGACCTGAGCTACTATGACTTTTTAGCCTCGAGCTTTGCGCATCTTTTGATACCAAAAACATAAAAATCGGACCACGGGTTGGCACGTAGCGACAAATTTTCAGGCGCTACGCGCCGTGAAAACTGAATTTTCGCATATACGTCGTGTACACCGAGCAGAATGACCATTCATACATATGAATAATTAATTAGCCATAATTCCAAAACCCTTGGACCTATAGTCATGAAATTTGTTGGGCATGTTTAGGAAGAGTTGCTCTAAGCATGTGCTGAGTTTCGAATTTTTTCGTCACTCGATGGCCGAGATCTTAGGGGGGGGGTGCGAAATCCGCCCCCCCCCCCGGCTGAGAGATGGTCAAAATAACCCGGCCCCTTTAGGGTTAACCAGAACTGTATGATTAATGATCCGGGAAAGGCAATGGGTTGCGTCGATTGGGAAAGAAACTGTTTTACTCAACTTCTGATTTAATTTCTCTAATAATAAAATAATAATATTAATAATAATAATTTGGGAGGCTAATCATCCTTACAGCTGCCATGCTAAATTGCGAAGGACGCGGCTACATTGTGGTCGGGCCGCTGACACGTAATGGCGGCTATGGCTGCCGGCCACATCGACCCATATATGACCACGTAGCACAGCCTGAGATCGAAAGTGTTTGATTTTTCCGGAGGGAGGAAAACCGGAGGGCCCGGAGAAAAACCCTTGTGGCACAGGAGAGAACCAACGCACAACTCTACTCACATTTGATCTGCGGCCAGGATTCGAACCGTGGTCACCTTGGTGAGAGGTGAGCGCTTCATGCACAAGCCACACATGCCACCCAAATAACTGAAAATTGTTTGTGGCCGTAGACCCCCCCTAATGATCTCACATACGCGCTTGAGCAATTGTTCCAAAAGAATTAGGAGTCAATAGGTGTATCCGACATCGTTCAGATATCATTCACTGGCCCGTGACAAGTACTGATCATGTCATTTAATATAGACAATCCGCTGCCCTCCGAAATCATATGAGCCTCAATGCTAGAAACTGAATCGTACACTTTTTCATTCGAAACGTACCATTTAACCCTCGGAGCAGAGTGACCACAAAAATCACACCGTGGAACCACATGGAGAATTTTATCACCACACGTTTCTAGGTCAATAACCCCCTCATGCACAAGTTATAGGCAGGTCACATGGCTTTTGTGTGGACCAGGATTGTTTACGACCTGTCTGAGCTCTGCGCGGCACGAGGGGTTGACACAGAGAGATCGAGGGGTTGACACAGAGAGATCGGTGGCACTAAGGGATTGGCCACTTAGGCATTAGGCGCTTCTTACTCTGCAGTGGTTAAGGCCTGGCAAATGGGAGTCTACAGGCTTGTGGTGTATATTAGGGGTGAGGATTACATGGATCCTTGGCCTTATTGGCCCATTGAAAAAAAGTCATGACCTTATTTGGAAAATGTGGAGAACTTTATCACCACGTGGCTTCTCCGAGGGTGGAAATTAAACAAAATGAAAACATTAATTGAAAAAGTATTGTAATACAATCGTGAAACATCACATTAAAACAGTAAACCATACTTGAATACACCAAAGTTGGGATAGTAGATGAGTTGTTCCCTTACTTCTTCATCTGATTCTCTATCCTGTATGAAATAAAACAGATGAGGGAATATTTTTTTAGCATTTAACTTCCTCATGGAGTCGTTGTGTGATTAAAATAACAAGACAATTTCTA
Source organism: Patiria miniata (assembly GCF_015706575.1). Lineage (NCBI taxonomy): Eukaryota > Metazoa > Echinodermata > Asteroidea > Valvatida > Asterinidae > Patiria > Patiria miniata. Next base: position 11,442,367 of record NW_024037068.1, read on the forward strand.
TCACTTGGACTCAATAGCAATAGTTTGAATTTTAGTGAGACTTTCACTCAGTCTGTGGTTGCGATGAATTCAAGTAAACCTGAAATTCGATACCTTCGAAACAAAACGTTCAGAAAAAAAACTTATTCTAATACCTTCGGAAAAGACAATTTAAAGTGAGAACACTTCTTTAGATAATTCTGAATTGGACAATCCTAGACATTTTTGTGATAATTTTTTTGGGGGTAACTTCTAATCAATGATATAATTGAGTGAAAAGAAATTACTACAATATCCTTCCCCACTGAAGACCCCGTTCACTTATTTATAACGGAAGCAAATTCATTAATCATTGCTTTAAAAATCAGAAACAAGGGGTAGCCTGCACCCCTAGCAATGTATTTCATCGGTTCACTAGTTTATCGACATTACCAGGCATAGTGGTGCACAAATTACTACTACGTTGTTCGAACATATCCGCCAATAAGTACGCCCGATCCAGGCGAAACATCACAATGAAAAAATAAGCCATATTTCACAGAAGGCCGACATCACAGAAGGGAAAGTGGATGAATTGTACCCTCACCATTATGTCCTGTAATTCGTCACCCTGTATGAAATGAAAGATACGATATACTTGTTTAAACAAAAACTTTTTTTTAAAGGATTCATTGTGAAAATAGAAAAATCAGAGTAATGTCCATGATTTTGACCCAACAACATTCACTGATTGTGTTGAATTTCGGTAAGCCTTATAGTCTGTACATTTGAAACAAATCTTAACCGTTTGTTCTTTTTGACAGAAACTAAAACTGTATAGTTGATGAACCTGGAAAGAGAATCGATCGCATCTCTGGGAAAAAAATGTCTTTACTCTACTTCTGATTTAGTAAAACAAACAAATAACTGACAATTGTTTGTGGCCGTATCTGCCATGATCCGACATTGTCGTTCAATGGTGAACAGTGCCATTTGTTCCGCGATGTGCGACGATACTAACTTTGTTAGTAGGAGTTTTTTTAATTGCATTTAATTGCATTTAATTGCATTTTCATACTCCAGCAGTTTCCCGATTCAAACAAAGCCAAACAGCATCAGGTCTGGTGGAACAATTTCTCAGGCATACTCCAGACCCAGGCCAACTTGTATAGTTGAGCTCTCAGTTTATACCACAAGGCTTTTCAAGTCTGGCCGATGTTTTCACATGTCCATATTTTGTTAGGCTCCCTTTTGTGGCAATGGGTGCAAACAAGTATGTCTGTTGGCTTCTCTTTAGACTTTTTCAAGGTCTTTGAGCTGTGCCGAAAAAATGTCGATGTAGGTAACATAATGTTTTATTTCTGTAGCCACATTGAGAGGTGATTGTGTTCACCCATTGTTCACACAATTCCCAAAAATGCACACTAAAGGATTGTGTTCACATTCACCATGAATGTATGTTTATGTACCACCCTACTGAATTCAATGCGGGCTATCGACTTCTCTTCAGACATGTTCAAGAGCTTCGAGCTGTCAACAAATATGGATTTTCTTTTCTTCTTTGACTGTACACGCAAACTGCTGGGTCATACTTACCCGAGTCGAAATCCAAATTTGCTTTACGCTTTCTCGGGTAGTAAACGGCTTGCTTCTGGGTCAGCAATGACAGTTGTGCAGGTCATTTTAACCAAAATACTCTCGTTTTGACCCGGAAAAGGGTAGAGCAAATTTGAACGTCGATCTGACCCGGCAGGGACATTTTAGAGTAAATGAAATGAAGCAGATGAGGGAACATTTTTAGACTTAAAACTCTATTGCTTTCAAAAATTGTTCAACAAGAGAGAGAGCCAATGCATTAATGGTTGCCCTTGCCATCCTGAAAAGTCATCACAGTTGATGGTTATGTAGTTTTGAATATTTTCCACCGAACCAACCAATCTGAGAAGTTCTGTTGCATCATAAAATTATTATGAATGCTACTAAAAATGAGAGCGTATTCGCCAACTTTAGCGAAAACATGAAACGGCCTTAAGCATTCCGAAGTTATGGGTGGACCGTATACACTTACTGGTGGCTGTGTCGCTTGGATACCCGATCTGTAATAAAAGGATATAAATGAGGTGTGAGAATAGACATAAATTGACAAAGTATTCTAGACTCTCTCAAGAAAAAAAACCAGCAGTTAAATGGCATTGGGTTTCACCAATTCGCTCTTTTCACACTCCGCAATTGGGCATGCAGAGCCTCGATCTGGCAACTTTACACAATAAAAATAGCCAAAGCAGTGATCTGAACCCCGACACGGGAATCACTGAACCGGCTATATTTATTGTGTAAAGTTGCCAGATCGAAGCTCTGCATGCCCATGGCGGAAGTGTGAAAAGAGGGAATGTAACCCACTGAATGTAGATGGGACGGAAAAGAAAACTAAGCCATGCGATGCATAGAATATAACTGAGCCTCATTGAACAAAACAAACTTACGATGATGGGAAAAGAAGCACACTGGTTTTTGAGTTAAAAGCAGGCTTGATATAATTGTTAAATGAACAACAGCCAACTCTGTATTTGAAGAGCAAACAGATATTTAAAACATTTCAACATTTTCTTTATAATATTTCTTCTATACTCTATATTTTTAATTTTCAATTCACATGATTGTATCAATTCTGTTTGTAAACATTAGAGTTTTTAGGTGTAAAACACATCTTTTTTTTACCTCGATAGACAAAAACACAACTTAAGTGGAACAGCATTTTGTAGATTTGACAAAGTTATGATTTTTTTATCTGAAAACGGAAACGACCCAAACAGTCCCTTTTAGACGTCTTTTGTGAATTACGTTTTTGTGGTGACCTACAATCGATGAATCGAACATTATCGCATTTATATCTTGCAAGGGCGGATCCATAATACAATTTTTGGGAGCCCAAAAAAATTTGGTCCCCCCCAAAAAAAGTGGATCAAAAAAATTACGGTGTGGGGTTCGGGGCCCGCTTAAGGGCCCCCAGAATTTGTTGCATTCTAGATGCACTGTGATGCGATTTGAGGCAATTTCTGACCCAGGCAATGCAAAACTGGCATAGCGTTTAGCTAGGCACTCAGACTCAGAAGAATTTGTTCTAATGATTCCGATTTCTCCCGCCATACACAGATACTGAGGAACAACTTGGTGGCCAGGGGTCACAGCTCTCGCCAAGTTCATCGTGCCATTGCCAGAGCTAAAGCTATCCCCAGAAATCTAGCTCTCACGGGAAAGGCCCCTGATGCCATGGCCAAACCCATGATTCCCTTGGTTACCACGTTTCACCCCAATCTCCCTCCCCTTCGCAAAATCACTAATGACAATCATCATATCCTCCATACTTCAGATCGCCTTGCCCGCGCCATCCCCAACGGCCCCACATTGGCTTACAGGCGTCCTCGAAATCTACGGGACTTGATTGTTCGAGCTGAAGTGCCATCCTTAGATGCATCCCCTCCCACCCAGAATGGTACTTTCAAGTGCAGTTCCAGATGTGTTGTCTGCCAGATTCATATCCAGGAGTCTGACTCCTTTTCTGGCCACTCTTCTGTCACTACCCACAGAACCATTGGTAACATCACTTGTAACACCTCTAATGTCATATATCTCATTTCTTGCAGGGTCTGTGGAGTGCAGTATGTAGGTGAGACTAAGAATACGCTCAAGAAGCGTTTCGATGCCCACCGGTCAACGGTCAACACCAAGAAACTAGACACCCCTGTTGGTCATCACTTTTACCTGCCTGACCACTTCATTTCTGATATGATTTTGCAGGGCATTGAATCTCTTGGCCATCGCAAGGACTCAGTTCGCCTCATCAGAGAGAAAGTGTGGATGAATCGTCTTCGAACTATTCAACCACATGGTCTCAACATCCAACTTGGAAATGATTAATCCTTTTCTTCCTCCATTGTCTCCTGTTACAGATAATCCACCTGGTCTGCCTTGTTTGTGTTTACCCATCTTCCCCCATCTTTCATCCCTTTCCACCTCCATACTGTTCCCCCCCCCCCCCGCATCACCCCCTTCACTCTCACACTCTTTTGTCCGTTCCCACTCCCTGTGACCTTTGATCCTTCCCCTTTCTGGTCCCTCCCCTGTTTATACCAGAACCCTTGTAGTTTGTCATCTCCCTTTGTTTCTTTGTTCTCTCATCCACCCTCCCCTGCATCTTTCCACACCTTTCCCACCTAATTGTCCTTTTGTGTTTCTTCTTTCAGCCCTGCATGTTTGTGTACACCCCAATGTTAATGTATGTACCTCTGTCATTTCTGTTTTAGCCTCTGAAGAAGAACTTGCTAAGTTCGCAACGTCAGGCCACATTAATTTTTAGATTTATATATTTCAGGTCCATCCAGTCAGTAAGCAGACTGCAGCAGTCTTACTTTTTTCAGTTTAACGAATGATTTTTTTAGGAAAAGATGGTGGTGTACTCATTGCCTGCCTTTGTTGCAACGTCACATAAAAAAAAAGAAACAAATTGGTTTCGGGTTTTTTTTTTGGGGGGGGGGCATGGCCCCCTTTGCCCCCCCCCCCCGATCCGCCCTTGATATCTTGTATTGTAATATTAAATAGTTAATTCCATTTTACTCTTCCTGTATGTCAAAGGAAACTAAAACATCGTTTGGCAAGAAGTCGTTTCGAAAAACGGGTGGATCTTTGGCCGATTCAGTGTTTAAACTAAGGACGTGCTACCGAATGATGTTTGTTAAAGAAAGCAATTGAAATGAAGACATTGTTCCCTCTAAATATGTTGAATTTTTGTTGCAGCTTTTAATGTTTTGGTTACACGTTTAGAGACACAGTCTATCATTTGTAATGTGTGCATTTTGTTCGTTTGAAGCAACAACAGTGCTCAAATCTAAAAGAATAAAAAAGGTGTTGAACAACTAACCTGGTGAAGTTTCAACTCAGTTTCAGCTGTATATCTAGAGAAAATCAACATTCTAGGATCTCGATTTCAAATCAAAAGTTGCTGAATCATGCTTTGAATTGGGCCTGAATTCAGCGTCCGAGACACGTTCTCACATAGCCGACTGCAGCTATACGCGAGGTGGCGCACTGAACTACGAATTATAGCAACCGCGCGCGCTTCGCCGAATACAAAACAACAACTAAACCGGACATTTCCAATGATTTCTTCAAAATGACAGCATGCCAGAAAGAACAATTTCACAGGGAGTTTAGTCCCATTACTATCTTTCAACCAAGTATGTTTTCCTACAATAATTACGTCGGTTACTTTTTGGATAGCTACAAATGATGGACTGTAGCTTTAAGGTGAATGACGGTAAAATGTCGCATTCGTTTAAATGCCTTTAATAATTTTTCTACCAAACAATATCATAAGCGGTACTTGACACCCTGAAAAAATATCTCAATGAATTTCCATAGTGATTGTGACCGTTAAGATCTTGATACTCACTCTTGTAACCGCTGCACGTCCTTTTACGATTACAAGCCGGCGCCACAAGCACAAGCAGATAACAGGGTTTCCACTGCCGACGGCACTTTGGTAAGGACCTCAGGAGGCCCAGTGGTGGTACAAACTATAGCGGGACACTATTCCGGTGTGCGTTGCTTCAGTTCAGCTATGGAAAAGTCACTGTAAAAACGGCAGAAATTATCAACTTTAGATGCATGTCTCAGTTGAAGCTTTAAGAAAGGTGTTTCTTTTATCAATGTGTATATGCATTGATTTTACATCTAACTTCATTTGGATGTGACCCATTGACAAAATGTAGCTAATATGGTGTATGCAACATCATCGCTATTTGCTACCGGATAATATAGGTTTTCCCGGACAATTTCGGAAAATGTGTACACGAATTTGTAAAAGAAGCATTCGTTTTCGTGCGAAATAGAATGAACGTTCCAAATCTCTGTTTCTATTTAACAAATGATAATTCTTTTTCCGTGAAGGTGCATTCAGTCGTAACAAATCAGCGTACGATTTCCCGAATGTGCACTGCATTTAGTGTATTGACATTTCATTTTAGCGCGAAATCGAAGGCACATCCGCAATCCTATTTTCCTTTTAATTTGTCATCAATCTTTTTCGCTAAATGTGCAGCCGATTTCCCTCGCAGTGTTATTTAACGTATGCCTGGTCAAGCATTGGAATTCATGTATGTGTTAAAGTAACATTTCAGGAATGCTTGATTGAATGATTGAATTTTTGAATATTCATGATGATTGAGCTAAAACCAAGAGGTGTAGTCTTTTGAAACATACCAACTATTGTAATAAATCCCATATAAAAACCTAACCTTAAGAAAATCTTTCTTTTTCTGCTCAGCATTTGCCACAATCGCATCATGTAGCCAAGAGTCTCAGTTCACATAGTCCTAAAATATCCAATAATGGCTGCAAGAGGGAGATACCGACGAATCTCGGATGTTGACTGAAATCGCCTCATCGATGCCTTTGAGGCTGACGACGCTGACTATCTGCAGGTAGCAGATACGCTGGGCATCAAGCACTCAACGGCCAGATCAATCGTTGGCGTATATCTTCGGGATGGTCGTCGTAACAAGCTGCCGAAAGGAGGACCCATAAACCAGAAGGTTGACGACGACATGAGAGATGCTCTTCAAGGATATCTAGATGACAACCCCCTTCTAACTTTGCGTCAACTCAATACTCAACTGCGAGCTGATCTTCCCGATAAGCCCTTCGTGACCACTAGTACCATCGCTAGAACTCTAGATGGTATGCTTATAACTCTTAAACTAGCGGAAGATGTTCCAGAACAGAGGAATGAGCCACGCATATGAGATGCACGAGTTATATTTGGAAATTGGTTTCTTCAGGTTGGTGTCCTTGGCCAAACTGTGTACATTGACGAGACTGGGTATAACATTTGGACCCGTCGGTCTTATGGTCGCGCTCCTCGTGGAGAGCCAGCAAGGCGTGTCGTCCACGGCCAGAGAGGCAAGCAAGTCAACATCACGTTTGCCATTTCTGGTGAGGTTGGACTTGTGGCTCACAGAATATCATCAGAGACTGTAACGAGAGCGACTTTTGAAGATTTCTTAGCGACGACTGTACAAGAATGCGGTATGTTATTCCCGGCAGGCGAACGCATATATCTGATATATGACAACGCTCGTCCTCATATCCGAGCCCAACTACCCCCTGATGCCGGCAATTTCACCATCAAGTTGCTACCCCCATACTCGCCATTCTTAAATCCTACGGAAATGGCGCACTCAGCTTTCAAGGCGGGAGTGAAGCGCACGCTGGGGCTTCCTGAATGACAGGACAGATTTGGAGACCAAAACGCAAGAGTCCAAGCTGGTGTGAACCTGCAAGTCTGGAGATCCCTCCGTCTCCAGGAGGTGGCTGCACTCAACATTGGAGAGGTGACACCTGCGAAATGCACCGCCTGGTACAACCGTTCTCAGACATATCTCCCTCGATGTCTCGGTAGACAGGTCATTGAAGGATAGACAATCGAACTGATAAAACGAGAGAGAACCTTAAGAAATACATAAAGAAATTAAAATACAATTAAGATAATGAACCAACAAAACGTCCCCATGCAGATCCCATGTAACATGGCACGTGATGTGTCCCTTTACCGTTTCAATAATATGGCTACATGATTATTTTTATTGATTTCATATTGGTCATATTTATATCATTTTCACATTTCATTTGCCTACATTTCACATAGGCCTTTGGGTATATAAGAACAAACACATTAATGATCAATAAGGCATACATTGATTAATTAATGAATCAAAGTTGTATCATGATTTTTTATAGGCCTGTAAAATTTATTTAAATTGAATGCAGAAAATGCGAATTTAAATTGTTACAAATGAAAAAGAATGTTCAATTCAGCCAGTCTCACAATAGACAATCGATTATCTGCGAATTGGATTGCACATTCGTAATAATCGGCAACGCATACGTCAAACCGAAAACCTAATCACGTATTTGTAATCCCTTAAATGAAACGCTATGCACATTCATTCATTTGATTAATGCAAAATGAAATTGAATGCTAGTTACTGCGAAAATGAAACCAGGATGTACGTCGTTCTCAAAGTCGGCGCCAAATTGAATTTATGTTTTACAAATTCAAACACACATTTTCCGGAATTGTCCGGGAAAACCTATAGTTTTCAATTTACAAAAAGGAGAAAAATCATCGCGTTCACATTCTATCTACTATAACGACCGGACCCATGAATTTACTGCTTTGAAACTTCGCAATGAAATGTTTTTATTGGCAATTAAAATTAAAACGAAATATTGGCAATTTGGTACAAGTTTGACCTTTATAATTGTACGTGTGTGAAGGTAAACCTGATTTAAGAGACAAACTGTTCCCTGAAGTTCTTAATCTACAAACTGAATGAAAATAAAAACATATTCATCGAAAGCTGGGGAAAGACAGCTTGGAGTAGGAACCGTTTTTTGGTCAAAATGTTCGCTTTGAACATCTAGTATGTACAGGGATGGCTAAGACGTTAGACCCCATAGACCAGTTGCATTCAGTGGCCATTTTTGAGGTCTTTTATATTTCGCAAAAATAACATTCATATTCATCGCAATAGTGGCCGATTAGAAGCAAATTAGTTCCATGCTGTCATTCCCGAGGTTCGTATAAGTTTTCAGACGTTCAAATTCGTTGTTAGACCACACATGTTCATGTTTTACCCATCCTAAGTTGAATGATCATTCAATTTAGTTGTCGGTTTTGTTTAGGGTTATTTACGAAAGAATCATATTTTTTTGTTTTTATCTCCGCGCATTCTATTTAGCACTTTCTGCATTCAAAATAATAGGAAACGAATTTAAGATGCGAGGTTTAATTGTTTTTGTGCGACTTTCACATGTTCTTTTGTTATTGGTTTCATTCTAGTTTCTTCATGTTCATAGTATCTGTTATCTGTCTTTAACCTAAAGATGTAACAATGTAAACTCGTGAAGCGAGAAAATTAAACATCAAATACGTGTACATTAAAGTCGAAATATATAAGCAGTTATAGACAACATTAATTTTAGGATATCCCTCAATTTTCACCAGACTGTTTAATGTTTGGCCAAAAACATGCAAAAAGATGCTTAACGGTTTGGGTTGCCCAGTGGTTGCCTGTTGGCATGACGTCACAGATCACATGGTATATTATACACATATAGACTGGCAATGAGGTCACTAGCTCCCATTTATGCCCCCCCCCCCCCCCAAGGGACTGTGAGTGACCAGAAAATGCAGAAGAGGGTCCTATTTCGGTCTCGGGAAATAGGAACTTCTACTGGTCACAAACAGGCCCGAGGGGGGGGGGGGGCATAGACGTGCACTAGGGACCGAATTATGCCAGTCCATATGTGTTTTATAACTCAACTCTGTCTAAAATATAAAATAAGAAAAGAAACATTTCAGGGTTTAATAATTGAAATTTTTTAACTCAAGAATTAACTCAAGAATTCATCAATTAATGGAACGCTTTTAGATTCCCTAGATTAAATTTTTGAGTTTGAGTTTTGACGCAAGTTTCATACACGAACCTATATTATTGAATCACAGTGACCGCGTTTCAGCCAACCAGGATAAAGATCAAGCAAGAGGTGTGTTATAAAGGCATATAACCACTCCCACTGTACATTTATAGTTTAAACAAATAATAATTTCATCCGAATTTCACAGTCTACGAGCGCGAACTCGCGTGCACGGCAGCGCTTTCACCCATCTTTTCCCGAGTTCATGGTCCACAAAATGGTCTTATAGCAAAAAAATTGTGATTAACCATGCGTAGGCAATTCTGGGCCTATCTACAGGTCTGCACCCACAAGACTGCATAATTAATTAATGTTAAGGTGATTTCCGAGTTGTTGTGTTTACCGGGAAGGGGGGTAATCATACATGCGCCCACAACGTTACATGTTGAGTCAGATGAGATGGGGATAAGGGGCCGCAACCGTGGGTCTTTTTATGTACGTTATGTTATGTGGTTTTTTTTGATAAGTTATGTGGTTTTTTTTTCGAAGAAGTGTGTTCTTAAGTGAGGAAAATAGCAAGCATCAACAGAACCATTCCTAATTCGTTTCAATTTTTGGAGTCCGAAAAAAGTTGGAGGATGAAAGGCTCTGCGAGCTGATGTACATATGTTCAAATGCACCTTACGACCGCGTGTAGGGATATTTCTGTTGATGTATGTGTTATCTGGCAGGGATACCAGTGTAGGCAATTCAATGAACTGCCGAGAGCGTATTTTGTTAAATGGTTTTCTCTTTCGTAAATACGCACAGCAAGGTGGTGGTGGTGGCGGCGGTGGTCGGGTTAAAACACATAAGCCGCCTGCAGGCCTATCCGCTCCGTTCACAAGTACCACCTCAACGGCAAAGGAAGTACAGTTGCGGGTGACCGACCGACGCCATCTTGCCTGACTGCAATTCAGTTGCTGCAAAGCGCGGCCACTGCGTGTACCTGTACATAGAACAAATCCCCTGGTGTACGCGCGGCACACACAAGGAACAGTGCGCGTCAACCAGCGAAATGTCCCGCCCATGGGAAGTCGTTGCAAGGTAAAAGGGCGCACTCTTTGTTAGCGCACGAAGCTCATTAGGTTAGAGATTGCCAATGAGTGCAAGTTTCGAACTCGTCTCCAGTGTATGTAGGCGACGTAAGGGCTGGTTTGTGTACGTTAGTGTTGTTGTTTTTTTTTATTTCTAATCCACTTAATAATTTGATTTGGACCAGTGATCATATGCACTTCCCCGTTTTTCTTTTTGTGTGTGTGTAAAGGGAAAACAGATCATAACTTTTTTTTCCATATTTCACCAGTCACCATATGTTTCATTTCTTTTCTATGTATTCACTTTTCTGCTAATGATGGTGAAGAATATCTTATGTGTTGTCACCATTGCCTAAAATTACAAAGCAATGTCTCGAAATCCATAGCTTACTGATCATTATATTAGTTTTGTTCTTCGAAGAAGTCCCAATAAGACTTTCACGTTCTCCTCATCCAGATTTTTTTCTTGGTTGGAATGCGGCCGGTTTTAATCCTTGACTGAACCAGGTAATCTTTTATGTTTTAGTGCCGTTTGTGTGCCAAAATAGGTCGGGTCTCGAAGAGTGTACTCGGATATTACTTTTCGCTGATCGAACGCCAATGTTCCAGGAGGGCCCGTTTGAGTGCTGAGTGTTCTATTTGTGAGTATAGTAGGGTAGGACAAAGACAGGCCGGGTGTTTGTTTATCGGTATTGCTTCGCTTTTAGAGTTTACAAGAGTCTCACCTTTTTTTGGGGGGGGGGGGAAAGAAGAGCCAAATGTTCATTGCTATATTAATTTTTGTTAATCTGTAAGTATGCACGTGGGGGAGAAAAGAACAACGTTTAGCCAATGAGAGGGTTTGTTTTGCAACATGTTGATTGGTGCATTGCATGCTGGCTGCATGCAGCTTGGCTGTGCTCTGGCTCACTTTTGTCACAGCCAGTGAAACAGCAGGAGTGTTTTAAGTTTTGTACGCATTTCAGTTTCACCCTCCGCCATCCCCCTTTTCCCCCTTTTTGTTTGCTTTTCATATATACATATCCAAACAATTAGGTCGCTCGCAAGTTTATGGGGATTTTTTTTCAGTTGGGGGTAATCTAATGACGCTTGGGAGAAATTTCCATCTAAAGATGATCATCTCTTAAGATAGTCAAGTTCATGGCCCACGATATGCTGAATTTGAGGGCATGCAAATCGTGATTTGGCGGGCGTAGGCAATTTCGGACCGATTTACTGGCCTGCATCCATATAAAATAATATTTGCGACTTATCCCCTCCCATTAAACCCATGTCCATATTCGCCGACCCTGAACTTATATAGTCCGAGTAACTTGGACCCAACTCATCGCCTTTTTTAACATTTGGACATGGGTCTGGCGATATTGGGATCCAAGCTAATACCGCGACCTGGACAACACCGTCCCAAAAACCAACATTTTCCAACAAAAAACATCAGATTTCACCTTCAAAACGGCCTCCAAATTACTACATATGCCACCTGAGGTACAAGTAGACATCGATAATTAAGATGGTTGTACTGAAGTTTACTTACGATCCGGAAAAAAAGTGAAAATTTTTCGTTCATTTCGGAGAGCTCCCCTCGCGATCTTGAACACGTTAAATTCCCGATCGTGTAAAATTAAGTTTGAACGACGCGATTTCTTCTACATGCCCAGCGTACATTCGATGGTCCCTGTATCCCGAGTGCGATTCCGTTACCGAGCGCGCGCGATGCATCACTTATGATAATGAGTCACGTTTGTAAACACATACATGTGCATTTCGAACTGTAAAAGGGAATCGGGAACCAGTTTGAACTGGTATCCGCCATAAAAGCTGTGCTAATTCCCGACTCCCTATTATCGTTTGAAATGCACATGTGTTTACAAACGTGGTCCAGTCTACTCATTATCATAATCGATGCATCGCGCGCGCTCGGTAACGGAATCGCACTCGGGATACAGGGACCATCGAATGTACGCTGGGCATGTAGAAAAAATCGCGTCGTTCAAACATTAAACACGATCGGGAATTTAACGTGTTCAAGATCGCGAGGGGAGCTCTCCGAAATGAACGGAAAATTTCACTTTTTTTCCGGATCGTAAGTAAACTTCAGTACAACCATCTTAATTATCGATGTCTACTTGTAGGCCTACCTCAGGTGGCATATGTAGTAATTTGGAGGCCGTTTTGAAGGTGAAATCTGATGTTTTTTGTTGGAAAATGTTGGTTTTTGGGACGGTGTTGTCCAGGTCGCGGTATTAGCTTGGACCCCACTATCGCCAGACCATGTCCAAATGTTAAAAAAGGCGATAAGTTGGGTCCAAGTTACTCGGACTAAAACTTATAATGGTATGAAATATACATGTACTTGAACCTTGGAAAAACGTGCAAAAATGTTACGAACCCCAGGACCAAACCAAGTACAGCACCAGCAATGGGAATTAACCAAAAGAACACTACCTGGAGAGAGAAACCTCGTAAAACACTCACCTACGTAGCCACCAACTCTGCCTGAGATTGAGACTGGAATGATGACGAGGGCCTTGTGTCTGGAAATTTCCAAATATGCGTATTGCGAAACTGTTGTTTTTTAGGGGAAAGTACCATGACATCACTTTGACCTGAGGTTACAACAATATTCCATATTTTCTTGGGAAACCCTTTTATAATAATATTTAAATTCGACAATCTTCCAATTGCCACTGATCAGAGCTGGGGTTTCCAAGACGGCTTAAATGATGGAGGAATGCAAATAACACATTGTATTTTTCATTTCTCCATGATCACATCATCATGAAAAATGCATCGTTTTATTTTACCCCCCTCTACCGTAATACGCATAGCCCTGGCCAACACAATGGACAGGTATTATATACATGTAGGCCCATGCTCAGTGAACCATACCTCCACGTCCATTGTCAAAACAAAATACGTGTAATACAAGAACGAAAATAGGTAGATATAGGCCTACTACATGGCATTCCGAACAAACATGTATTACTGTACACGTCTGTTCATGCTGGGTGCCATTTTAGTTAGTGTTCGGGCGCTTTTGTGTGCTTCTAAGTGTCAAAATGGTTTCTATATTTTCGTTTACAAATATTGTATAAAATATTTACAAATGGAAATTTAACAATTATTAATGCATACAATTAAACTGTAAATTAAAGCTATTTTAATCTTATGCAGCTCGAAAAAACTTTCAAAAAAAAAGTCCATGCATATCCAGTCACTTCTGGTTAACGGGATGGCCTATGTACTACTGGAGCCATGTCGGACTGAGGACATTATGAACTATTTTGTTTCTTTCTGGTTTTGAAACCATGGACTCCTGTTACAACTGATAATGTAGTAACCAACGGATAATGTATCACCAACCGATAATGTCACACAAATTAACCGATACTGTATCACTAACCGATAATGTAACAGAAATTGACCGATAGTGTAGTAAAAATGTACTACACTATCAGTCGATAGTTGTTACATTATCGGTCTTAATGATTTGGGTAAAAATTGTCCAACTATTGGGAAGAATCCAACACAGAAGGCAGGATACCCGTTGGTGCATGGAACATCAAAGGCTGGGAATCAAGCCTTTGATAAGATTACCATATACACATTCATATTTACACATTCATATTTAAAGTCATATACTCATAATCTTTAAGGAACTTTAATTCACTCAAACAGTCTAAATTGGTATAATTTATGTGGTAAACAACCCACCACACCCCAAGTCTATGTAATAGATTACGGCAAAAGCCGGTCTATTATGCGTGAAAAAATTCGCTGATTAATTAGGCAAGACCCAGCCCCTTGACCTCCTAGTTTTTGACCAATCAGCGGGCGCTCTCTGTGTCGGGTCTTCGGTCATTCACCGTTTGCGCGTCATAGACAATGTTTAAAAAAAATGTGTCAGGCGTTCTGTATCATGTTCCGTGATATCGCGCCCGGCTGTCGTATCACAAAACCGTGCATTGTAATTGACCAATCAAACCATTTAGTCCTGATTAGAAATAAAATGACGTCACGATTTAGCAAAGTCGTCTCCAATAGGCTGACGCGTGGCTTGCATATATCTGCATGTTTAACCATATCAGACGTTATACAGGAGACTTGGCTCCTTGGATAACGGGTGATACTCAGACTTCCTCACTCTACCCGACCACCCAAATTAGAAAACATACCCAATCTTAAGAAAATCTTTCTGTCACTGTATAAACATTTTTACACATCACAAACTCCCTTAACATCAACGTTAACATCAAACTCCCTTAACATCAACATTGAAAATAAAGTAAAAGTCCGTGCATATCCAGTCACTTCTGGTTGACGGGATGGCCTATGTACTAGGGCCTACTGGAGCCATGTCGGACTGAGGACATTATGAACTATTTTGTTTCTTTCTGGTTTTGAAATCATGGACTCCTCAAAAGTGCCCTAGGCAGTGTAGCTCGAAAGCCTGAAGAAACCTGTAGAGAGAAGACAATGAGATGAAATTACAGTTTGAGAGGAAGGAGGAAAAGCCCAGAGGAATGTTCTGGGGGAAAACCCACGGAATCAGGCAGGGACTGAAAACCCAATCCACATGTTGGCCCAGGCAGGATTCGAACCCGGTCACAGCGGTGGAAGGCGGGAAAGTATCGCTAAGCTAACCTCACTCCCCTTAAACGAGAGTCAGCTGGAGGCTAGTGGCCGCCTGCACTGCAGCCAACCAATGATGATGATGATGATGATTAAACGTGTCATTAGCGCTTATTAAAGGCCCCCTGAAAATATCTTGTTCCGACCAAGTCCAGTATTTGACCCGTAATGGACGGGTGATCCCTACACTGTAATAAAAAAATGTTGACTAAAACACTGTTGGGCAATGTAATTTTACCCAACAGTGGATTGAAATTACCTCATTGTGGGTTGATTTGGGTAAAAATTGTCGAACTATTGGAAAGAAATTGCCCAAGAGTTTAAACTGTTGATAAGTTGACCAGCACTGGTCCACTTATCAACCCATTTTGCCCAACTTTCCCTATGATTCAAAGTTGCAGTGGACCTTTGACCCTTTTCTAAAAAAAATCTTAAAGATGATTTGCCATGCTATTTCGAGTTTTACCTTGAAAAAAAGGCGTTTTCTTTAAATTGCTAGTTCCTAAGCTAGCAATATTTTACTTATGAATGAGATATCCAGCGAACAAAATTCACCTGAAGTTTACATGGTAAACACATTGGGCAAAATGGGTTGATATGTAGACCAACGTTGGTCAACATATATATCAACAGGTTAAACTCGTGGGCAAATTATTTCAAATTGCTGGAAATTGTTTTACCCAAAGTGGGTAATTTCAAACCAATGTCGGGTAAATTGTATTGCCCAACAATGTTTTACCCATTATTGTTGACAGTGTAGCTATTAAATTGTTTTCATAACGTAGACTTCGAATCGTTTGCTGCACGAATAAGTCGGCTCTCGCAGGGCGGGTTATTTGTGCACAAAATAGAAAGCCATATTTAGAGGGTTGCAGACGCCCAAAATCGGAAGAAATGTCGCTTAAAATACACAAAGCTATGATTAAATCACGTTCTTGTTTTTTTATAAGTCGCTACACCCCTTTGAACGAACCACAACTGACACGTAAGGAATCCCATTTTGCAGATGTCTCCGTCGCTTCTAGATATTCCACACTGCAAACCTTTTGCACTCGAATTTTGATTAGGCCAAATAAAAAAAAACGTTTAGCGTCCTGCCTTCTTAAAAAAAAGGAGGCCCCTTTTCCCCCCTTCCAAAATGGCCGCCCGACTGGGCTATTTTTCAAGATGGCCGCCAGATTTTTTTTAAATAGCCGCGACTTGGACTCAGAAATGACATACCAGCTTGATATGGGCTAGATGCAACAGACAAAGAGGCCAGAATGATGTCGCTTTTTAAAATATATATTTTTTTTGTGTTAAAAAGAAAGAAAGCAGACGGCCTCCAAAAAGGAAGCGGGCGGGGGCGCTAAATATGTTTTTTCCTTATTTGGCCTAAAATCCGACTGGGCTCCCAGAGTATAAGCACAATTCTTCCGAAAGAAATGTTGTACATGTAAATACATGTAATTCCTCCAAAAATCACTCACAAACAGTATTGTTCACGTTATAAAAAACAAGGTGGTACATAGTTTATTTGTCATGATTGTAAACATAATTTCTTATAAAACCCCGTGCCGTGCAAAAATACAAATTCATCTATTCACAAAATAAAACTTTTTTATGGCACTATGGTTAAAATTGGATACAGGTAAATCCACAAGACAGCTGTTTCCGAGTGAATGCGAAATTTATCATTCCAATTACAAAAAGAAGTTGATTTTTTTTAAACACAGATAATTTCTGAAGTGCGTAAAGCCAGTTCTTTTGTGCTTGCTCCTACATGTATGACATATGAGTTGCAGTAGCAACTGGTGAAGACTTAAAAGCGGGAATGTATAGTGCTGTGCTTCACCGCAACAAAATACGCTTGTCGAATTCCAAGTTACAGTCTTTTGAAACAATAACTGGTAACAGCTCATTTTGGCAGAACGTTGATCAACAGCCCCCCCCCCCCTAAGAAAGTATAAACAACAGTTTAAAAACATCGAAGTATGACTTTAAAAAATACACTAATTCAGGCTGAGTAAAAAGAATCCAAACCCAAAAAATATGTTTCATAATGTATTGAGCCATTTCAGTATTTTTTTCATCTAATTTTTTTTTTTGGATCTAAAAGTAGCTTATGAATTTGGCTTTTCAGTCGTTATTATTTTTGGTGCAAATATTTTTTTTTTAAATATGAAATATAATTTTTTGGGTTTTGGTTCCGCTTTTTTGTTTGACTCACCCTGTATAATACACAAAGAGTATCATAAGACGTATATTCAAAGGACCGAGTATGTTTTCCCCTCCATTTTCGGAGATTTCGGATACCTATGTTCGTCAAAATATTTAGGAGATAAGGAAAAATCTTCAAAAAAATTCCTGAGATCAAAATTGAGGCCATTATCGCTTACAGTTAAGGCCACAGAATACGGATTTGAGGAATTAATAATAAAACCTTTCTAAAATTAATTGCTTGGTTAACTGTACCCATTTTCATGCAGGGAAAGTATGTACATGTAGTAATGCAAGTGATACTGAAAATGGATTGATATTTTGACTGTACTACATTGTATCACAGTGGTGTGCTGGAATAACCATGGACTATTTTACTATGCACAAAGTAAGTGACCCCGATGACTTAAAGGAAACATGCAATAGGGTTTTTATGACTCGAATACATTTAAAACAGCTTTCTTGCTATGTAACTATGACTTTCCACCTCCTTTGTAGCAGTAAAAGGGAGAAAATTCAACATTTTAGTTTTTATGCTAATAAAAATTCCATATTCATGAGCCAAATCGTGATGTCATTCAAGGCAGAACAGTAGTGTCTCCATAGCTTTGTGTATATATTAAACTTTTCTTCATTTTCTTCGAGTAAGTTCCTCTTTTTACTTGTTTATCATGTTAAACAGCTTGTTTGGACAATTATAGTTGTGGCCAATATTTCTTTAAAACTTTTTTGTTGGAATTTCGAAGGACTAATTTTTGTACTGTTCATATGCACTTTTGACAAGGAGTACCTTATGTGACAAAAGCAAGATAGCGCCCTCCTACATCATGAAAGAATTTGCTAATAATTGAAAAACTACCATTTTCTTGTCACTTTCAATGAAAACTAGTAGGCCTATTTAGATCTTGTATGTATTGTTGCAACACATTCTAATGTGCATGAAAACGGTTACGTTTTGATAGTCAGAAGTCCCATTGGTCCGAAGTCCCATTTGTCCGAAGTCCCATTGGTTCGACGAAACGTAATACTGTGTATATTTCCACTGGTATGGGTTGACTGGCCCTAACCCTAATCCTATCCTATGGGGCTTCAGACCAATGGGACTTCGGACCAATGGGACGTCGGACCAATGGGACGTCGGACCTATGGGGCTTCCGACCCATGGGACGTCGGACCAATGGGACTTCGGACCAATTAATGGAACTTCGGACCAATGGGACGTTTTTACCAATAAACGTATAGAGTAATGGGCCATCGGACCAATGGTACTCGGACCAATGGGACGTTGGACCAATGGGACATCGGACCAATGGGACGTCGGACCAATGGTACTTCGGACTATAGAGACGTCCCCCATGAAAACATGATGAGCTGAATTACTACGTAACAGTGTTCAAAATATCCGGTCTCTTTTGAAGAAATGATGCATGCAAGAAGTGCAGGATATTTCAATAAACAAAACCCTAATAATTGAGAATGTTGTAGAATTTGGTCAGAATTTAATAGTTTCCGTAGAATGTCTTTAGATTTGAGGGATTTTCTCAAAATGTCCTTATTTTTTTTTTATTTCCTTTGAAATTCCTTCGAAATAAATTTGTTTCTTTAAAATGGGGAATTTCCTCAAAAAGGAAGCAAGCGAAGCACTGTAGCCTACATAACGTTATCAGCTCCATCGCGTAATAAATATACAGATACTACACGTAGGCCTACAAATTACAAACAATGTATGAAGGCCAGTTTACTATGGCACAATAACGTGCGGTTTTCACATTAGGAGTACGCCTACTTCCGCGTTGTTATCAGCTTTATCAATATCACGTTCATGTTCATACTACTCACCTCCGAACTGGCCGCACAATACCGATATTGGCGCTTATATCACCTTCGACGGACTCTCGAATGAAATAGAACACAAGTTTTGCACGATTCGGGGTTGCAAACCCATGGAGGAAACAAGCTGATCTCTTGTGGCCCACGAAATCAAAACATGATGCACTGTGCGCATGCAGGAAGGTATGGGTCAAGGACAGGCTCGAATGACCTCATCGAGCTTGCGCGCTCAAATAGCTATGGAGGGCGCTTTTTGGATTAAATTGGGATATACTGAACACCACTACAGACAGTTCTGTCCACCATAAAAAAAGACTGATATTGAATAGGCTACAATAAGGTCCAGTTCAGTTATTTTATGGCAGGTTATTGTGGTGTGAGCTCACATTGAGTTGTTGTCCTCCAAATCTCGCCAAACGCAGGAAATATTTTTTTCTAAATTCAGAAAAATTCAAAGAAAAAAGAAACCAGCAGAAAAATAATTCCCAACCGTTAAACTCACAAAGGCACGCCAACTCATTGCTGACGCCCATAGTAAACTTAACCAGACAAAACTTGCTACAAAGTAACAACTTATCCTTGGAGTCTATTTTTAGGAACTTCCGGGGCGCACACCATATGTAATAAAAGAACTGGGTCAGCGATCTCCAATGTAAAACAATTAACGTGATATCGAATAGAGTCCTCTGCCTCTGGCGGCGGCTTGGGGCAATAAAAATAACAGAAGTGATATACAAACTGTCCGTGAATACTTTTAACAGAAGGGATTGACTGATTAGGCTGAACAATTATTAGAATGTTTAGATTTTTTAAAGAAAGATTCGTAATGAAGTCGTCATTGCCAAGGCCGGCGCAAAGGAGTCAACTGCGGAGAAAGCCTTCCATTTTTGGGTTAAAGTAGCGTTCCCCCACGTGCTACTTTCAAGTTTCATCCCGAAAAATATATTCCTTTTCTAAACTGCATTCTTACTTTTTTTTGGCTACAAAATTTTTGAATGACATCGAACTTTTACTTCACAATTTCGAATTACTAGCTGCCAGGCAATAATTCAGGATGCGAATATATTTTTTCCCAAACGAGATCGTACAATATCAAAGAGGGCGCGCTCACTCTCTCTCTCTGCGTTATGCATAATGATGTCCAGGGCTTTAGAGAATAAGCTATATAATGTATATCTAAAGAACAATAATGTTAAAATCGCCGACGATTCGCAACTGATTCGTGGACATGGTTAGAAGTACGTACCCTGGCTTCTGATTGTGGTCCGACTGGGAATCTCAGTGAGCGTTTTTCACTTCTCATTTTACCTTTTAAATAACTAAAGCGAGGAAGGAACATTCCACACAAGACGTAAAGCATATCTTTGTGTCGTGGAGAACAATTAAGGCATTAGATATGCATGTACCGGACTAATCAGAAAATGGGAAACGGAGTGGTTTGGGGAAAAAAAATCGTGGGCACGCTGGTTATTGTTCCAGCTATCAGTGTTGATTGTAGACTGGAAGCCAGTCTAAATGCTCGCAAGGCAGATTTGTTTGTGCATAAAACAAAATCCCACCTTTTTTCAGAGGGTAGCAGGCGTCCATCAAAAGAGGAAAAAAAATAAAAAAAATTTGGTTGGAAAAAAAAAAAATCGAATTTGTTGCAAAGCACGTGGATCGCAAGTTTAAAGGACACTTTATAAAATATTATTTTTTTCACGACTGCTCTTACACTCTGTATACACAACCACAGTATAGTGGCATTAGAATGTTCCTAGACAAACAAGTGGACACACAGCGCCCACGGTTCTTCAACTTTTCGAAGCCTCTGATCCCCTGTCCCCCCCCCCCTCCTCCGATAATGACAAGAAACCGTCCCTTTGTTATGAGGCGTCTGAACCCTTTTCACACTACACACAAAAAAAATACACTGCGCTTGAGAATTTTTTTTAGGCTTGACAGATCTTCTAAAAATGCAACCCCGGGGGAATTAATTAGTTTATCTCAATCTTTATGAGATATTATTTTCTGAGGAGTTCTAACCTACTTTACCCCTGACAAACAATAGAGCAAACGGCACACATTCCACAGACCCCGAGTCTTGCTACATTTCGCGCTATGCAAGCTACAGGATTTATTCCTTTCTAAAAACTAATTTGCTTAAACACACAAAACCCTCAAGCATATTTTAATTATAGAAGTTAATAAAATATGAAGAAAGGAGACAATTATACGCCGTAGATCACTAGGCCGTATGTTCGCATGATTAATCGTTCAGTAAAGCGACCGATCGACCAATCAAGGATCAACATGGACGTCGCCAGGATTTTTTTCTAGAGGGGGGCAAAGCACATTTCCCCACGAAATCCTTGTACTTTTCCAGCATATTCTCGATTTGTCCTTTTTTGAGGCTGGGCAGGGACATTCCCCCCGACCCATTAAATTAACAGCATTATGACTCAATTCGTGCCTCTTTTTCTTTGCTTCCCCCCTTTTTTCTCCCTTCCCCCCTCTCACGACGCCTATGAGGATCAATTAATCAAGAGCAAACGAAAATAAATTCCTTATGAACGACAATAACTCTTTTACCCACCATCAATCCCTTTTCGGTTTGAAATTAAACCGAAACAAGGGCGGATCCGGGGGGGGGGGCAAAGGGGGCCCTGCCCCCCCCCCCAAAAAAAAAGAAACCATTTTTTTTAATGTGACATCGCAATAAAGGCAGGCAATGAGTACACCACCATCTTTTCCACAAAAAAAACATTAGTCAAAGTGGTCAGAAATTGCCTCAGATCGCACCACAGAGCATCTAGAATCCAAAAACAATTCGGGGCCCTTAAGCGGGCCCCAAACCCCAC
This sequence comes from Patiria miniata, assembly GCF_015706575.1. Taxonomy (NCBI): domain Eukaryota; kingdom Metazoa; phylum Echinodermata; class Asteroidea; order Valvatida; family Asterinidae; genus Patiria; species Patiria miniata. The sequence continues at coordinate 11,464,379 of NW_024037068.1, forward strand.
GCCGTAATTTTTTTGACCAACTTTTTGGGGGGACCAAATTTTTTTTGGCCCCCCAAATTGTGTTCTGGATCCGCCCTTGAACCGAAAGCGTAATATAATGCAGCAATGCAGATATAGCTGGGCAGCCAGATTGTTCACACCGCTAGACTATATTCTACATTTGAAATTGAACATTAAAGTGTAGAAAAACATTAAATGTGTTTTTAAATGCACATGTAGCCATAGCCGAGGTTGGACGACGTCTCCGTTGCATTAGGCCTACGACTGTACACAACGAGAAGTCCAACCTGAGCTAAGGCAGTCTTACAAAATTACAATAATTGCTGTCATGATGTAAAGACTTCCTAGTATCACTACAACACAGTAAATTTCAGTCATAGGTGCATTCGCGTTGGAATCAAAACCAAAAGTGCACAAACAAAAACCTTTTTGAAAACTGCAAATCAATAATTGAATAAGGTTTAAATGGTTTTTCAAACTGCAGGAATTTGCTTCAACATTTAAAAGCGAAAAGCGTACAAAAACACATTACAATAAACAGAGAAAAGCGATAGATTATGTGCAACAATTATTAAAACATAAAAAGTATAGAAACACATTTGCAAATGTACAATCAGCCGTGCAAAAACAAATTACCACATGCAAAAACAACGAACATTATAATGCGGTAAAAAAAATATATATATAGGTGCATGGACAACCAGATTTTTTTCAGACCGCGAGATAATTGTGCTACATTTTAAATTACATATAAGAGTAAAGCATTTTTTTTGCAAATGCACAAGCAGCCATACAAAATTACATTGTAACATGCAAAGAAAAACTATTCAGGCATGTATACTTCCTTTCCAAATCATAATGGTGCAATAAGATTATGTGCTTCTCTGCACAACCGCTAACATGTTTTAACGATAAAAAATATGTCATATTCTATATTATATCTTCGTAACACTACTTGTGACGACATTTTGTCTGCACTGTCATTATACAAATAATGAATGTTTGTGAGTGCAATAGTAAGAATAATTTCATGAGGTGACAGATGAAATGTTCCTTTCCACGAGGCGAAGCCGAGTGGAATGGAACATTTCATCTGTCACCGAATGAAATTATTCTTTCTATTGCACGAACGTGAAACATTCATTATTTGTTTTATGTAACAACTGAATAAATCCTCGTCATCTGATTGGATGACTTTTAAAAGCCAATTTATTCAAGTTAAAAATTGTTTACAAGTTTGACTTGTAAAATGTTCAACAGGTTGGGAACTATCATATTCAATTTATCTCAATTTAAAACCTTTCCATAAGTTTAGAACTTAAACAGTTCAATAAGTTTAGAAATTGTATTGCCAATTTAAACACCACAGCGCCACCTTCGGCAACATGTGCAGTGACAGTGCAATGGTACTTCTAATCACAGTGCAATAGTACTTTCATTGCACTGTGCACTGCGCGCCACGCGCGCGCCGTGCCTTGGTACGAATAATTCAATGACATGTGATCAACGATCCACCAATCAGATGACGGGGATTTATTCAGGTGTTGTATAATTAATGTTATAAGACTAACTTCTATCAAGAAACTTGACAAAGCTCGGGCTATTGTTCCAACAAACATGTAGCTTCCGTAGATAACAAGGCATTACAAAAAAGCATATCCATTTGTGTACTTTAGTTTAATAGGCCCTAACTGTTATTCTATGTAGAAGTTATTACTTTGAATGCATAATTTGGAATATTTTAACTGTTTGATCTTTTGGTCTGCATGTTCATTTCACAAATCATCCATTAAAGAAGATAAACAAAATAAAAATGTAAAATTTCATGATGCAATTCAATACAATTTTAACATCAATACATTTGTTAAAACGATTTCAGAGAATAGTGTCTGCTTCATGACCTGTGAAAGTACTAAACCACAGGCAACATTAGTTTAAAAAGCATTGATCCATCAGACTCAGTCCGAAAGCGTCATATCAACAGCATAGCTTCATTATTTTGTCGTGCACTTGGTCCCGTTTAAAATGTAGTCTCTTTTATCAACCAAAAACTGCTACAATTTATTTGTTATAAATATCATGTTCATCTCATGCTCTTAACGCGACAGACAATACAAAACCTTTTAGCATACACACCTCGTTTAATTTGCAAATTTCCTCTTATGGAAAGCTAACTCATGATGTAAGAATCTATATACTCTCTGCAAACAAAAAATACTTGTGCCCCTAGGATGCAGTCATAATCATTTTCTTTAACTTGCATATATTTTGCCAACAAATATAATTTAAGAGTGCGAATAAAAGCGTATAAAATGTAGTAACACAGCTATAGCTGGACAATCAGATTTTTTTTAAACCGCTGGATTGTGCTTCATTTAAAATTGAACATTAAAAGCTTAGGGCCTACATAGAAACACATTTGCAAATTCACAAGCATGCTAAATACATCGCAACATGCAAATACAAAATTAGTAAGTCATGTAGGCCTTAACTTCCTCTTTGTATAATGAATATGAGGTAAAACAGCCATTTAGGTGCACGGACAACCAAACTTTTCAAACCGCTAGAATATGCTTCATTTCAAATTAAACATTAATCTAATCTGCAAATGTACAAGCATCCGTATAAAAGCAATTGCAGTAATAATGCAAAGAATATTAATATTCAGGCTTGTAACCTTCCTTTTTATATCATTCAATTTCGTATACTAAAAAGAAAGGTGGACATCCACATTTTCAAATCGTTTGACAATGTGCTACATTTAAAATTAAACACAAGAGTAGAGAAACCCATTTGCAACTGCACAAGCAGCCAAACACAAAACATTGCATCAAACAAAGAACAATATTCAGGCATTAATACTTCCTGTTTGTATTATGATGCAATAAAACAATTAAAGGTACATGGACAAACCGCGATATAATGTGCTTCATTTGAAATTAACTTTCCTGTAGACTGTTAGTAGTAGACTTCCTCTCTGTATAAAGGATGTAAACGTAGCTTGATTATGTACTTCTTTGCATAACAACATTTGCCTTTGCGATAAACATGTCCTTTCATTATATATTTTTACATCACTACTTATGACGACAGTTTACTGTACTGTAATTTAATGTTACAGACCAACTTTAAATCTTTTAATCAAGAAATTTGACACAGCTCCAACTATTGTTTAAAAATTGTACCTTCTTTGGTGAAGAAAGCATTACAAAAAACATCCAATCGTGTACTAATTACTTCCGCCAAGGAGGTTATGTTTTCATCGGATGTGGTTATAGTTTGTTTGTTGGTTGGTTTGTCTGTTAACAAGATGACTCAAACATTTATGGCCTGATTTGCATGAAATGTTTTTAGGGGTGGACCTTGGTACAGGCACAAATCGATCAGATTTTGGAAGTGATCCAGATCTGGATCTGGATCCAGGATGTTTCTAAAGGATTCTTCACCATTTATGGGAGTAGTTCTTTTGGACTGACAAAATGGCGGGAAATTGTTTAGCCTTAGCGAAGTTTGCGCTCTACGTGTGCTTTCTAGTTTAATAGGCCCTACCTGTTATTTTATACATGGAAGTTATTACTCTAAATGAAATATTTAAGTGTTATTACTTTGAGTATTGAATTTCCTTCAACTGTTTCATCCGTGGGCCTGCATACAAATCATATATGAAAGAAGAAAAAAATAGCTTTTTTTAAAAATTAAACGATACAATTCAATACAATTCATACAATACATTAATAATACAATTTCCGGGAATACAGTGTTTGCTTCATGTGATTACTAAATAACTAGTTAACATTATTGAGGAGCAAAAATGACCCATTTGTCTCTTCCAATGTGTCATATCACAGTATAGCTTCATTTTTGGCCGTGCACTTGGTCCCGTTTACATGATTTTCTCTTGTACAGTAAAAAAACTGCTGCAATTTGTTTTTTTATTAACATAATGTTCATCTCATGCTCTCAACAAGACAGACAGTACAAAACTTTCAGCATACACGCCTCATTTAATTTGCTAGTATCTTCTTAATCGAATGTTAACACATGATTTAATAATTTCTAAATGCGGTATAGCTCTACTCTCTGCAACTCTTAACTACTTGGGCCCCTAGGATGCAGTCATGATCAATTGCTTAAACTTGCATACATTTAGCGCGAGTCGAAAAATGAAATCATTCGTTTTCGTTATCGTCATGCTCCACAACTCTTTTTGTTATCGTATAAAACACATAATAATGCAAACACTAGTCTAAAAACTGAAGTGTTGAATCGAACACTTGTATGAGTTCGGTGTGTGACCACACTTTGAATGTGTTGAGTCCAGCAGTTTAAATGTTGCATCCAACATTTTAAATGATAACTCAAATTTTAGTGTTAATCAAACATTTGTCGAAGTTTTAACTTTGAAAGTGTTGGATCAACATGTAAACTGTTGAATGAACTGCCCAAGTGATGGAATTAACATTTTAAATGCTGGAGTAAACACTTTCAGTATGGTCACTGACCGAACTCATGCAAGTGTAGGATTAAACGCTTCAGTTTTTAGAGTGATATAACAAAACAAGATTACTCAAACAGGTTTGGACTTTAAACTCCTTATTCTACTCGATCCCGATTCCAGAGGAGTATTCATATAAGAGTAAAAAGTTCCCAACAGAACACCCCAGCGGAACTGAACTTGAATTAATGTTTCTGTAATTGTTTAACATTAAGAATATAGACCATGTTACCTGTGACGTCATACCAACAAAGATTATGTCATCACTTTTACACCCACCACGTTTTCAACAGATATGTCTATACACACGCATATAGTGCAAACGAGAATGATTTGCTGAAAGTTGGAATCATGTCACCACAACATCCAAATTTGTATGTATGTGTAACAGGGTCTATAGTATAAAGTATGCTGTACAATAGTGATCATTGTTACTACCCAGGATTAAATAAAACATCTTGGAGATTAAACAAGTTGGGGAATGACTATACAGCTTAGACCTGCAACCAAATTTCGATTACCAGTAGACGGTTGGACAGTGGTTTCCAATCTGTATTTTTGTCCATGGTTCAACCATCCTGTTGTGCTTCTTTGCAGCTGTTGAATTGCTCTTTGTTTGCAGAGTCCTTAACTTCTGGTGATGGAGCATCTATAACACAGAATGAGGATTATAAAGGCAACAAGGTTATACTCATATTAATTGAGAACATGTTAGAGTTGACAGGAAGAATTTTTGAATGAAGCTAGCATGCAGCTGACTACCCCCAGACATATACATTTGTAATACGTACAGTCAATAACGAACTCGGCCAAAGCGGGTAGCTTGACTTCCTCCAGCTGTTCAGCCAGTTTACATTTCCAGTCGTTTCCGTTGACCACGCACCGCTTCCTCCAAAGTACAAGCATGGTGACGATCTGCTTCTCGACCTGTTCTACATTATTCCTCTTGATCCTGTATACCTCGTCAGATGAGATCTTCAGAAACGCGGCTAACTTTTCCCACTCCGGACCCAGTTTTTCAGCCAGTTGCCAGAATAACTTCTCGTCAGCTGTGATGTTCAGAAACGCAGCACAGGCAAAAAGTTAAATTCATGGTATTATTACCCAAGTGATGTGTTAAAGATTAAAGAAACTGGATTTACCCCACCACTGTGTAACATTATTCTTTCATTGTACACGTCGAAGAGTAGAATTTACCACGACATTAATAAAATGTTACCACTGTGTGGGGTAAAATGACGCACGTGACAGCGTTTACCCAATATTGTGCACGCGTCATCACTCATGTACAAGATGGCCGCCGCTTGTGAGACCTTCAACAATTTGGGGATTTTGAAGACGTGATTTCTTTGTTCCAGGTGAGTCAGTGAAATGAATTTCAGTGTTGTTTCCTCCAAATGCGATGCCGATGTATGAGGATTAATATCGGGGAGATTGGAGAAGTGCCGTGCTTATTATTTAGACATTTATTTGCAACTTGGACGTCACGGCTCTGCCAACCGCGATTCCATGCACATGGTTCATGCGTTTCATGTACCGTATAGTGAGTGTTCTCAGATGTAGAAACACGGAATAAAGTGACCGGCATTTGGGGAATTGTTTTTGAATCAGTTGATTGAGAGAAATTCTAGCACCCCTGCCCACCATTTAGCCCACGCTCCTCGTAATAGTCCGCATGCATAAGCACCATATTGGAGGAAATATCATCATTCATTTTACTGACTTTCCAACCCAGGACTCAGTTATCCCTCGCGATTGCTGTCTCAAGCATGCAGTTCACATTGCAGAGCTCAAAGTTGAATAAAACCGCAAGGATCAATAACAAAGGTACACAACAAATAATTTAAAAACAACCCAAGTGATGGGTAAAGTTAGAACCCAACAGTGCAGGGTAAAAATTAGAACCCAATATCTGGGTAAGAAACGGACACAACACTTGGGTAAAAGGAGGGTTGGGTAAAGTTTACCCAATAATTGAGTAAAAAGGGAACATGGTCGTCACATGGGTAAATCTTCTTACCCAACTTTGTTGTGCAAACACGTAACACAATTATGGGTAAAAGTTACACTGAAATGGGTACATTTCTACACTTAAGCTGTTGTGTAAAAAAAACTACACAAGTTGACGACCATGTTCCCTTTTTACTCTCGAAAAGGTAGTAATTTTACCCAATATTGAGCACATCTACAGAGTGTACGTCTACAAATTGCTGATTAAATATGTATTATAGGTGTTAGTATTAACCAACGTACAGGGGCGGATCTAGCTTTCAGCAAAGGGGGGGGGTTGAGTCTAAGGCAATTCAAGAATACATTTAGAAACTTTAGCATTCTAATTGTTATAGATGCGCTTCTGGATGCAGTAAAATGAACTTACAGGTCTCAATCTGTATATGAATAAAATTAATTAAAGGTGAATGCTTTCTTCATACACTCTGAATCTATAAAAAAAAAAAGGAAACGGATACAAACAAAGAGGTGATAATATCACCAGGTATTGAAGGAGAATCAAACTCGGTTAGGCTAGATGAAATTATTTTCACTCTTCCGCTCTTGAAATAGGAGTGTTATATAATATTTCTTATTCTAAGAATAACATCGTATTAAAAAGAATAATGAAGCTGTGGCCAGCAACTAACCTAATTGCGTATTCTGTTCAGCCTGCACAATTTGAACGGCTTCTTTCATATCAAGACGATTGAAAACCTCGAGAAGACTCCCAACCGCATCTTGATTGGGAACGCCATCCTCTCGCTTGCACGAGAAGTATAACTTCAATACTTCTATAACTGGATTAGCCATTCCTCGGCGAAGCGAATCAATCAACTTGGTTCCCAGGCCGAATATCTCTTCAGCAAGACGTATCCAGTTGCATCTGCCGTCACTTTCATCTTTCAGCAAGCGTAAAAGCTCCATCACTGTTTTCTTGGATAGACCACCGAAACCTCCATCCGTCTCTTTACCAGTGTTCTTTGTTAAAGCCTCTTTTAGTTTTACCTTCATTGTCACGGAAATTGAACGAATTGGTAAAGCAGTTTGAAAAATCAATCGCAAGGTTGCATTTTCCAATAACGACACAATTAAGTCAACATTCTCAAACGCTAATAACCACTTACCCTGCAGGTAGTGCAGATTCCGTCATTCGAAGGTGGGTTCTATAAAAATGCAAGGACAAAAACAAGAGCTTATGAGAACTTTTTTAAAAAAATATCTTTAATTATATAATGCACATAACAAGCCCCATGTTTAATGGGTCTCTTTGCTAGAGAAGTGGCTATACAAAACATTACTTTGTGGCAAATCCGACAGGTGTCTTCTACAGGACGCTTAGTGTCAGGGAATACCGTTGGTAGTGAACATTTTCCCTGTGGGAAAAAATAATGACAGCAAAATACCGAATTATATCAATATATAAATACAAATAAAGGACATTCTTGTACTTCCGACCAGTGAATGTGGGTTATCTCGTATTATTGTTTGCAGCAAAAATTGCAGTCATGAGAAAAAATAAAGGAAATTGGTGGCGCAAAATTAATGAAACAGTCGATTCTGTGACGTCGGCATACATAGTTGTGCCGTTAAAAGTGCTGTAACGCTTACTCTTTGATTCGTTGTTCATTTAAATTTATGCCAATTTGGTTTCATGAGACCCCAAATTCGACTGCTAAAACGTACTTCCTTTGGTCTAACTGAGAGACGAGCTTTGTGTCCCTCCGAACTCGATTTGGTCGAATCAGCTTTAAGTTGGTAAACAAAGCCATCGCATCCAGGTAGTGATTTGTCGGACTGGTTTGAACCACTCGCTGTCGCTCCATGGTTGGTCTCCCGCATGAGGTCAAAGGTCACAGAGTTTGTAGGAAACTTCCATACAGCTGTCTTCGGGATTTTCTGTTCCTGAAAGTTAATTTAGCTCAGCTTAATTGAAATATCCCTGACACGCAATGACGCGAAATTTTACCCAATTTGCTTTCTGAGATCTAAAACGGGGACACTCTCTCGACCCCCAACTGGCTTTCATTTATAACAAAGCGTCACGTCATGACGTTTCAGACCGAGTAGACCTATCTTGACTTTCCATTCCCTGGATGTGACACTATTTTAGCATTGACATACGTTTACGCTAAACACGGCCTGTGTATTATTACAGAAAACCGATTCCATCTGCAAAACATCACTTTTGTCACGACAAGCACTAACTTTCCTGAACAATGATGACGTTTTCTGTCAAAATGTTGGGCTCTCTGATTTGTTTATGAGAGAGTAGTTAATGTGCCTAGGTTTATGAGTATTCAGTGAAATTTGAAGTGACAATAAGTTCTTGCTTAGTTGTTGAGCATAAACAATTGAATTAAATGTTCGAAGCAAAATCGAATCGAAGCATGATCCAGAACTAAAATGCTACCTTTGATGTCTTTTCTTCTATTTCCCAGCCAGTCTTAATGTTGTCAATGGTAGCGATCACATCTCCCTGGTTGTAAAAGACTTCCAAGTTCCTGTATGCGTCCAGTGACTTACAGCCCATGTCGTTTTCCATGTCAATGACCTTCTGTTTGTGGTCAAAATTACACGCTATAAAATTACAAACGACTTATCAGCGAAGGTACAAATGTATACGAAAATATCAGAGAAATTTAATCACTGTCTTGGCATGAGGACATTTATCACTTTCTTGCATGGCACGAGGTTTGTGGATCAGCCAACACATTCTTTATTATTGTTAAAAATGCATGTCTTATGTTTAAAGTGAATGATATATTTTAGATGCTGTGTTCAACTTGCCGAATACATCTCTTAAATAACTGAACCAAAACCAAAACTTAAAACCGAAGACTAAGAGAAAGCAATTGCATATAGTCCGTGGGACGAGGCCTTTTTTCGCTCGGCACGCGGTCTGGTTCGCCGAATTTTATAAAACTTCACAGACATGTAGATTATGGTGTACCATGTCGAAAAAACTTTGTTTCCCGGTCCACAGTTTGTTTTAGAATGAGAAAATCTGGGATAAAAACGCCGAAAATTCTACATGAGAAAAAATATAAGAAACAGCGCCCTCTATTGATAGTCAGAAACCTTTTCTCACGCAATGGCCGTCCAAGTTCGGGCGGTCTGTTTTTGACGCGAGTATTTTTATTGTTCTCGCGTGGGAACACGACCAACGAACACTGCACTCGGAACAGGATTTCACACCACCTACCCGTCAGGGTTTGCAAAAATGATATACCCGTGTCAATATCAAGACCCGCCCAAACTTGGCCAATGAGTGCTCGCTAGTTGCTAGATGATACTTCTTTCATATTATATTCTAGATTTTTTTGTTATTTCTCATCATGATGCTAAAATATCTTCGTTACAGTTTTGTCGAACATGAAATGATCAACTTTTAAATTTAAAATCGAATGTTATGTATTAGCTACAGATACATAGATTGGTAAGATTAAACCCGAGATCAGAATAATTTTGTGATCTCTTATCTCAGGGTAACATATTTTAAATAATAATATAAGTACACGCGCAGCATCTGGTGGAGCATCTGAACTTCTGAAACATCTTTTCAAAATGTTTCGCGTGAAATAAAAAAAAAAAGAAACTAATACAAATTTGATGCAGCCTCAAAAGAGGAAGCAGGTGGGCCGTTGGGGTTTATTGGTGGTTCTCACGGAATGGATGGAGCAACAACAAAACATGAATCGGTTCTTAAAACAATATTCAAAATAATAAAAACGGTAAGACGGTTTCGGCTGAAATAAATTGCAGTTGTAATGCTGCCACTCAAAGATTCCGACAAGTGGAATATAAACTATTTTTTCTTCTTAAAAAAATTTTCAAACAGAAAGTGGGTCCTTCGATTTGATGAGACTTTCGATGCATGTTACAACAATTATGTAATCGGCCTGTGATGTATACAGGTGCTTAGCTCGTACTGTCAGTTGAACATAAAAATAAATAAATAAATAAATAAATAAATGAAATAAAACTATATTATATTAAATAAATTTGTATTTCTTTTGGTGTTGACTTTGCACCTGGAATATCGATTAACCATGCGATTCTCATCTGCAGTACGGTTTAACTGTAGTTAATGTAGTTAATAACATTCGATCTTAAAACTTGATCATTTCAAGTTGGACAAACTGTAATGAAAAGGTTTTGACATCCTGATGAGAAATAATGATGAGAAAAAATATAGAATATGCTCGTAATATGAAGCTTGAAAGAAGTATGATCTGGCAAGCACTCCTTGCGTTTTGTCCTGTTTGCAGGGCGGGGGGGGGGGTACTCTTGCAGAATTTTCGGAGTTTTTATCCAAGATTTTCTCATTCCCAAACAAACTGTGGATCGGGGAAATTTTTTTTTCTCGATATGGTACATTATAGTCTACATGTCTGGAAAGTCTTATAAACTTCGGCGGACCAGATCGCCTATCTCGAAAACTAAAGCGTTTTCAGCCTCTCGTCCCACGGACTAATATAGTTATACCTTCTCGGCAACTGGATCATTGTTCCAAACGTGAATCCGTACAGCATAACGTGCATCGGACGGATCATAGAAGCTTCCAAATGCACCAGTCTTCATCGGCTTAGCACTCTCCTCACACGCTACGCCTCCCGCTACGAAACGCGTGAAATGCTTCAAGAGAAGAACGACCTTGTTGTCACGCGAAAGAACCATCGTGCCATCCTTCTCGGCATCTAGTGCCTGCCAGATTGTAGGGGTAGTTTCATCACTATGACACATACGAGTACTGAGCTCCCACTCGTTGTTAGCGTGGTGGGGAAAGGAAACCACCACGCTGTCTAAGAACTTCAGACCTGTAGGGCCGCACTGGATCATCGGTGACAGAGCGACATAGGGAGGATTTACTCCATCAACAGGTGGCGCACTTGGGTCGACAAAAATGTACACCTAATAATCAGAATAAAACCGAGTCCAGAATAGGTGGATTTTTAGAGATAAAACCACATCTCGGGTACGAGATGTCGAATGCCTCGCGATAGTTTATATAAGAGTTCACGTCGAGTGGTTCGAGCTCATGTCCATTTTCATCAATTATTTGGTTGCGATAAGTTTAAAGAAAGGGAAAGTTTGAGAACGTAAGAGTCTTCCATCCGCACAGCGTGAAAATTATTCAAGTATGCTGAAAAAATACGCTTCTTGACAACCCGGGTTCACTGGAGTCTTCATGTAAGAAATGAAATAATTTTAAGATATCTTGGAATTTATATCAACATATCTTCAAACGTACGTATTTAGAGATAGCGTGATTTTTTTTTCTGAGCGATATCTTAAAATGAATTTCGAGATATCTTGAAATGATCCTTGTAATATCGTAAAACGAATAAGAGACACCTTGCAATGATTTGAGAAATATATGGAAAACATGTAAGTATATCTAGAAACGGATTATAGATATCTCAAGACGGATAAAAATTATGTCCAAATAATCCCTCGAAATAATTCCTCAGGAACTTTTATGCGTTTCAAAGATATCTTTTAATAATATGAGATAATTATCTTGAAACAGTTAGAGAGACACCCGGAAGTACTTTTTGCATTCAGCAACGAAATAAAGTGTTGAAAAGCCCATACCAGTTGCGGGGAGTCTTTGGCAAGTGCACCCCTTGGGATGTACATGTGGACCCTGTACTTTTCCAGAGTGAGACTTCCACCTCTGTCATTGATGTATGTGATCGCGATGTATGGCAACTTGAAGGTTTTTTGGAGTAGCTCATCTTCGGTGAGAGCCGCTGTCATTTTACGAAACTCTTCCAGCAGTGTCAGCAAAAGGTTCCGTTTAGAAGAGGTTCCTGGGAGAAACGGGCATGTAACGATGAATTTTTAAAAGCAGTTTCAAATCGAACTTTGTCAGGCTCTGGTTGAATAAAATTACAAAGCAATAAAGAGTTACCTTTGTCTTCATTTGTCGCAGCTCTTGAAACTGGCTCACGTTGTCTGCTTATCGATGTTGTAGGCCTAAACAAGAGCCAATGCAAACCCCACAAGACCGAGGTCAAGGCCGAGACCACAACCTCCGAGACCGAGGTCACAACCGCCGAGGCCAAAGCCGAGGCCGAGGTCATCTATTAAAACACGTAATAAAACATAAATCACTCAAACAGGGCCAAGACTTTGTTGGATTTTTTAATATCTGTTAATTTGAGTGCACTAAGTTTTGGAGTGTCTGGCTTACAAAGCTTGCCATGTGTTTCCTCTTGCAACGATCTTCAAAATTCTTCGTGGCCATTGCAACAAATTAAATCGGATGATCCGAGAATTCGTGGTCATTTTGATGAACTGATCGAGTGATATCATGCACGCACGTGGAAAGCTGTAGCGCTGGATACATATAGATCGACAGGTTTATTAAAAAAAATCATCGTGGCGGCACATGCTGAATTAAAATGACAATACAGCGTTAAACCATTAGAAACAAAAAATCAATGAATACGAAATAACCACAAAAATGCAATAAGCTTAGATAGACAGGTTGAGCGTGCATGCGAATAACGGGTTGGTTCCCTGTCCCAATATCGCTTTGGCGAATGCAAATTTGTGACGTTCACTGGGCCGAGTGTAGCATGAAATTTCCAGCGCTCTGGTTAATGACGTCCTTGACGTTATATGGGGAGATTCGCCAGTAACACTGGAACGAAGCCACTTACTTTTAGAGAGAGGTTTTTGCTTTTTTTGGCCGATGTTGTCAATTTCCGTTCAAATTACAAGCACAATGTCACATATGACAGTTGATGCATATATCCTTTATGCAGCAGAGGATCCATGCAAAATGAGAAAAGGATCAAGTCGAACAAAATCAGAATAGATATTTTTGGTGCAACTCAGGGTGTGTACAAAAGAAACCCCGTTCATTAAGTACACACGTGCCGTGCGCGATTTTTTTTCCCGTAGGCGACAGAAAGACAGTCAATAAAAATGAACAGCGACGACGTGGATTCGAACCAGGGATCTTTGTATCCATATAGCTCATCACGCTGTGGTAGCTCGACGAAGTCCGAACTTTAAAAGGTAACTGGTTGACAAAATAAAACAAATGCTCTTAATATCATTGTTCTGTCCCGATCGAAACTATTGAATTATTCATGACTTCCGAGCATTCCGCCTACGGAAAAGAAATTCGCGTGCCGCGCCTGCGCTATGGCCGTACCATATGCGGGAACAAAATCGCATCCGAGGATCATTATTCAGAACAGCCAATCACAGGGTGCCTCGATTATTAACATTGAGTAGGACGTCCAACAGCCCGTGGTCTTCGAATTGTACTGTGTGTGTATGTAGAATGTAATACTGACCCGGCGGCAGTTACATGTCCTACTCAGCATAAATAATCGAGGCGCCTATGCTTGGTGCCAAGTCGGTGAGAGTTTGTACTTTGTGTTTTGTAACATTACAAAATTCATTATAGGGCATACACGTTTCAAATAAATTAGGTATATCACATTGATACATATTATTTCTATACATAATTGACCAAGCTGAGTAGATTGGTCGTTATCATGTTGCCATATCTGCAAACATTTCCCTGCTGACGTTTTGAGAAGAACTCAAAACGGAATGAGTAAGTCTTCATTTGCACAGCGGTGCGCGTGAACGTAATCGTCAAGTTGTTAGATTTGCAAATGATTTGTCTCAACCCGGCCGATTACGTACTAGTCTTATACCAGCCGCGCCGATTGAGTTCGACTGACGTTCACGGACAAAATTTGTTCCTGCATTATGATACGGGCTATAACGCAGTCTAGGCGAAGATGCTACGTACGTGAGTACGTTCAATGCAACGCATTACCAGTTCATTTATTCGTGCGTATCTGCTCACTGTGGCCTACAGTTTGAAACGGTAACATATTAAATTTAATTGGAACAGAAAACACATCAAAGTGGGCGATTTGTCGAGGCCGGAAGGCTCCGAGACCGTGGTCGAGGCCATGAAAGGCCGGCCCGAGTCCTCCAACACTGCTGCTCATATTCAACTGGGGCAAACAGAAACGACTTTTTTGTTATAGATAAAAGTGGTGCACAGGATATGGATGTGACAACGAAGTCATCTGCCGCTAATGTCTAACAAGCTGATCATGATCGGGTAGGGTGTTTTTGTCTTGGGGTTGAAAATGTGGGGAGTAATGTACATGGGGGTTTAATTGAGAAGACATGCAGTAATAGAAAACAAAAGATACAAAGTAAGAAAGTAATAGCCTTATTATCAGGCTATTTTATCAATATCAGTAATGCAAATTCAATTCAACTCAATTTAAGGCTTTGATGAGAAGTGTAAATATATCTGGGAAGATATGTGTCGGAAGAGTGTCTGGTGTTAAAAATGAAATCTCAAGAAATAAAATACATTTAAAGCAGCCTTCTCATAGAAATAAACTGGACACACATGAAAATGATAATTATGTGCCACGGCACTGTACGGTAAATTTTCCCGTTGGTCTGTGAATTATCATTTTTTGAGGCAGTCGCATTTGCGAGAAAATGTAGTTGAAATATAACCGTACACAGGCAAAGGCTGACTGTACAGTTTTGACAATACATGCAACAAAATGTGAAGGTGCACTGCACAGGGCGTGTAATTTGCTATGAAAATGTTCAATGTACCATAAAATAACAAAATCTGAATCATGGCTTTTCTCCATGATTCATATTTTGTTATTGTGTAATGCTTGAAGACATTTCTGTCATTTTTCGGCTATATGTAACCTAAGGTCTGATAGAATAAAAACGACTATTGTGTCTGTCATGAAATGAATACAAAAGGTACTTTTGAGAGCTAATTTTCAGGTCTTGTTTCGGCCCGAACGTGCAATTTGTGTAAAAATTCGTCGTTGGGGGCAGCAAACAAAACATAGTAAAATCGAGACTTAATAAACATGACTCCCGATGCAGCGAAGTTCCAGCGAAACTTTTTGCAAAAAGAAATCACTCCGCGCAACATTTTGTTGGGCAGCCACATGCTTCATAGATTCAACTGTAGTTGGCAACAGTTTTTACCCCTGAACTTCTAATGGACAAGTTCAGAATTTAAAAAGGAGGTATCTCCATTGACTTTTTGGTAGTTTCTAATGATTATTCAGTATTTTGATAGTACACAGCATTTTATTATAGATTGTGGATTATTCTTTTGTGTTTGCCCTAACGACTAACCATAGTAAGAAACGTATGATACATCAACATAGTTCACGCACGCTATGTTTTTGAGCATGTCAAGCTGGAAATTCACGGGGGTACTTAAGCCTCTGGCCGGCCACAAAAACCGTAAATTGTGACGCCGGTAATAACGAATTAATAATCCGTAATACCGAATTAAATAATCCGTAATAACGAATTAAATAATCCGAAATAACGAATTAAGTAATCCGTAATAACGAATTAATAATCCGAATTAAATAATCCGTATTAACGAATTAGTAACATAAACTTGCAGTGGCGCTAATGGGCTTTTGTAGAAAGCTGCAAGCGCTGATGCAGTAATGTTTATTTAGGCACTCACTTCAGAAGTTCATGTAGTCGGCAAAATTCGTCATGAGTGGCAGCAATTACAATAAAAGACATACACACAATAATTACATGTTTCACCTACCGCTGTGTAGGACTTAGGGATGACAAAGTCAGAATCATTGTCTCAAGCGAGTTGCGCCTTGTCGTGGTGGAGACCCCTGTGCGTTCCCGTGACCCGGAGAGCTATGTCGGCTTGGGGCCATGTCCCCCTGGCAGCTCCAAGCAAGCTGGACAGGTCGAAGGGTAGGAACCAGACCAATTGCAACTCAAAATGTCTTCTTGGCAGCAGGAGGAGACAATCCATCTGGGCAGACGTCTATTGTATCAGGCTTTCTGGCCCAAGTGGGCCAACTGGCAGGCGGCAGAACCTCGGTCAACGGCTGGCAGTTTCCAGGCATAGTCAGTTTGCCACTGCGGGGCAGCCCATCATCCTTCTAGTCGTCCTGCTTCGGCAGTCCACTAGGGTTATGTATGACTGGGCCCAGAGGAGTGTGTCTGACCTGGGCAACCATTCACTCTCCATCCCTTGCCTCGGCGCACGACGTTACGTGCAAATCATGGAATGGAATCTCAACGATGTATATAGCGACTGGCAATATGGCAGCCCGCTACAAGGAGGGCTGTCAATGCCCGGCAGAGTGGGTGGGTGTTCCAGGCAGGCACCGCTCGGTCGACATCCTGCTACTGCCTACATTAACTTTGGTTCTTGGAACGTCCGCTCTTTGGGTGTCTCCTCTGACCGTTGTGTTCCTACCCCCCGCAAGTCCGCCATCATTGACCTGGAATTGGCCCGTCTCAATGTGGACATTGCAGCTCTTAGTGAAACATGTGTGACCGGCCAGACTTAAATTCCTGTAATTATGCTGCCAGGTCCCGTCTGTAAAATATTTCTTTGTCGATGTCTTATATTTTTAGCATAAACAGCGATGCGAAAGTTGTCGAAGCATTGCGAGCGCCCTCTTGTGTTTTCCGTTGAATAGAGCATACCGAGTTGTGTAACAATTTGCATATGACATGCAGTGCGAAAAAGCCTTTTATTCCGTGCAGCGTCTCAAAAGCATAGGGCTTCAGACTCACATTCCGTGAATTTTTTCGCTACTTTTCTTGGAGAGTAAGCAAGCATGGGTAGGTCACTTGACTGCTTGTCGTTGCTGCTGCCAGCCACACCTTATTACGAGCCAGCTTGTCTATATTTTGCTGTGTTTCTCACGTGGTTTTGCCATGGTTAGCACGCCGCATGTGCATACACAATATCGTGTACATGCATATCGTGTAGTTTGCCCAAACATCCCGAGGCATAGGTACACAGGCCGCAACTGCTCCGGTATTTGTTTCAACTTCGTAATTTTTGATGTTATCATAAATAGCACTTTACGACACATTTTTATGCCATGAATACTCGAGGTTGGAAGCCAAGTCTGTATGAAACATTTTTATGCCATGAAATAAATATCCCAGGTTGAAAGCCAAGTCTATATGAAAATTGTGCATAAGATGACTTGAATTTTCGATACCGAACCTCCTGGTAATATTGACTGTATACTTGCACATACTTCGATCCTAAATACATGTTTCCTGTATGTTGAATTATAGGGTCAATGCACTTTATTGAACTCAAATTTGGATAGCGTGGATGGAAAGAGAAATAAGAGAATGTTCTAGCCTGAAATGAAACACATGAGACATATAGATGGATGTACGAATACAGAATATTGAATACTCTTTTTATGAGCATTGCTGTTTAAACAAACAAATGTTAAGAAATAGATGTACGGTATAAAATGCATTATAAATTCATCAATATAGAATACGTACGGATGTGTACACATGTACTGTGGAGATGAAACTTTTTGATGGCACTGATGATTATTTAATATTCCTTCATCAAAATATTTATTAATATTTATGAGATTACTTAATACGTACAGTAATTTTATTACAGCTACTGCTTGTGGTTCTGTGGTTCCTGATGGTCACAAATAGAGAAGCCTTCTCGAGTAGACCAGTGTATCCCTTATCCAGCATCCATAATATTTGGGTACGTGTATAAAACATTATTGCTTGAAATGTGCCTAAGAAATTGGAGATTTAGAGATTTGGAGATTAATGTGTTGTAAAATCATTGCATAGCAAGTGCTTATGGAGATTATTTCTCCTTGATTAAATTTTTATGCCTTTCATATTTTTATGCCATTAATGTACTTGTAAATTCGCAGCAAAAACATTTCTATGGAACAAATCAATGGAAATTGAGGTTTATAGAGCCAGTAAAGCAATTTCTCATGATAAGAGATAACCAAGGATAAGGAGAGATGGTTATTTCAAATAATTAAATAATTGAATATAGGATTCATAGTCATTGTATATTTGTAAATAAATTAATTTCTATTCTTCTGTTTTCTGTTATTACAGACTGCTGAAGAATGACTGTCGTTTTTTTGTAATAATAAAATTTTGATCAATTTATAGTGGAATATATACCCAGTGTCACTTTCAAATTTTTTTGCGTAACCTTTCCAGCTCGGTTACACATGGCTAACTGGTATTGGATCTGTCTGCGAGGAGAGCTACACCCTGTACTGGCATGGCTATCCAGATGGGGAGAGACCTCATCATGGCGTTGGTTTTGCTATCCGTAACTCTTTCACAGTTTCACCCAGGCTTATGACTGCAAAGCTTCAACTGTACAACTTCCAGTTCAAAATTATTAGCTGCTATGCCCTAACCCTGTGCTTATCCTCTAAGGAGAAAGACTCATTCTATGCCGTGCTGGAAGCCTTGATCAAAGACACATCGGCGGGCGATTGCATGGTGTTGCTTGGAGACTTCAATGCCTGGACAGGGTTTAACTACACTGCCTGGGAAGATGTCCTTGGCCCCCACGGCATTGGAAAAATGAACGAAAATGGTCAGAGACTGCTTGAGCTGTGCGCTCGTCACAACATCTGCATACCCTCATCCTTCTTCAATGGTTCGGAAAGGGCAAAGGTCACCTGGAAGCACCCGAGATCTGGCCACTGGCACCAGCTGGACCACATACTTGTGAGGCAGTCTGCACTTCCACAGGTGACCAACTGTCGCAGCCTACTCTCAGCAGATTGTGACTCGGACCATGCCCTGGTCCGCTGCCGACTCAGAGTAAAGAAGAAAGGAATGCACCATGCCAAGCCACCTCCACCACCGCGCCCGGACCTCTCCAACCTGGCTGATATGGATCGCCGTGTACAGCTCCAATCTAACATCTCACAAGGTTTAGCTGAGAAGACGCCATCACATGACCCAACCGAGTGCTGGGAATCCCTCAAGCATGTCATCAGATCTTCTGCCATGAAATCACTTGGGAAGCAAGTGCGGAAACAGCCGGACTGGTTTCGCTACAGTGCTGATGTGCTCCTTCCTGCTATTGCGTCCAAGCGCAGTACCCGACTGGCATTCCTTAACAAGCCTTCTCCCAGGAACAGAGCCTCTTATCAGTCTGCTAAGGCTGGAGTTCAGCGCTGCACAAGACAAACCCTGCATCGCTACTGGCTTAACCTGAGTGAGCGTATCTTCAGGTGCTCTGATGCAGGGAATCTGCATGGAATGTACAGAGGCATCAAGGAAGCACTGGGGCCTGTCCCAAAGAAGACGGCTCCACTGCGTGCATCTGATGGTACACTTCTAACCGACATGCAGGCACAACTAGACCGTTGGGTCGAACATTACAGCTCCTTGTATGGCACTCCAGTAAATGCTAATCTAACAGCCATCGCAATGGCAATTCCACAGTTGCCTGCAAAACTCGAGCTGGACCGGGAAATCACCGCCATCGAGGTGAAGCAAGCGATTGGTGCATTACAGAATGGTAGATGGGATTCCACCAGAACTTCTCAAGCATGGCGGTGATGATCTGACAAAGGAACTGCTGCGCCTCTTCCGTACATGCTGGCACACCCGTACATTGCCAGATGAACTCCGGGACGCAAGCATAACTACACTGTACAAGAATAAGGGCGACCGTCATGACTGTAATAGCTACAGGGGCATTTCCTTGCTGAGCACAGTCGGCAAAGTGCTTGCCCATGTCATCTTACCACGCCTCCGCTGTCTTGCTGATCAAATATTACCAGAGAGTCAGGCCGGTTTTAGACCAAACCGCTCCACACTGGACATGATTTTCTCTTTTCGTCAACTGCAAAAGAAATGCGTCGAACAGCGACGCCCCCTCTACACTGTCTTTGTGGACCTGACTAAAGCATTCGACTACGTGAGCTGCACAGGCTTATTTGCAGTCTTGGAGCGCTTGGGATGTCCACCAACTTTACTGGCTATCATCGGAGCTCTCCATGATGGAATGCAGGCCGCTGTTCAGTATGACAGGTCGGTGTCTCACGGCTTCAGTGTAAATTGTGGAGTGAAGCAGGGTTGTGTTTTGTCTCCTACGCTGTTTGGGATCTACTTCTCTGTCTTGCTCCGCAGCGCTTTTCCTACATCAAGCGGGATCATGCTCCACACTCGATCCACAGGAGGTCTGTTCAATCTCTCCCGCCTGCGTGCAGGAACGAAGGTCTCCAAAGTCATGGTACGTGAGCTCCTCTATGCTGATGATGCCGCTTTTGTTGCGCATTCTCAGGAAGACCTGCAGCAACTTGGTGATGCTTTTGCCCGCTCATGCCAGGACTTTGGCATGAAGATCAGCATTCGCAAGACTGTTGTGCTTGGCACTAACATCCAGGAATCACCAGTCATCACACTCCAAGAAACTTCACTACAGACGGTCACCAAGTTCACATATCTTGGTTCCACTGTGACTTCGAACAACTCTCTGGAGGAAGAACTCGGCAAAGCTGCAACAATATTTGGACGCCTGCGTAAACGTGTGTCTGACAACAACCGTCTCCCTCTACCTTTGAAGATCATGGTATACGAAACATGTATACTAAGCATCCTCCTGTATGGCTCAGAGGGATGGACAGCATACAGACGTCAGGAACGCCGCTTGAATGCATTCCATCTGCGTTGTCTGCGATCAATCCTTGGACTCACTTGGCGGGACCGTGTCCCTAACACTGAGATCCTGTGGAGGACGGAGTGCCTTGACATGCGCACATTGCTTCAGAAACGTAGGCTGCGCTGGATAGGCCATGTCATACGGATGGACGATGCCTGCCTACCAAAATACATACTCTTTGGCGAGCTTCCTAATGCCCCTCGTCCAGTAGGCTGCCCAAAGCTGCGGTATAAGGATGTAGTCAAGCGTGATCTACAGTCCTTTTCCATCAACTTGACTGACTGGGAGAGCGTTGCAGCCAACAGGTTGGGCTTGCGTAGTGTATTACACCAGGGGAGCAGCCTTGCCCATCAAACCTACATGGAAGAGTGCAACGCCAGACGCACTACCAGGCACCGTTGTGCTGATCGTCGTTGATCGACGTTAAAGGCCTATATATATATATATATATATATACCGTTAGCCACAACGACCCTTGCGTGTGCTTTGTGTGCATGTACGTACACACCGCATACACTTCCGCAAACAGTCGTACAGTACGTCGAGGCGGAGGATAGCTTTGGCGCAACCGCAAAGGCCCAATATGATAATTAGTACGCGCTATGGTAAATAGACTTCTCTCATTGGATAATGGCTGACAAAAAATGAATATTATTAATTGCATAATGCGACCAAAGGTTTATAAACCAGACGGCCCTGTGGTAACAATAATTATTGTAAAACCCCCTTGAAATTTCAAATAATAGTAGAATACTATTCATATAGTTAAACATAGTTCGGGTCGAAAATGAAATGAAAAAGGATGAAAAATTAGACTTTTACAAAACGGCAAACGGTACAAACCGCACGCCAGCAAAAATGATGTCACTGTGCACAGAGACCGCGCCGCCGGGGGCCGTCCACTGTAAGCCCGGCCTTGCGCTATGCGGAAAAACACGCTGCGCTTTCTCGGTCAGCGGCAAAAAAAAGCGCTCACACTACATGCATGAGTATCCGCTGACTTTTTGGGGTAATTCTACTTAGCTGTCAAGGGGATATGGGAAAAAATTATCTCTCCTTCAGCTAACTTAAGACTGACTTTAACTTGTATGAACGACTTATATCGTATCATGGAGGAATAAGAACAGTACGACTAATATATCGACATGGTACGACATATACACCTATATGTTGACAGAGTATGACTAATATACCGACAGGGTACGACATGTCGACAGGGTGTGACATATCAAACATATGGCATAATGTCGACAGGTGCCGAAATACGTACAAGTCGTGCGTACGCCAGATCCTATATGTCGAGTCGACAGTGTACGATATATGTCGCATATGACTTTGTCGTATAAGTACGACTCAATATTTCGTGTGTACAACATATGGAATTGTACTCGTCCGTTCGACTTGTTTGTCAATTATGTCGTACATACGACATATCTTGAGAGTACGACTTGTATCTCGTATGTACGACATATGTATTGTAACTGGTATGTATGACTTGTATGTCATACGACATAGGTACGATTTATTTGTTTTACCTACGACTTATATGTCGTACGTATGTCGTAGGTATGACATACAATTCGTACGTACGCATTAAAATACATATATGTCGTACGTATGAGATATATGTTGCACATGGTACGAATTTAGGGAGAGATTTTATTCACCAAGTCCCTATGACAGTTTCGTATATTCCATCCAAAAGTCAATAGCTTGTTTCTTGTACTTAATTCATACGGCTCAGTGTGACATGACTTTATATATACGAGTTAATCTTTATTCGATAAAATGTGTACGATTTGATTTGGGTTCGAGTTGACCTGTTCCCTACATTCGAGTTGACTTGTTCCCTACAGGTTCGGGTAGCGCGTGACAGAGGTGACAGCAAGTCATTTTTTGCAAGTCCAAGTCAAGTCATAAGTCATTGTTTGCAAGTCCAAGTCAAGTCACAAGTCATTAGGTCCAGTCACAAGTCAAGTCACAAGTCATTGGGTCCAGTCACAAGTCAAGTCACAAGTCATTAGGTCCAGTCACAAGTCAAGTCACAAGTCATTTGGTCTAAAAACAAGTCAAGTCACAAGTATCTTTGTCCAAGAAGACGTCAAGTTGGACATTATTTTGTCCAGCTGTAATAAGCTAAAAGAACCTGGCGTCAACTTACGAGTTATTTTGAACATGCCTCCTTAATTCCCCTTTTTCAATGTGTTGCAATTACTATTCTCTTAGTTTATCACATATCTGTCGGTTATTAGCCCTTTGTATACGTTAATAAATTTACTTTAAATTACATTGTAGAAATAAATGTTGAGATGACCGTGAAAAAAAAGGCTTCACTCACTCGATTACATGTAGTATACTAACACTTTATTGTTCAATTTTCATGTATACTAAACGCCTACCAATGGGTTTAAATAGGCTATCCGGTATTTTACATGCAATTGACAAAGGCCTGAACGGTTTCTTTTCATGAAAGGTTCCTTTCAAAGTTTGTTCAACCAATACATTAAGCAAGAGACAATTGGTCATTGAAAACTGTAGTTTGTTGTGACAGTCTTGTTGAAAACTTTTGAAACTAGTGGGAACTATTCATTTTACTGGATTCAGTCACTGAGGTCTATTTTCTGGAATGAAAAAGCTAATGAAAAGTATAATAGCTTAATTAAAGTGTATTGGGTCGCTCGAGTAGCGTCTGATTTGTGTTGGTAACAAGTCTTTTTTTGCAATCCCAAGTCAAGTCACAAGTCAATGTTTGCAAGTCCAAGTCAAGTCACAAGTCAAAGCTGGTATTAACAAGTCAAGTCACAAGTCACAAAAATAGCAACTCGAGTCCGACTCGAGTCCAAGTCACATGACTCGAGTCAGCAACTCTGGCGCGTGATGTACGCTGTTGCACCGGGAAATAAACGTCGACGGATATGAACTGTCTTGAACTTTCCAATACATTGGAAATAGTATCATCAATTTGAACAAGTGTTCATTCATTTAAAAGCGGCATATTTCATTTGTTTGGAATAAAACTGGAGAAATTGTTTAAAAATTGGTTTAAAATACTTGGACATTTATTTTTGAGTGAACATAATTATGTGGTTTTTACGGTAATTTGCAGGCTTCATGAATATGTATATCGCGGTTCAAAGTTTACGGGCTTTGATTGGATATCGTGAAATATAAGCGCATCAGAAATTCTCGGCCGAGTTTGGCCAAAAATATAAAGAAACACATAAGAAATTCGCCACAGTTGCGTCAAGGCTATCCTCCGTCTCGACTTACTGTACGGCTGTTCGCGGAAGTGTGCGTGTGGCGCACGTACATGCACACAAAGCACACACAAGGGTCGTTGAGGCTAACGGCATATAAAACTAGTGTGTCTCGGCGCGCGCGGTGTGTGTGGTAGCGGGAATAAGCTCGTATGGGAACAAGCTGCTGATAGCCTTGGTCAAGGCTATCAATCTGATGAAAGAAAGTGTGCAATTTCGGAAGCAGAATAAAATTATAAATATTATAGAAATCATAAAAAATCAACCGATGACGTCATCCTGACGTCACTTCGGACTTTGCATACTAGTACCATTATCTACCTGCCCACCAAGTTTCATGACGATCGGACCTTGCTTTATATTGTTTTTTGAAAAATTACATTTTGATGACGTCATGATGACGTCAAACACTTTTTAAAATTTTGTGTAAATACCTTTTACCTAACAAACCGAATACAGAAGTAATTTTGAATTTTGCATGCTGCGTTCGTAAGATATGGCTAAAAGGTCCAAATATTCAAATAAAACAAACACCCCAACACCCCAACAAACAAACAACCAAACGAACAAATAAACAAAAAATAAAGGAATACATTTAAAGGTAGATATGTTTGCAATGGATAGCCGCTACTTTGAGTATTTTCTGTTGCAGGATGCCAGGGGATAGCACACGCTACAAATTGGTTAGGGACCGGAACTTGTACCATTGAATGCTCTTCAGATTTGCAACATAGAGGTCTTCTAAGGTTGGACATCTTGTCAAGTTTGGTGGGTACTGATCGTCCAGCAATTTGGCCAGTTAGGCGTCCAGATCCTAAACTGTTGCCTAAGGCAAATATCAGGAAAACAACTGTCAACAGGAAAATAACTGTCAACAAAAAAAGCGGCACACTTTTATAAGAATCTTTTTTGACCATGACCTATAAAACTCTATGGACATCCATTTCAATTAAGTTGACGCGATATAAAAAGCATGATGACATGGCGGAGGATAATACCCCATAAAGTGTACGCTAAGTTATATGATCTGTTGACATGCATTTAACCACACGTTGCGCGTTTACGTGCTCGACCCAGATCTTTTGCAGCCTAATTGTACTTTCCATAATACATTTAAGTGTAATAATATTTCCCATTGTCAGGTTAACGTTGATGCACCTAATATGCCTCTTACTTGTTATGATTTTCAAAAAGAAAGAAAGAAAGGTTCATTGTTTTGAGGAGGATTTAAGTTATAATTGTACTTTTGGAACATAACATAAACAATTTATAAGGAAAAAATCATTATGCCTCCCGATAATTTTGCTCCAAAAATACAAAGAAAACTTGGTCGCCTATTTGGGGGCCGGAAGGGAATTTTCAATCTAGTTCCACAAGGATGGGTTTCGTACTTTTTCGCCTTTTTAGGAGCAATAATAGCTAATTTGTTTAATTCACGTTGGTGATGCTTACGATAGGAGGTTGATACGCTGGGGATATATTTCCCCTTACTGATCTAGCTTAGATCTACCCACGGAAAAACTGTACATTCAGTGATCTTAAATTTGGGGTTTTGGAGACGGCGTGGACGTATATCTGTCGACCATACAGCTTTCACAAGATGACTCGTCAGAACGTCTGCCCAAGCGATCCGCCACTGGTTGTCGACATTTCATGTTTTCACAGCCGTCCAAGGTTTCCAGAGCATGAATCTCTTAGCGTTTTAGGCCTAGGCCTACTTGGACTTATCCTACTTGAATCAAGGCCCGTCATAGGTTTACGGACACCAAAGTCCAGGCGACAAATCAACGGTCTGTCCCGGCCGAGTCCGGGCGGCGAATCCCCGCCCAGCTTTCAATCCGCCCTGGTGCAGCTGGTGGCTGGCACGTAAAGGCGCTTATGGCTGCCGGCCACATCGACCCATTTATGACCACGGAGCACAGCCTGATATCGAAAGTGTTTGATTTTTCCGGAGGGAGGAAAACCGGAGGGTACGGGTCGGGAGAAAACCCTCGTGGCAAAGGAGAGAACCAACGCACAACTCTACTCACATGTGATCCGCGGCCAGGATTTCAACCGTGGTAACCTTGGTGAGAGGCGAGCGCTTTACGCACAAGCCACCCATGCCACCCAGTATAGACATTGCATATTTTAGAATGGTTCTTATATTTTTTTGTTTTATAGTATTGTGGGTAGAATGATTTAAAAACCATATTCCAAGTATGACACTAATAAAAAATATACGCTGCGGGATTAGCTTCAAAAGCATATTAATTCAGCTATATTGGTGTCGGATTCTGGTATGTTTTTTTTTCTGTATGCCTTGGAGATGTGTCCAACCTTATTACAACTGTAGCACATTGCTCCTTCAAGGGTAATTCCCTTGGCATATGTTGACCCTTGCATCGGTAGCAGTTCCCAGATTAAGGCCCGCAACTTGTTGCAGTGTTGGTTTCCTCTTCGGAGTGAATACGTGTTTGGCTGTCATCTTGTTCACCTATAGGCTGGCTCTGGGTTGTAAATGTAGCTCCTGAGCTTGCTTACCGCCATCACAAACGCTACACAGTTCTTTCCAGTGATTATCACTCACGTTGTCTGGTGATACCATTGACTTCAACAGCAAGTACGATTTTGACCCAATACCCGTGAGAAAAACACTCATTGCTTTTGCTTCCTTGATATGTCGTTGGCAGTGAAAATCTGGTCCAACCCTTCCAAATAACACGTGAAGGTTTCCTTTCCTGCGTCAAACCCATTCACTTCCCGATGATCGCCACCATCATTTAGCGATTTGTATCTAGAACTTTATCTCATCTATTAGACTCTGGTACCTCAATATCACATCCTCGTCGCCAATTTTGTGGTATCTTTAGAGAAGCGGGCACAACAAAGATTCTACATGGCGGCCATTTTGCACGAGACACTCGCCGAGCCGGTTACTTGGGTAAGTATCCCATAAGGCCAAGCAACGTCCCGCGGGCGCCTCAGGCCGTGTCCAAAACGAGACACCCCCTGGCGTCTTTTATTCAATACCAAGGGATGGAGCTCTTCAACATCAACAGTAATACGTTTACACTATTACATTATGTTAATAATTGAATTCAATTCAATTCAAAACTCACACTTATTTCAAAGCCAAAATGAGAAATACAAGCATAGAATGCACGATTTTGTACGTAAATCAATAAATAGAGTTTGTCAAAAACAAGGTAAAACAAATAATTTAAAATTGTTTGACAACTGAGAGTGTCATTGCTGTTATGTTTATTTGAAAGTAAAAGTGTAATCAATGATTTAACATAAATGGCAGTACAGTAGGAGGCAAATTGCGCTTACCTTCGAGTGCGTCGTGGTAATGTCTAACCCCGTGGAAGACCTGTATTGGGACTGTGAAAGAGAATGTTTAAAGAAGATAACGACATAGGTTACACACACGGTATATACAGTGCGTTCGATTACTTCCACCGCGCTTACTCGTGCAAGCGCGAGACCGTTCGATTTATGATCACTCACGTGACTTCTCGCACTTACTCGAGCCTGGCCCAAGTAAGGCGACTCGCCGAGCCGGTTACTTGGGTAAGTATCCCATAAGGCCATGCAACGTCCGGCGGGCGCCTCAGGCCGTGTCCGAAACGGGCTTCCACGGAGCATAGAGCTACCAACCCTATGTAGCTCTATGCACGGAGCAACGACTACGAATTATTGTCAGCGGCGCGTCCCCGCGTATTTTCGCTGGGCGTGGACGTGCTCTTGACAGTTAATTGATTCGGATGCAGTCTGGGAAAAATGTTGCAACCCGACGCCATTTCCACAATTGTGTACGAAGTCTATGGAGAGTCAAGAAATCATGTTCCCAGAAAAATCTGTTCCTGGAAATATTTCTCAGTAGGCCTACCAGATTCATGACTTATCATCATTTTTGCAATGAATGACCTTCATTGAGATGATATATGAAGAACAAAGTGCCATCAGGTTGCGTCATTCCCCCCTCCCTGGAAAAGCAACGACAAAAAAAGGAAGAAAAAGGCAGAGAGAAAAAAAAAGAAAAGAAAAGAGGCGAGAAGTCGTTTTGGTGTAAACTAAATGGGGTGGGGGGCAAAATGTCACTACCCCCTCTAAACCTGATACATCGAGATAATGACGAGAAAAACAGGATTTTTTTGGGGAAAATTTGTTTTTTCCCCTCTAGAAAAAATACTGGCGACGCCCATGATTCCAGCTCTTGCACGAAACTTTACCCGAAAACGTTCGTTTATTTAGCTCCACTGCGCATGTCTGTCATTACGCGAGAAGACAGGCACTCATAGTGTTAGGCTTTGCGGGTAAAGAAAATTCAAAACCACTTCCAATTCGAAAATACTGTTTTTCCAAAAGAAATATCAAACAGACGGGCATATATTTTGTACACAAAACAATGCTCGTAAGTGATCTACACGATTTTGTTAACATGTGTGCATATTTATTTCCCCACAAAAAATAAAGGTTTCCTGAGGATCGACTCCTTGCATGGGCAACTTGTTAACAAGGACGTTAGAGAGGTCATTATTAATAAATTTAATTCTTAACCCTAAAGGGGCCGGGGGGGGGTGGAATCCGCCCCCCCTCAACATTTTCCGCGATAGCTTCTAAAAAATTTTTTTTCGCGACCCGAGCTGTTATTACTTTTTAGCCTCGAGCTTTGCGCATCTTTTGATACCAAAAACATAAAAATCGGACCACGGGTTGGCCCGTAGCGAAAAAGTTTCCGGCGCTATGCGCCGTGAAAACTGAATTTTCGCATATACGTCGTGTACACCGCGCAGAATTGCCATTCATACATATGAATAATTAATTAGCCATAATTCCAAAACCCTTTGACCTATAGTCATGAAATTTCTTGGGCATGTTTAAGAAGAGTTGCTCTATGCATGTGCTGAGTTTCAAAATTTTTCGTCACTCGATGGCCGAAATCTTGGGGGGGGGCAGAATCCGCCCCCCTCCCCGGCTGAGAGATGGTCAAAATAACCCGGCCCCTTTAGGGTTAACCTTTCTAAGCAAATGTGAAAACATAGTCTTAATCTTATAGAAAAATGTTGGGGCATATTAAATTTTTTTTGTCAAGTTGTATATAATTTGTATGTTCATAATTTAGAATTCTGTTTGAAAGCTGCGAGCGTTGATGCTGTGATGTTTATTTAGGCACTCACTTCAAAAATCATATAGTTTGCAAAACTCGTCATGAGCGGCAGTAATTACAATTAAAGACATACACATAACTGCATGTTTGACGTATCAATAGTGGGGAATTGACAATGTTAATTTCATCAATTACCTCGTAAAAGAAAATAAAAAACACTTCTATGAAGATTACTGACAGGTATGCACATTGAATCTTATATGTCTTTGTGCGTAAAAAGATGCATAACCTGACATTCAGAAAAACCTTTAATATTGAAAAAAATAGGCCTACTGTACGCTGCGGTATTAGTTTTGAAGGCGTTTGCTTCTATCTACATTAAATATAAAGAAATGAAGAAAAAACCCGCGTTTTTCTGAGGCAATTTCTGACCACAGTTTTTTTTCAGGAAAAAAATGGTGGTGTTCGTCACTTTTACACAAAAGAAATTGCAGCGTAAATTTTGAAGCATTGAGAATCCGATGTGGTGACGCCAAACACAGATTTTTTTATGATTGGGATTAATTTCAAACAGCTGAAACATAATGTTTGTCAACAAACACATTTTTAGTTGTTCTTCTTTTTGTTCCCTCGCATTTCCCATAGACTTTGTACACGTCTTTTGAGTATGTAAAGGTCATTGACCTCTCAATGTTGGGACACATTTTTGGAGTCTATTTAAAGTTGTTTATGTGTTCATAATTTAAAACGGCCATCTGCTTTGACAATTGCGCGAGCTGATGCTGTGATATTTATTTAGGCACTCACTTGAATAGTTCATGTAGTCGGCAAAATTCGTCATGAGTTCCAGTAATTACATGTACAATGAAAGACGTGTGCAAAACAGTTCATATAACAGGGTCCACTTAACCACTTACGGTATGGATTCACAGTCCTGCTTTTTTTACTAATTCTTCTAACAAAATGTGTTATTCAACGAGAGTGAGACTCACCACGTTGATGCCATGCATTGTGTTAGTTACTTTGGTCCTCGTCGCCAAACTGAGATGTTTGAGCGGGAATTATGGACACGAATTAAACTTATCATTACTATCAGCAACACTTTTAATCAACATCGAATTTTTACTAGAACTAAATCATACAAACAACTTTGGGCGCTATTCAACTACACTACAGACTGTATGTAGATCTTTGCCCAATGCCTCTACTGTTAAAGTAGTAAAAACAATAATATTTTTCCCTCAAGTTATAGTCTGTGCATACTAATGAGTATAGTTTTTAAATATGTGCATAATTTGTTTCTCAAAGTTGAGCAGTTTCCTGAGGATCGATTTTAGATATACATTTCGATTCCGTGAGTGTCCAACTCGGTAAAAAGGATCTTTACCCGTTAAAAGGGAACATAAAAGGGACAATTCTTAATAATTTTATTCTAAACCTTTTCGAAAATAAGAAAACAAATTCTTAATTGTATTGAATTATGATGGGACACCTTTTTGGAAGTTTTTTCGAAGTTGTTCAATATGTGTTCATAATTTCAAATGGCTATCTCCTTTGACAACTGCGCAAGCTGATTCTGTGATATTTATTTAGGCACTCACTTTAAAACTTTTGTAGTCGACAAAATATCGTCATAAGTGGAAGTAATTACAATTTAAGACGTACGCACGACTGATTTATTTCTAAATGTTTAACTTGATTTTGAAAAAAGAAAAACATATTTTATGAAGATTACTGACAGGATTGTACATTGTATATCTTATAAGTCTTTGTGGGTAAAAAGATGTAAAACCACATCCGTCTTTTGCCATTGAAAAAAAAAAACACCTCTTTATTAACCCTAAAGAGGCCGGGGGGGGGGCGGAATCCGCACCCCTCCACTTTTTCCGCGATAGCCTTTAAATTGTTTTTTTTTCGCGACCCGAGCTTCAACGACTTTTTAGCCTCGAGCCTTGCGCATCTTTTGACACCAAAAACATAAAAATCGGACGAGGGGTTGTCGCGCAGCGAAATTTTTTTCCGGCGCTACGCGCCGTGAAAACTGAATTTCCCCATATACGTCGTGTATACACACCAGAACTGCCACTCATACATATGAATAAATAATTCCAAAACCCCTTGACCTTTGGTCATGAAATTTCTTGGGTATGTTTATGAAGAGTTGCTCTATGCATGTACCGAGTTTCACAATTTTTCGTCTTTCGATGGCCGAGATCTCTGGGGGGGGGGGGGGAAGCGGAATCGTCCGCCCCCGGCTGAGAGATGGTCAAAATAACCCGGCCCTTTTAGGGTTAATGAAAGAATACTACACGCGAGAGTATCAGTTCCTAAAGCATTTGCCTCTACTTACATAAAATATAGCTTTAAAGAACACGCATTTGTTTGAAATCATAAGCTTAACTTTGGAAGTATAGACAATACGCCTTTGATGACACTAAATAAATCTTTTTATTATTCAAATTTTCTTTAAAAACAGAATCAAAAGACTTCGAGGGAGGAACCGTTTGGATCTTAGCTTACAACTACATTTGTACTTTTAAAGAAGAAACCTCAATAAACGATCAATGCTTATCTTGTCATACAATTTATTTATCACGCCAGTTCACCTTTGAACGAAACAGTATGTACATTTCGAAAATACTGATACCGTTTTTCCGAACGAAATATCTAACAGGTGGACATATTATTTCCAACAAAAAAATGCTAGTTAGTGCCAAATGGTCTACAAGAACTACATGTGCATAATATGTTTCACAATAAGAAAAACCTGGAGAGTTTCTTGAGGATCGATTTTAGAACTACACTTTGATTCTTTGAATGTTCAACCCATTAAAAAGGACCTCAGATGGAACATTATTAATTAATATTAATTCAAAATTGTTATCGTATGGAACAATGTTTGGACACAATGTTATGTCTTTTATATATGACTTGAAGCTTTGCATGGCGGATGACATAAAAATAGACACAATTGTGGGTAACACCATGTGGAAAGAAATCTCTTCTCGGAAGAAGTAGAACCGGTTGGTTGAGTGTAGAACTCAACGTTTGGGACAGTGTTCTCTGTCCTGCCTCACCCTCCTGAGGACGGACAAAGCACACTGTCCGAAACGTTGAGTTCTACACTCAACCAACTGGTTCTTTTCAGAACCACACTTCTTCCAAGAAGAGATTTCTTTCCACATGGTGTTACCCACAATTTCGTCCATTTTCATGTTTGTTTTTTAAAAGTTGTTTATATGTTCATAGTTTAAAATGGACATCATCTGTTTCGAAAACTGTGAGCCCTGCTGCTGTGATGTTTATGTACGCACTCACTTTAAAAGTTCATGTAGTGATAACATTCGTCATGAACGTACAGCAGTGATTACAATGAAAGACATACAGATGACTCTTGCACTTACCATGGACGTTTTCCGGAGACTACCCTTCCTAACAATCTGTGGAAAAAAAGTTTGATGAAGATTATGCACATTCAGACAGGAAGGCCTATGCACACTGCATGTCGGCCTAGGCCTAAGTCTTCGAGGCTATTTCAGCATCCATTGTTTGACAATAAAAAAACCGTTCATCTCCAAGAAATATTTAATTATGTTTAAAATATCATGAAAAGGAAGAACCTAAAAAAAAATCCGTAAAAATCACTGATGAGAGACATGCACACTGTCATTTTTCTTTAAAGTCTTTGTTTGTGAAAACAAGATGACACCCATCAGGGTTAAAAAACCCTTTTTATTAATTAAAAAAGGTACTGCACGAGTGGCTATTTGTTTCTAAGCAAGATTTATTCTGCCATTTTCCTCTCTTATTACGATCAAGAGAAATGGACATGTTTCGTTCCTGATTATATTGCATTGCAAGGTACATTAGTAAGCTTCCAAGTGTTTGTTAATATTGCAGGCTGAGTTCAGCCCAAAAAACCTGAAACTAAGCTCAAAGCGCATTTTGATCTGAAGGGAAGTAAAAGGCTTGAGTTTGTTGTTTAATATGGACAGTGCATTGGACCACATGTACATGATAGCAGAAATTAGAAACCGTTGGCTCCATTAAACCTCAACGAAAGATCAAAACCTAAATGTTGTCATACACTTCATTTATCGCATCTATGTATCTATGAGAGAAAGAGTTTATGGTTTTAATTCGTTTGGCGCGACTATGAAACGCCTGTCTGAGCCGGTGACATTGTTTTTCCAAAGGAAATGTCAACAGGTATACCATATGTTTACTCAAAAGAATGCTCGTAAAGTGATAAATATTCTACCGGATAAATATATTTAAATATGCATGATGTTTTTGTTCCTAATCAAAGAAGGGGTGTTTTTGAGAATCGATTTTAGAAATAACAGGATCAATTGAAGAAATATATGTCTATTCCTTGAACGGCCACCCCGTTAAAAAGGGCCTATAGAGACCATGATTAATCATATATTCAGAGGTAAACCTCTTTCCCTCGGCAAACAAGGAAAAAAACCATTACAATCGCTTGGAAATGTGTTGGGACACATTTTTTTTTTCAATACAATGTTCAATTTTCAAATTATTTTACAAAAAGCAAAGCGAAAGCACCACTAGAAGAAGCTGATAGGGGTATGCCTATATTCTTTACTGTAAAGCCACCCAATTCCCCCCCCCTCCCCCCCCCCAAAAAAAAGATATCCAAGAGGAAAAGAAAAAACAGACAAACCAATAGACAAGTAATAAAACCCAAATGATAATAAAAGAGAAACTGGCGAACGTACAGACAACATGATAAAAAGATACTTAATAACGTGTCTAAATACGAGGAAATAGGGAGCAAAACTTGCCTGTCGGGACGAAGAAAGAGAAAGATATAATGCTAAAAAATGGGACTAAAGATTGTTCTTGAAACTGACTTTAATTGACGTGAGGAGGTCTTTTATTAAAGTTGTATAATGTTCATTGTTTAAAACGATCGTAATCTGTTTTGATATCGCGCGCGCTGCTTTTGTGATGTTTACATTTGCACTTGCTTCAAAAGTTCCATCATAAGTGGGAGTAACAACAATGGAAAACATGACTGTTGCACTTACCGGGTTGTTTCTGCCTGTGACATTCTATAAGAAAGGGAAAAACAATGTTTGATGCAAACAAGTATTTTTGGGTAAGAAGGATAATAAAACATTCTCCGTCGTTTGACATTCATCAATGAATCGGTATTATTTCCAAAGGATTTGCTTGTATCTACATAAAATACATTTAAATAAGTTAAGGCAACGCATTTAAGCCCGAAATTTGATGCATTGACAGTTTGGGTTTGATATCACTAAACACCGATAATTTTTCAAATACATTACTCGAAATAAAAAGACTTCAAGAAAAGGACTTTGTTAGGATCTATACCCAATACTTTTAAAGAACATAAAGAAACGAGATATGCCTTTCCTCAGAAGTTATAGTCTGTGACAACTACTGAGTGTAGTTTTCACTCAAACAATATTCATTACCGGTATACGACAGTGGATTACCTTCTGAGTAGCTCTTGTAGGAGATACTCAAAACAACTTGACACGAGAATTCTTAATGGGCCGTTGTTGAAATAACACAACCGGAAACCATGCAAAAACCCAAAATATCAAGTAAAAATACCACAATTAAACCCGAAACTACGTCCTGAAATCCCCGAAAATTTCATGTTTCGGATTGCTTACTCATCCTATTTCAAACATCTGGTTGAAAGGAAACCAACTTAGTGTCTTTCTCTTCCCGAGAAAAGACGAAAAAAAAACCCATTGTTTACTTCGGACACGACGGAGTATTATACGTGTTTCATGTCGTGTGCATACATACGGTGGCCCTGGAACGACATTTTAATATTGACCTTTTTAATATGAACCTTGTAACTTCTTAATATTGACGTTGTACCTTCGCAATATAGTTGCACGTAGCTTAATATCGCATTGTGGAAGTTGTTCCTTCTTATTATGAACGTTTCAACTTGTTAATGTTCACGTTCGATCTTTTCAATGTACACCAATGATCATGCTTGATGTCAACGTTGCACCTTGCTTCTTCGCAATATGAACCATGTACCTTCGCAATGTGAACGTTTGACCTTGCATCTCGTTAATATCATTATTGAACCGTCCTCCTTCGCAATGTGAATCATGTATTCTAAAAAGTACGAAGTCCTTGTCAAGCCCTATAGTTAGACAACCAGTTATGATGGATTTTCAATCTGACAGCTGTTTAATGTCACTTAACCTGGGTCTACCTTGTAGTGATTGTTATCATGAATCAAGGCTCTCTGATTTATTTCACATATCTTTTACAAACGCGGTTAAGTTGTTATTCTTTGACAACACTACCCAACATTCCGAGCATATTATATAATAGGCACTCAATTTAATGTAAAGGTGTAATCAATGATTTGACATAAATAGCTGTACAATGGGAGGCAAATTGCGCTTACCTTCGAGTGCGTCGTGGGACTGTCTAACTCCGTGGAAGGCCTGTATAGGAACTGTGAAAGAGAATGTTTAAAGAAGATAACGACAAAGGTTACACACACGGTATATTGTGTTAGGCTTTGCGGGTAAAGAATATCCCAATCCACTTCCTTCTTTTGACGCTTCAAAACTGTTTTGTTTTAAATTGCAAAATCGACTTTTTCTGTAGGCATGCATGATCAACATAAAAAGACTTTATTCCTACTAATACTGGATTCCACGGTGCACTGGAACGCCTCCCGTGTTGCGTTTAGTGTCCAGCTCATTTAGACTCGTATAAGGCCAAAAACTACCGTCTACGGACAGTTTGCTCAATAAGGAATGTAAATGATTATGGTTTGTTGTTTAATAGGGAAAATCACATTAGAAATAAGCTCGTGTTGTTTTTAACTTCGCTTTGTTTAACCCATGGGCCAAAATGCAGCAGATATATGGAACCTGATTTCCATAAACCTCAACCACACCAATTCATTTACAAAGGAAACAGCATGGTATCAATTCGAAAATGCTGTTTTTCCAAAAGAAATATCAAACAGACGGGCGTAGTTTGTACACAAAACAATGCTCGTAAGTGATCTTATACACCATTTTGTTTACATGTGTGCATAATATAAAAAACTACGGCGAGGGGTTCGGGGCCCGCTTATTGGCCCCGAAACAATTTTGGATACTTGATGCTCTGTGGTGCGATCTGAGGCAATTGCTGACCACTTTAACCAATTGTTTTTCAGGAAAAGATGGATGTGTACTCAGTGCCTGCCTTTATTGCCACGTCACTTTAAAAACAAAAAAAAGTTGGTTTCGTTTTTTTTCCGGGGGGGG
Source organism: Patiria miniata (assembly GCF_015706575.1). Lineage (NCBI taxonomy): Eukaryota > Metazoa > Echinodermata > Asteroidea > Valvatida > Asterinidae > Patiria > Patiria miniata. The sequence goes on from NW_024037068.1 coordinate 11,501,016, forward strand.
GGGGGAGGGCATGGCCCCCGTTGCCCCCCCCCCCGATCCGCCCTTGCATTAGCGTAAATTTTGAAGCATTGAGAATCTGATGTGGTGACGCCAAACACAGAGTTTTTATAATTCAGATTAGCCTAATTTCAAACAGCTGAAACATCTGGTGTTTGTCTACAAACTCATTTCTAGTTATTCTTCTTTTTGTTCCCTCGCATTTTCCATAGTCTTTGTGCACGTCTTTTAAGTATGTAAAGTTCATTGACTTTTCAATGTTGGGACACATTTTTGGAGTCTATTTAAAGTTGTTTATGTGTTCATCATCTGCTTTGACAACAGCTGATTCTGTGATATTTATTTAGGCACTCACTTTAATAGTTCATGAAGTCGGCAAAATTCGTCATGAGTTCCAGTAATTACATGTACATTGAAAAACGTGTGAACGACTGTTAATATAACAGGGTCCACTAAACCTCTTACGTTATGAATTCACAGTCCTGCTTTTCGACTAATTCTTCAAACGAAATGTATTATTCAACGAGAGTGAGAATCACCACGTTGATGCAGTGGATTGTGTTAGTTCCTTTGGTCCACGTCGCTAAAATGTGATGATTGAGCGGGAACTATGGCCACGAATTTAACTTATCACTACTATCAGCAACACTTTTAATCAACATCGAATATTTGATAGAACTAAATCATACAAACAGATTAGGGCGCTATTCACTTACACTACAGACTGTATGTAGATCTTTGCACAATGCCTCTACTTTTAAAGAAGTAAAAACAATAACATTTCCCCTCAAGTCATAGTCTGTGCATACTAATGAATTCAGTTTTTAAATATGTGCATAATTTGTTTGTCCATATAAAATTGAACAGTTTCCTGAGGATCGATTTTAGAAATACATTTCGATTTTTTTTGAGTGTCCAACTCGGTAAAAAGGATCTTTACAGGTTAAAAGGGAACTTAAAGGGGCAATTCTTAACTAGAGGTTTGCGTTTGTTTCAGTTACAAACGCAGAGTGGTTGGGCGGACAGCCTTTTCATTATACACTAAATTAAGGTAGGAATATATGTTTGTGTAGAACCAGGATCATAAAATTAAATCTTTTCCAGTACAATTGATTATTTTGTTACTGTATCTTTAACGGTGTGATAAATTTCAGTAAACATTTTATGTGCGCAAAAAAGTCTTTGATGACGTCATCAGTCAAAACGGTTAGTGAATACTGATAAACTTCGGAGAGGATACATTTTCAATGTGAAGTTAAAATAACGTATGAAAATATGGAAAATATAATTGTTTGTATTATAACACCTAACTTCCGGTTTGATGACGTGTTAATAACATCTAACTTCCGGTTTGATGACGTCACAGCGTTAGTTGTCCAAAGGTGAACATTGTAATGGATATCATTACTTAGCCTACGAAGATATGACAGCTGTCATATCTTCGTAGGCTAAGTAATGATAAATTGAAAATATGATCCTTTTCAATTTCTCCTTAAAAGAAACTTCCGGTCTGATGACGTCATGAATTTGAAACCTTGGCAAGTTATCTGTGGTAATTCAGAGAAAATCAAGGAGTGATTTGGTAAAATTTGGAAGGATGGTTTAAAAATTAAAGAAAGCAAACTCTCTTTTTATGTGCCGCTAGAGGGCGCCCTTTCGGATGAGGACGTCATTAAACTTTTTTTGTGTCCGGTATTCCTCACTTAACACTTTCATAATTTATATGAGTGTAGTAAAATGCTTCTGCTTTTGAGTTATATTCGGATTTTATTGCACTTCCGGTAACGCCGGAAGTGAAGGTCAAGCAGTGTTGTGTCCAGGAAAAAGAAATGTTTCTCTAAGCATATTCTACAACCTCACGAAAAAACGAACACGATACTCTATTTGGTTCAAAAGATATAGCGCAAACTATTTTGTCTAAATTTGCCCTTAAATCGTTTGTAATTTGATACCTGATGACGTCATGATGCGGTTACAAAGATTATAACAAAGAAATTTTGCTTTGTTTCGTTTTCAGGCTTGTCTTTATTTTGAATTCACGTAAATTTGACCTTCCGGTAGACCCGCAAGTAAAGGCTAAGCGAGTTCACGTTCAGACAAAAGATGTTTATCAACTAATGGTCTATTTGATTGCAAAGTTGGAACATAATTGATTATTTTGTTTAAGAGTTAAAGGTGAAAGTATTCGGCCACTTTTTCCTCCAAGATCGCTTGTAATTTGACACCCAATGACGTCATCATGACTTTAGAGTAATATGCACCACTAGGGACGAGGGTCGATATATGTTGAAAGTTACAAGTTCATACCATATACCGTTTAAGAGAAAACCCGCGGAAACGTATTGTCCAGAAAGAAAGAAAGAACTAGAGCTTCGCGTTTGTTGTTACAAACGCAGAGTGGTCGGGTAGACAACTATTTTATGAAACACTGTCCAGTTCAGTTATGAATATATTTTTTTTAAGACAATGTACAAAGGATAACGAAATTTAAACTGTCTGATAAAATTGATTATTTTGTTTAAAAATGTTTCTTGTAGGTAGTGTTCAATGTCAGTATGTATTTTTTTTTAACGTAGAAAAAAGTGAAAATGGGTTGTGAATACTGAATCGGAGGGATGCATGTTCATTGGTTTGCATGTATTCATGTGTCCGATCATAACTGGAGACATGGTAAGCTGTTTTTTGCATGAACTCCCAATACCATTTGCCTGAAAAAAAAAACCGAAATAATACTTACTATCCGAAGGTAAATTTATAACCAGAAACAAACATTTATATTCGCCAAATCGCCGCTTAGAGTTCGCACGAAGATGCCTTCCCAGACCGCGCCACGAACAGCGTAGGTGCACACATTCTACTTTCCGAATCACAGTGTGTATGCAGTGTACAAGCTTTACCCCGGTTATGACACATTAACTGCGCATGCGCGCTTTTCTGTCTTAACCTTTTTTAAGACGAAGACGCGCGCAGCGATCTATTTTAGTCGTACACACGTGACAACAGTACTTCTCCTCAGACTTTCTCAGAGTCTACGTACTAATAACTGGACATGTACATGTACATGTACGCATGGGCGTCGCCAGGATTTTTCTAGAGGGGGGCAAACATTTTTTGGCCAAAAAATGCTAGTATTTCTCAACACATTTTCGATTTATCAGTTTTAGGGGAGGGGCAGGGACATTTTGCCTCCCCCCAAACTCATTAAATTTACACCACTTTGTCTTCGCGCCTCTTTTTTTTTGTTTTCTTTTTTTCTTTTTTCTTCCTTTTTTTTTTTGGTTGCTTTTCCGGGGGGGGGGGGCCTTGCCCCCCCGTCGCGACGCCCATGCATGTACGCCTGCGAAAAGCAAACGAAAAGCCAGGCTACGTTCAGCGGGCGTGCGCGCCCAATGCCGTGGCCGAACGGCGACGCGCTATGCTTTCATTTAATTTTTGAGCGACGGACTATGGGTATTTTTGTCGGCGGCGGGTCACGTGTGTGAACAATTAGACAAGCCACGAACCTGGCACAATTGACGCCAATGTTTAAGCTATCATTCAATGGACAATTCACGATTATATCTCTCAAGATTGATTTATTTTTGAAAATATAACGTCTTTTCGTTGTAACTTCCGGTCTGATGACGTCATCAACTTCAAACTTCACACATGTGTTTTTTGCATGAAGGTCATTATATATACCAGTTTTCAGGCGATTACAAAACACTTCGCCACAGACATCTATTCAAAATGCATTTTGGACATTCTTAACCCTGCCGCTAGAGGGCGGTCGAGAATTTCATGACGTCACCGGTACAAGTTTTGAAGAATATTGTCTGGCAAGAGACTAACACCGTTGAAAGCAAGTTCATATCTATTTCCAATTTTAAATAATAAGCCAATAATAAGCCACTTCTGGTTTCGACCGGAAGCAAGGGTCATGTGATTTTACGTACGCGTTAAAAAAATAAAGACCTTAAATTACTCTATTACTTGCCGCAAACAGCAAGACGACAGATCCCATTATTGATTTTATATAGATTTTTCAAGATAAATAAAATTAAAGTTTAATTGTTTGTCACGTGACACCTGATGACGTCATCAGGCCATCGTTGTTCTGGCACAATCTGAGCATTCTAAGAAGACCAAGCGTCTTGAGCACAAGACTACGCGCCACGTGTTTGGCCCCGTTCCAACAAGCATGACGATGATGAAATAATGGATCTGCACTGAATCCATGTACATGTACAATGTCCTGTACATGCAGTGTACTCACGCACACCCAGCTCTACGCTTTCATTGAATTTTTGAGCGACGGACTACCGTTAGGGTATTTTTGTCGGCGGCGGGTCACGTGTGTGAACAATTTGACAAGCCACGCGCCTGGCACAAATGTTTAAGCTATCATTTAATGGACAATTTAAGATAATATCTCTCACGATTGATTTTTTAGCGATTTCTGAAGAATAAAAAGTCTTGTCGTTGTAACTTCCGGTCTGATGACGTCATCGGCTTCAAACTTCACACATGTGTTGTTTGCATGAAGGTCAGCATATATACCAATTTTCAGAAGATTACAGCAAACTTCGCCACAGACATACGACAGCAGACATATGAAAATTGGTTTCCATAAACCACATTGAAAGATCAATACGCATGTTGTCATACATTTTTTTTTTAATATGTGCATAATTGTTTTGCCGATAAAATAAATTTTGATTCCATGAACGGCTAACCCGTTAGAAAGGACCTCATGCGTGCAATTATTAAAAAAATTAAATTCTAAACCATTATTTCGCGGCAAATATACACACAAATATACAAACAAATAAACCAAATGTAAATCGTATAGAGCAATGTATGGACGCATTTTTTGTCTTTTGTTCACAAGTTGTATAATTATGGGTTTAATATGTTTCAAAATGCGCATCATCTGAAAACGTCAAGCGCTGTTGCTATGATGTTTATTTACCCACTCATGATACAATTTGTCGTGATCGGCGGTGATAACATGAAAGACATACAGATAACTGTTGTACTAACCCTGATGGGACTGGAATCCCCGAATACATTCTGTGAAAAACAATGTTTGATGAAGATTATGCACTTCAAGACAGGTATGCACATGTGTCAGTCTTAAAGTGTAAACAACATCCGTCGTTTGACAATACAAAAACCCAGTCAAAATATGTCTGTTATTAAAGACATGTAAATGAAGTTTATGAAAAATATGAGACCAATTATGTAGCACCTTATAAGGGTTTACAAGGTGCTGTGGCGTATATTGCAGCCACTGCCAGAAACACCTAACCTGATAAACCCTCAACATATAGCTCTCCTTACTAGAGGAACAATTTGAAACCAACTAAAGGCATATGGTTGTACCCAAAACACTCCTAACTTACGATACATGATTGGAATATAACCAATCCCAACCACAACTTTTCCGCGAGTCAGCTTCGATTCTTTTTTGAATCACCTATTTGCAACTGAAGAGTGTTCAAACAGCAAGGCACGAAAGCATGCTATTGCTAACAAGAGGATTTGCGAACATAATCCTCTGCTCGCACCTTTAATCACATTTGATTACCTCAATCTCTTATGTCTGCCCACTCTACATTTCAATCGGACATAACCGGCAAAGACTAGGTCATGCTTAAAATCCATTAATTAATTAACCATACAGGCCATCAGAGAAGAAGTGTCACTGAATGGGATAGTGCCATCCCTTTTCCAAACATCAGTTCTCAAGATGTCCAAGCTTAGCAAATCCAAGACAAGCAAGAAGAGCAAGTCCAGCCAGCCACCGTCATCTCCATCCAGCTCCACTTCATCCGGTATTCCCTGCGGGCAACGGTCCCCCACCAGCATTCCAAGCGACCACGAGTCACTTCTTCTATCCTGTGAACTAGACTCTGGCCCATCCACATCAAGAACCACACCAACCACGGTCTCGCACCAACTATCCGAGGAAAAATTCAAACAGGTGAAACTCCTGGCAGAAAACGTCAACACTTTGACATCTGCCAAGGGTCACATCACCCACCAAATACGGCTCCTTTCCCGGTCAATCGAGACTTGCACACCACTACCTTATATCGAGGTTAAACTACGGCCACCACGTCCACACCGATCTCTGAAATTTCAGAAGTCATTCCAGGATCGCTGGAGCAATCTCCAGAAAAGAACATCGCTGCTCTTCACAAGGGTAACGCTAGAGGAGTACGAGCACCAACTACACTTCACCGAGGCCCAGCTGACCAACGCCAGACGCTCAGCCCAAGAACAGCTTGCTCAAGACTTCTAGGGTCAAGATCATCTCACCGCTCAACAACTCTTGAGCTTTTTCACAAGACCCCATCAACCATCAAGAGGCATCAAACGAAAGCGACAATACTAGCCGATCTCCAACCACAAAACCAAACGGTCCTTTTCAGGACCATCACATCTTCTTAGAAGAGATATATCCATCATTCTGCTTTTATTATATACTTATTATAATTAATAAACTGGAATATAACCCACTCTACCTTATCCGTTATATTCAAACTACATATCCTTCAACTTCCATGGCAAGAAGAAAACTCAGCAAAGAAACCAAGAGATCAATACGTCAACAGAAATCTAACCATTTCTCTGACAAATGCAAATTGAAAACCAAACGAGCCAAATCCAATCATTTGCGCTCACTAGCAGAACAATGTCAATCTTTCATAACCAACCGATCCAAAGCAACACTATCGCCAACCGAAATAATTGCTTCAGGAAAGGTTTAAACTTTGTACCTACTCCCGCTAAACCGAACCGCAAATCACTTGTAAGTGACATAAATACCTTTAATCGAAGACTATGAATTGCATTTTTAATACGTAACAAACGCTCCAAAAACCATCCCTTCAAACCACCATCAAAATGGCAAACAAAATCATCCCCTAGTGTAACACTAGAAGAATATTTGGAAGCCAATTAATTCGAACTGGCCCACATCAGGCTAAGAAATCGGCAGAAAATATGACCACGCAAGAACTATCCGCCATAAACAAACTCAAAAACAATCCTGACATCGTATTATGACAAAGGCAGAGGCATCTACATGTACAAGTGGGTTACCACCACCTTAAGTCCCATCACTATACCCAACTGGACCAAGACTTTACCCCTCAAACCATCACGATGGTTCACAACACACTAATTGAAATGAGAAACAACAAGCACATCGACAACGATACTCTGGAATACCTCGACCCACTTCCACAAAACTGTATTTTCTCCCCTGCGGATGAACTTGGACTACCTCCCCAAAATACATGTACACAAAACCCCACCACCGGGAGAACCTTTTGTTGGACGACCAATTATAAGTGGATGCACAAGCCCTACGGCCAAACTTTCGGAATACATAGACTACTTCCTTCTTCCCATAGTAACCGCACAACCCACATATGTCCGCGGTGGTTAGGCTACATGAAAGACAAGGTTTGATGAAGATTATGCACATCAAGACAGGTATGCACATGTGTCAGTCTTAAAGGGTAAACAACATCCGTCGTTTGACAATACAAAAACTGTTTTAATCTGCAAGATATATTTAATGATGTGCATAATGTCATGAAAAAGAAAAACCTTAAAAAAAATCAAAACAATTTCATGAAGATTACTGACATTTATGAACGCTGTATTAAAAACGTCTTTGTGTATAAGAAAAGATTTAATACAAGTGACATCTATCTTTTGTTGATGAAAATCTGTCTTTTGACATTCAAAAACAATTTTGTATTAATGAAAAAATAGTGTAAGGGGTGTTAATTTCAAAGCAAGATTTATACTGGCGTTTTTCTGTCTTATTTTATTCCTGATTATACTGGATTGCATGGTGCAATGATAAACCTTTAAGTTTTGGTACAGGCAGACGTAAGACAAACATCAACGGACAGTTTGATCTTAAGGGATCAAAAAGGCTAGGGTTTGTCGTTTGAAACAAAAACTCCATTGGATTATTTCCTTTTTTTTCTTTTGGGTCTGTAAGTTCGCCTTATCTAACCCAGTGACCAAATAAAAGCAGAAACGAGAAACTGTTCACTACAACAAACCTCAATGAAAGATCAAAACGTATATATTGCCATACACTTATAATCATGTTGCCATACACTTTATCTCATAATTGTATCTAAGAAGTAGTATTTGGTTTTCATTCAAAAAGACTGATTCCGTTTGGCGTTCCAGAGTCGCGATGAACCAAATTTATTAGGAGCAACTTGAATCGACCCTAATACATATTTTTTTTTTAGACAGGCAAACTCAATACACGTAAATTGTGTAAAATTTTACTGAAAAACTAATCCCACATATTTCATTTGTGAGATATACTGTATTGTTTCAACACAATTGTTTCAGATGTCGGATTTTTGTGTATTCAATGAAATCTTGTCTTTAGTTTGGTTCGGCGTGAATCTGGAATGCCTGTCTGAACCGGGTGCCATTGTTTTCTTCCAAAAGGAAATATCGACAGGTATGAAAAATGTTTTCACAAAAGACTGCTCGTTAGTGACAAATATTCTATCGCATTATATTTTTAAATATGCATGTCTTTTTGTTCCCAAACAAATAAGGGGTGTTTCTTGAAAATCAATTTGAGAAATTATGAGGATCCTAGAATGGCCACCCCATTAAAAAGGACGTATAGGGACCATGATTAATATATTCAGCGTTAAACTTCTTTCCCTCGACAAACAAAAACAAAAATAACCAATCACAATCGTTTGGAAAATTGTAGGGACACATTTTTTCAATTCAATTTTCAATTTCCAAATTATTTCCACCAAAAGCAAAGTAAAAACACCATGAGAAGAAGCTGATAGGGGTATGCATATATCCTTCGCTGTAAAAAAAAAAAGACATCAAAGAGGAAAAGAAAAAAAACCCAGACAAACCAATAGACAAGTAATGAAACACAAAACTGACGAAGATACAGACAACAGGATAACAAAATACATGATAATGTGACTAAATACGAGGAAATAGGGAGCAAAAATTGCCTGTTGGGACGGAGAAAAAGAAAGGTACAATGCTAAAAAATGGGACTAAAGATTGTTTTTGAAACTGACTTTAATTTGCGTGCAGAGGTCTTTTTTTAAGTTGTCATTCTCCTTGATTAGAATGACCGTAATCTGTTTTGCAATTGCGGGTGCTGCTTTAGTGATGTTTATAATCATATGCACTTGATTAAAAAGTTCCGTTATAAGTGGGAGTAAGAACAATCATGGAAAACATTACTGTTGCACTTACCGGGTTGTATTGTCCTGTGACAATCTATAAGAAAAGAAAAAACGTTTGATGCAAACAAGTATTTTTGGGTAAAAGGATAATAAAACCACCTCCGTCGTTTGACATTCATCAATGAAAAAAATATACATGTACATTGCGCGTCGGTATTATTTCCGAAGCATTTGCTTGAATCTACATAAAATATCTTTAAATAAATTAAGGTAACACATTAAGCCACACATTTTTTAACATTGACAGTTTGCGTTTGATGTTACTAAACACAAGATGATATTTTTCAAATTTCCTTTTGAAATACATATTCGAAATAAAAAGACCTCAAGAAAAGGACTATGTTGGGATCTATACCCAGTACTTTTAATTTAAAGACCATAAACAAACGAGATATGCCTTCCTAAGAAGTTAAAGTCTGTTACAACTAATGAGTGAAGTTTTCACTCATGATATATTTGTTACTGGTATACGACAGTGGATTAGAATCTGAGTAGCTCTGGTAGAAAATACTCAAACCAAATTTACACGAGAAATGTGAATGGACCTTTGCTGAAAGACCACAACCATGTAAAAACCCACAAAATCAAGCAAAAATACCATACTTAAACTCGAAATGTAGTCGTAAAACATGCCAACACGACGGATAACAGTTTTGGTGCTTGACTTAGTTTAATTCCCCTATTGAATAGTCAGTCCCATGACTAACGCGGTAAAGTTGTTATTGGCAACACTACTCAGTATATTCCGAGCATACCTCACGCGCGCATTACAGCTTGAATACAGCACAGGTGAGCTATGCTCAGAGTTTCCTAGGTTAGCGCTGCCAATAACTGCCAAGACTGGATTTGATTCATCTTGTTGATAGCGATAACATTGCGTTGTATCCATCCTACTTTGTATTACATTACAATGACCTAACTTTATTGAGAAAGTTTCGCTCGGCTTACCACTTTGGCTATGCTAAACGGGTTTGACTTGACTACTGGGGGTCCTCTGGTCGACGTTTTTTTGCCGAAAACTGAATAATCTGAAATTAAACAAAAAGTTATTTCCTATTTAAACAAAATATAGTCTAGCGTCCTAGCAAATTGTGATTTAAAAATCGTTTCAGTTACTCGACAAATTAATCGCCCGTTAAGGTTTGTCCAACTGTATTGGAGTAACACGTACAGGCTGAGTGAAATAAAGAGGGCGCCCTGATGTATAATTGCTGCACATCATTTCAGGCAGAATCAGTCAACGATCTTGCTTTTGGGTCGCGGAGAACATATTCATTTTACTGCCAAGGGTACATGTATTCTCATTCATTATGGTTTGCTAAGTTTTGCGATTTTCCGGGGTTTAAGAAAAATGAGTAGAATATTTGCAATTTTATACCGTTCATTTGCTATATTGGTTAAATGACTCGAAACAGAATGCTTTTGGATTTTTTTCTTGGGAGGTGGGGGGGGGGGAGTGCCGTGTGATAGCTGAATTCCGTCCACGGTGATGCCAACAGAATTCAGAATTGCCGAAAACATTTTTCATACACCATACCAGCAAACCCTTTTGTCAAAGAAAATAAAATAAAAGTAAAATTGCAACCTGAACCATGCAGCATGGCATAAAGGTATCACAAAGTACCCCACCAATTGGTTGTTTTAGTGATACAGATTGGGACAAACAGGAACCCCAGGCCAAAACTCGAAATGACACAATTTCAAATGAATGCGGAATACATGGGAGAGATGGGAAGAGGAATCACCAGAATCAAGGAACACGCGCCCGCCGTCCCCCCTCCCAGACCCGTATTTACGTCACATGTCCCAGTACAAGATGTTCATACCTTTCAACAAGTCCGCAAGATCGCTTCTGCCAACCTCAATCAACCGCCAGGACAACGTTTCTATCTGGCAAAGGCTTGGGGGAGTTCGTTGCGTCCACTCGACGAGCATGTTGAAGATTTGATCTTCTGTGTCACGATGTGGACTTTTCTCCTTGAACTTGAAGATTTGTGCTTCGTCGAAACCGAGCAATAGAGCCAAGTGCTCCCATCGAGAACCAACTTCACGAGCCAGGTGTCGTAAGCGTTGATCAGTTAGCTCTAAAGATATCAAGTAACAAGAAGTAAGTTTTAATTTCAACTTTGATTGACGAAGATTTAGGGATCCACCACTCACAACCACACCAGTGAGCCCGATATTCACGTGTAGGCCATGCGTTCCCGCCGTGCACTAAGTCTATATGGAGTAACAACCACACATAATATTTATATATAGTCTTAAAAAAAGGGAAGACAGGAACCGACTAGTCTGGAAAAAGGATCATCCCTTTTCACTGGTTTGCGAGAAATATTACAATTTAAAAGCAAATTAGATGAACACCAACACAAGCTTATACAGCAATTCAAACGATATGTGGATATGCAAACGTTTATCATCACAGCCTACCCAAAACTGATAATTTTTACAAACATTTTGAAATGTTTCCAGAATTAACCATAAAAAACTTGTTCAATACATTTTAAATACACATTGTTTCGAGGTCAATTAAATAGGGCCTATACCTGAGACCTCAGCAGGTTGCTGTTTACCCCTTCCTTTGGAGTCTTCTCCATGGGTTAGAATTCCTGCAAGAGAGATTTGCAAATGTCACGTGTGCCGAAACAATGTTGACACTATAATCAATAACATTTGAGCAACTTTGAGAATGACTCAAAAACTTAAGATTTCCTAAGCAGACTACTTCGCACTTATATAGAGCTCATTTTGCAACACCTAGATGCCATTTTCATGACGTGTTGAAAACGTTTTTGAATATAATTCATTGAGGCTAACTCTTCAATGTACATGTACGAGTTTCGTTGCACTAAACAACCACCTCTGAACAATCCCAGTTGTTTCAACAGCCACCTCGAAACGGGAGTATGTTGGTTTTTTTGATTGTTTGTTTGTTTTCTATTTGTACCTTTGGGCAGCCGAATATGGTAATTTTAAACAACCCTGGCAGTTCAATTTTAACAACAAACTCGTTGAACTATATGCAGTGGCGCCGCGAAAACTCACAAGATGTGCATACTTACGGAAGCCCGTTGGGACCAGGTACGTCTTTCTCTTTCAAAGCAGTGCATTTCTCTTTCACAGTGGTACGTTTCTCTTTCATAGTGGCTACAATCCCGGCCAAAACTCGCTGGGCCCCGGCCACCCCGGCCCCGACCAATGTTGTCTTTCATTGCGCGGTCTGTGCTGAAGCGCGAGAGGACAACATTGACCGGGGGAATCCCTTGTGTGGACGTGTCCCAACCATTTTGGCCGGGATTGTCTGAATGTATGTGCCCTGGATTAGGTGGAGATGGAGGGTGTGGACCGGGGAACGGGGGACTGGGGAGGGTATCAACTGGAGGCCGCGCCTTATCTCGCAGCCGCAACTTATTAACTTGCGGCCGCGGCCGCGAGATAAATAAATCGCGGCCGTGACTTGGAGAGTCGCGGCCGCGACATAAATAAGTCGCGACCGTGACTTGGGGAGTTGCGGCCGCGACATTAACAAGTCGAGGCCACGAGATAATTATACTTAGGGAGAAATACACCCCTGTAAAAAAATGGACTTGCCGCATAAAAGGAAGATACACACGTTATGAAAGAGAGGCTAGTAATCATGAAAGAGAAACGCACCGCTGTGAAAGAGAAAGACGTGCCTGGCCCGAACGGGCTTCCGTACATACCTCTTAACCACTGTGTAAGATCGATTCCGCCAACTTTATTCAACTGCTTGGATAGTTTTTCAATCTGGCAAAGGCTTGGGGGATTCCGTTGTTTCCACTCGACGAGCATGTTAAAGATTGGATCTTCCAGGTGGTGTAGACTGTCCTCCTTGAACTTGGAGATTTGTGCTTCGTCGAAACCAAGAGATGCAGCCAAGGGCTCCCAATCCGGACTAAGTTCACCAGCCAGCCAGCGTAAGTGTCCATTATTTAGCTCTAAAAGATCATGTAACAAGAAGTTAGTTTTAATATCAACTTTGATTGACGGAGATTTAGGGATCCACCACTCATAACCACGGAGGTGAGCCCAATATTCACGTGTATTGCGCGAACTACCAAGGGCGCTGTGTAGAGTAACAGCTACACATCACTTTGGTCATCTTTAAAAAGGGGAGACAGGATGCGATTAGTCTGGAAATAGGATCATCAATACCTCGCTGGTTTCTGAGAACTGTTACCACTCGTTAATATAAAAAATAAAATAAAATGAGCAGCAGGTCCAAATGTGCAGCTTTCACACACCATTTTAAACACATTATGTGGATGCAATGAACAAGACTCGACGTAGAGCCTATCCAAAATCAGGTATTTTCGCAAGTATGTTAACATTTTTTTGAGATGTAACCATCCAAATTAAGTCTTGTTTAAAATTATAATATTAAGGATCATGTATCGAGTTCAAGTAGGGCCCATACCTTTGTACCGAAGAGGCTGCCGTTTACCCCTTCCTTGGGAACCTTCTCCAAGGCGTGGAATTTCTGCAATTTCAAAACCAGTGAGAGATTTGCAAATGTCATAATTGAGAATGAAATATGTTGACACTATTAGCAACTTTTGAACAACTTTGATATCAATTTTGATATTCCGATGAACATATCCTACTTGGATGTATGTGAAGATTTCTGCACCTTTGCATAAAACCCGGTGCACCGCAGATTCCCATCTAATGAAAACAAGAAAGACATGCATACCTGACTGCAGCTCATGAGCAAGATCCTCTCTGCCAACCATTATCAAGTGCTTGGACAACGTTTCTATCTTGCCAAGGCTAGGACAACGTTTAATATTGTTTCCACTCGAGGAGCATGCTTAAGATTCGGGCTTTTATGTGATGGGATTATCATACTTGAACTTGGGTATTTGTGCTTCGCCAAAACCGAAGGATTTAGCAAAGCATTCCCGATCCGGACCAAGTTTACAAGCCAGCCAGCGTAAATGCCGATCAGTTAGTTCTAAAGAGATCAAGTAACCGAAAGTTAGTTTTAAATATCATTTTTGATAGACTGAGATTTACAAATCCACCAATCACTGCCACTGTATGCAGTGCCCTCATTGAAAAACCTCCCCAAATAGTCTAGTTTAAGATAATACTATATTTTGATCTTGCATGGAGTTTAAGTATATGGCCTATACCTTGGGACTTTACAGGCTGCTGTTTGCTCTTTCCTTTGGAGTCTTTTCCATAGCGTGGAATTTCTACAATTAAAATATCAGTGAGACATTTGCAAATGTTATGTGCTGAGAGGTATTTTGACATTATAAGCGAGAACGGTAACCACTCGTTAAGATTCATAACTAGATGAGCAGTAAACGCCCAGCTTATACGGCATTTTAAACACTGGATGGGTGGAACAAGCACGTATATAAACTTTAAAAGAAATGTGTTAACAAGTATTTAAACATCTTTTTTTTTTTAATTAATCCATCTAATATATAAGGCCTAGTCTTAGATAATAAATGTGAACTAAGGATCTTATATCAAGAGTTTATAGGGCCTATACCTGACTCCTTCACATGCTGCTGATCAACCGTTCCCTTGGAGTCTTCTCCAAGGTGTTGAATTTCTGCCATCTTATATTGACAACTCAACTCACGTTTTGAGAATCTGCAACGTTATCAGTGCACAAAACAAATTCATAATATTGGAAGAATAGTGTACGGCATATACGGAATTGTGCCTTTGACGATGCAAGCATGGTATTTCGCACACAGTCAGAGTATGTCATGAGAAAGATATTTGGCTGTGGGGCCATCGCAGATTTGTCTTTTGCAAGATATTGGTATAATAAGAAGCAATGGCAGCCATTTTAAATTTTTGAAAAAATTGCTTGTTATCCCTATATTTATTTAAAGGACAAATAACTGCAATGATCCTATCGCCAAATACTCTGACAGTGTGCCAAATGCCATGCTTGTATCATCATCAAAGCCACAATTCCCCCTATCTCCCCCACCTGCCCCACTGATTATTTCAAATCACTTTTGGCAAGACGATATGG
Organism: Patiria miniata; assembly: GCF_015706575.1. Lineage (NCBI taxonomy): Eukaryota > Metazoa > Echinodermata > Asteroidea > Valvatida > Asterinidae > Patiria > Patiria miniata. The sequence goes on from NW_024037068.1 coordinate 11,516,289, forward strand.
CAAACCCTGCTGGGCATGAAGTGGTTAAACCTTATCTCAAACGAAAGATGGAGATGATTGGCAGACGTTGGTGTCTTACAGGTGATGAGGTGATGAGGCTGGTACCATATTTCAATAGGGGGCGCTGTTCATGTTCGACGATTATTAACACTACCTTACAGAATGGCGTACAAATACCCCCCATCTAAGTTGCCCCTGTCCGTTTTTTGAACAGACGGACATTATACCAGTACATTTTTTTTTGTCTCAGCGGGGGGGGGGGGGGGGGGGGGGGGGGGGGTCGGAATGTCGGAATCATTGTTCATATGCAAATTACTCACCAGCGTATTACAGTTCTGTAGAACTTCACTAAAACAATGGTCCCGACATTTTTGGTTTCGTTTCTTTTTTACTCACCCTGTACTTTCAATTTTTGCTTTGCCATATGATGAAGGGTATTTTGGTGCCTTTTTGGTTTTGATGCTAATGCGAGTTTCATTTGAGCAAAACTTATGTCATACCGGACAGAAACCTCAATGTTACAGCTATTTCAGCACAAACAGGTTGCTAGATTATTGGATATTTTGCTGTCGATAATATCTTTTCTTTGCTGATTCGTCGTTGAGTCAGTAAATGGAATCCAGAAGCCAATGAGCGACCCTTTCTCACAAATGTTTTCAATTTTGGGCTGACAATTTAAACAGAAAACCCCTAAGAGTGGTGCGACATAGGGACATAATTGTGCATTTTGTGATAAAAGCATAAAACTTGGCATGTGAGGTCTTCATACCATTACAAAAAAATTCAGATATGGAGGCATTTCATATCTGACCCCTGGTGACCTTTGAGGGGTCAATGACCTTTTAATACTCTACTTATACCTATTGTTCTTGAAAACATCACCTTCCTATGACCTTAATCTAGTCATAGTCTTCATACAATGTAAATAATGACCCAATGCGAAAAAAAATCACAGTTGACCTTTGATGACCTTTCAGAGGTCAATGACCTTAGTATTAACTGCACTAACTCTATTTATAGTTATTTATACGATATACCCTTAAAACCCCAATTTTTTCAAGACCCAAGTCATAATGTTAAGTGGCTCATGCTATGAAAAGAATTGTACATGTAGGGAATCTCGCATCAGAACTCTGATGGCATTCAAGGGGTCAATAAACTTTGCGTATTGTTGTGTCTACATGCATTTGTGATATAGCGCCCTCCAGTGTTGGAAATGTAACAGGCCATGTGCGTGGAACAGGAAAATACAAGTTGTACGTGACTACAAAGTTGTGTCGTTTTGTGAGTACTTTTTCATACAATTTCGGGGAATATACCACTTCGGGGAATATGGCCCACTTGCATCCACATCCACCGTTCCTTAATTCCCCAGGAACGCCGCCTTTGCCGTGGAAACAATGGCGTGGTTTGTTCGAAACATACATCATTGCTAGCGGGGCTGAGAAATACTCCGATGAACGCAAACGGGCTTTGCTTTTGCAGTGTTTGGGACCTGAAGGTCAGCGGAATTTTGGAACTTTGCCTACTACAACTTCGGCTACCAATTCGCCGTCATCCAGTGCGGATGGAACCGCTCCAACCCAGCCTACGTACGCTGACACATACGCCCGATTACAGGCTCATTTCCAGCCGACGGTGAATGTGGTCGCCGAGCGTTACCGATTTCGGCAGCGGGCCCAACGGACTGATGAGCCTGTGGAACAGTATGTCATTGCATTACGTCAACTGGCGGTGACATGCGACTTCGGATCACTCGCTGATGAGATGATTCGAGACCAGCTGGTGGAGAAAACATGCTCCTCAAGGATCCGCGAGAGATTGCTGCTTGAGCCCAAACTGACTTTGTCATCTGCATTGACACTGAGTCAACAAATGGAGTCAGCTTTTCGCGAGTCCAAGTCCATCTCCAACAGTGCTGCAAGCTTCGATTCTTCCCAAGCTTCGAACAGTACTGTGCATGCTACGCGTCTTAAGCAAAAGTCAAGTGCTTCAAAGCCCCGTCGTCAGCCACGTACTTCACACGCACAGGGACATGGTTAGCCCAATACCCCTACTACTTCTTCACAACGTACACCTACAGTACAATGCTATCGTTGTGGAAGTCCAAGCCACAAAGCAAACTTTCCTACCTGTAAAGCTAAGAATGTGGAGTGTTCCAAATGCAACAAAATGGGGCACTTTGCACGTGTGTGTAAGTCTTCAGGACAAGTTAGACAGCTAGGTTTTGAGGATGATAATAGTGACACTGAACTACATGTACTTACCGTGAGCAGTGTAGGTACATCTCAGTCAGCCAGCATCACATGTACACTCACATTGGGTCGCGACATCAAGGTGCCAATGATTTCGATACCGGTTCACCAGTTTCCATCCTGCCACTTGTCACATTCGACAAATACTTCCTACGCGAGGCTCTACTACCCCCTCGGGCAAAGCTCACAACCTACTCCCATCAGCCAATAGCCATCAAGGGATGCTTCCGCACTTCAGTCTGCCTTGGTGACAGTCATCATGTCCCAGCAGAATTTTACGTCGCAGAATCTGGAGATCCGATCCTTGGGCTGGACATTATCCGCAGCCTTTCGCTTACACTCAAGCAAGACAAGGTAGTGCACGTTCCAGTTCACAAGGTGTCGTCTGCACCTGCAACTACGCCTGAGCCTACAGCTACAGCTACACCTACGCCTACACCTACAGCTACAGCTACACCTGCAACTACACCTGCACCTACCAGCAAACCATCTGCACATACAGAACAGCATGCTCAATACATTCGCGCTTCGTTCCCTGACTTACTGAAGGGAAAAGTGGGTTTGGCTCGCGGGTTTATCCATCGTGTCAAGACACGGCCTGATGTTACACCGACTCAACAGAGGTTGAGGCGACTACCCTTCGCAGTTCGCGATCGAGTCAAAGCAGAACTACAGCGGTTGGAAAGCGAGCACATAATCGAGCGAATTGATGCGAGCGAATGGGTATCGCCCATTATTGTGTCCTACAAGAAATCAGGCGCAATTCGCTTGTGTGTGGACTTGCGGCAAGTCAACCAGGCAGTCGTCATCGACAAATTCACACTGCCCGACATACAGGAACTTTTCTCCAAACTTCGGGGTGCTACGGTATTCACTACCCTCGACCTTAACTCTGCCTACCACCAGCTATACTGCTTGCAGATGAATCGCGTGATCTGACTGCATTTATTACTCTGGAGGGACTTTTCCGGTTCAAGCGAGTTTGCTTTGGACTTGCATCGGCACCTGCTGCCTTTCAGAAACTCATGAGCACAGTTTTGGCTGGACTACCAGGGGTTCAGTGTTACCTGGATGATGTCGTATGCTAGATCGTGACCAGGCAGAACGTACACGACCAGAACCTTACTGCAGTGCTCCAACGTCTACAGGACATTGGACTGAGACTGAATACAAACAAGTGCCAGTTCAACGTTGCTTCACTACGATTTCTCGGACATGTCGTGTCAGGTAACGGATTACAGCCTGATCCTTCCCACGTTGAGGCCATCCTACACGCGCCATGCCCCACTGACGTCATAACATTACGCTCATTCTTGGGGTTAGCATCGTACTATGCTCGATTCGTACCAAACTACTCCACAGTCATCGAGCCGTTACACGCACTCACTCGAAAAGACGTGCAATTCTCCTGGACGCCGGATGTGCAACACAGCTTTCACACGGTGAAAGAACTCATCGCTAACTGTGTCACACTACGCTTATTTGATCCTGATTTGCCAGTGATCGTGTCTACTGACGCCTTTGCTTACGGCCTGGGAGCTGTGAAAGGAAACTCTGAATCACCTATCGCGTTTGCATCACGAACACTCACCGCAGCTGAACGAAACTACTCTGTTGGTGAAAAAGAGGCCTTGGCGTACTGATCATCAGTCACTTACCACTCTCCTGTCTACACGCGGAACAGGACGTCAGTCCATGAGAATCGCTCGTTGGGCTGCTCGCTTGCTACGATTCAATTACAATGTAGAGTACCAGCCAGGTGTTCACAACAAAGTAGCCGACGCACTTTCGCGCCTTCCCCTACATACTACCGTCCCAGTTCAAGATGATGACGAGGAAGTAATCATACAGTCAATCAATGTACTGTTGCTGAACACTACGGTGAACAAAACCGACCTGCAACAAGCGGTTTTAGCAGATCCTACACTCCAGCGGGTAATTTCGTATGTCATCTATGGCTGCCCTAACAAGAAAGCTATTGATGGATTACTTCAGCCGTACTCGATGATTCGCGATGAACTGTCAGTTGTAGAGGATCTCATGACCGTTTCGTGATACCAGAGAGTCTGCAGAACAACCTGATTTCACTTGCTCACGAGTCGCACCAGGGAATCGTACGCTGTAAACAACGCCTCCGTGACTGTTATTGGTGGCCTTGCATGGATCGTATGGTCGAAGAGGCCATACGCAACTGCTTCACCTGCCAATCCAATGACAAAACTGCCCGAACTCGGACTGCTCCACTTCAACCTGTGCCGTTGCCAGAGGGACCTTGGCAAAACGTCGCGATTGACATCACCGGACCTTTCGAAAAGGGTCCCCAGGACTGTAGATTTGCTATAGTTCTCATCGATTACTACAGCAAATGGCAAGAAGTTGCATTTGCTCGAACTGTCACTTCTAGCACAATCATTTCGATGCTAAATACGGTTTTCGCACGCGAAGGACTGCCCAATGAAATTGTCACTGACAACGGAGTACAATTTACTTCATCTGAGCTTGAGAACTTTCTGCACAACTGCGGAATCAAACACTACAAGTCGTCGCTTTACTACCCAAGGGCAAATGGGGAAGTAGAGCGTTGGAATAGGGTTCTCAAACAGACCCTACAGCTTGCTTCACAGAAGAGGAGAGGGCGGAAAGAGGCAGTTGTAGAACTACTCTCTGCCTATTGTTCAACGCCACACCAGACAACAGGGAAGTCACCATCCGAACTACTGCACAATCAGAAGCTGATCACGCGTATGAACATTCGCCACGATAAGCCACAGCAGCAGGATGATGCTGAACTTCGCAGTCGTGTTGCACAGAGACAGGAAAAATCTCGCAGCTACACTGACTCAAAGCGTGGTGCGGTTAATCCAAAGTTCAAGCCAGGAGACTTTGTACGCGTGAAACGACCAAACAAAGGGACAACCAAATTCTCTACTCCACAGAAGATTGTCAACACTAAGGGATCATTTACTTATGTGTTAGAGGATGGAAGAGTCTGGAACGCTTCAAAATTAAGTCTATGCCCTGTAGAATTTATAGCACAGGGTTAAAGGGAATATACAACATTTGCAAACATCGAAAAATAAAACTACCAAGTTTTTGCGAAATACCTTAATAGGATGTTGGTAAATGACAGTCTAAAGCATCCTGTAAAATTATGGCACCTGGTATACTGTCATATTCAAGAAAAGTGGTATTTTTGTATCAATTTCCAACGCTGATCGGCCGATCAGCGTTGGAAACAACTGGCTTTTTTTTCAAATACTGGCCCCAATGGACCATTGCACTTGTTTGCAATCGATTACAAACCTATGAATGGGTACGAGCCAGCTAGACTGGTTCCCTGACCTTACAATTCCCCAATGTATGTAAACTGCTCTGTTTCTTCTTATATGGAGTCAAGGAACCAGACTACAGGAAAATGATCGTTTTTCTTGGTTTTTATAGCATTGTCGAACCCAAAACCTCCAAAAAGTCAGTGTAACTATATTTGCTTTATATTTCCAACCCCCCAATTCCATCCATTTCTGAAAATTACAGCCAAAGCAAATGATGTATATTCCCTTTAAAGCTCAAATGGCATTCAAAATCCCACAGCAGAAACCAAGCCTGTGGCCGGGGATGGTCAAGTTCGACATTCAACCAGACCTCGAAATCCCCCAATGTGGTCAAAAGATTATGACATGTAGTCCAGACCCTTTCATACATATGTTCCATCAGTCAAGCAGTTAAATGACTTAATCCAGGATAATATGGACTCATGTAATTGGGACAGATAAATCTTATCGGACACTAGATTCACCATATTTACTCACTAGGGGACTCTGAACTTTTGCTAAGTTACTTCGGGCTTTGAGAAGAATAAGGCTTGCAAGTTGAAACACCGAATTCACAGTTTGCTCATATTGTTGCTAATTTTACTTAATAGTTGTTACTCTAGTTCTTTCTTAAAGAGGAGGGGAGATGTTGTGTCTACATGCATTTGTGATATAGCGCCCTCCAGTGTTGGAAATGTAAAAGGTCATGTGCGTGGAACAGGAAAATACAAGTTGTACGTGACTACAAAGTTGTGTCGTTTTGTGAGTACTTTTTCATACAATTTCGGGGAATATACCACACGTATCCTATTTTTAGATAATAAGAGGATTAACTATTCAAAACATCACTTTTTATTACCCATAACTACATTTTGGGTATTACTGCCATGATATAAATTTTCAGATATGTAGACATTTTATATTTGACCTCGGACGACACTTGCGAAGTCAATTAACTTTATGTACTCTAATTGCCGTTATATATTTTGACCGACGTCCAATCAGAGCAATACTTTAACAATTAATCAACAACATGTCATACATTCAGACCCCAAAGAATGTTTTTGCATGACCTCTAAGGGCAGACGCAAACGTGAAAGAATATATGCAACCAAATCGGACGAGCATCTTTCTCTTACAGTGACCATTGGTTTTGGTAAAACGTGGCTATCAAAGTCCAGCTGGATACAACAGGGTGTAATAAGTACACAAGAGTGAATTTTGCTTGATATATACATTGTCCATTACAAAACAGACCCACAGATTTCTATTCCAATCTCATCATATTGCGTCTGCCAATAAAACAAGGAGAAACGAGGTCAGAGGTCAGCTGGTCTGAAATCATAATGTTACGGACAGTCTATGCACACTTTTCATGCTTTTCTTGTCATTGCTTTCTGGCACCAGTGCTCCGGTGGCGCGCACCTGACCTGGTTTTGGGTCTTGCTAGCGCGCGCTCCGGAAATAAGCTCCGGAAGTAGGTTGCTTAAGTGGGGTTCTTTTGTTCACTTTCGTGGGTAGGGCTTGGCTTGATTCCAGGGTTGGATAGAGTTGCTACAATTGTATACATTTGTTCAGACTGAGTGCATGTCTATGCTGGGAATTGATTAGTTGCAATTCTGGTAGCGGTGCGGCAAGTTGCCTGCAGAGTCCGCTTGGCGAAATAAATGAGATCTTCCTTCAGAGTTAGAAATCCCGTCTGTCTGTCCCATTTTTTGCGTTTTGCCGGATTTGGCGGACAAGAGCCCAGTAGGATCCCGCTACAATAATATGACTGTGAACTAATAGGTGCAATACCGTTCTTTGGCACTTTTGACTCTTGGGTCACAAATAAAATGGTGTTTTTGCGAATAAATATGATAAATAATGGCAACCTCAGATATACTAAGTTCATTGACCTCTCCAAAGGTATCTTTACGTCAGATATAATGTCCCTATGTCTGAAAATTCTTTTCATGGCACCAAGAGTCAAGCTTGAGACTTGAGTCAGAAAAAAAGTGGCATTTACAATATATGAAAATCTTATTTCAAATATCCATATGTAGGCTATTGTTTTACAAAGGTCATGACATCTCGTAAGGTGACCAGAGGTTAAATATGAAATGACCTATATGAGAGTTCTCTTTTTAAATTATAGCATGAACATCTTTCGTTTAGAAATGAGTATTTAGTCGAGTAAAAAGATGCGGTTTAAAGTAAAATCTTACAAATTGCTATAAAACAGGTTTACAAAGGTCATTGACCTCTCAAAGGTCACCAGAGGTCAGTTATGAATTGTTCAACATCTGATCATTATTTTCATTATATGAAGACCTATGACATAGCTTTGGGTCATAGGAAAGTGAACTTTTGAAGAACAAAAGATATGAATAGAGTATGCAAAGTTCGTTGACCTCTAAAGGTCACCAGAGGTCAAATATGAGATGCCTCTATATCTGAAAATTTTCTTCATGGCATGAAGAATCAACATGCGAAGTTTCATCACAATTTGCACAAAGCATTATTTGGGCTATGCCGCACCACTAACTGAACAGCTTGACATCACAGCAATAGTGACCTCATTGCCCGGAAAATTTGAAATGTTGACATAATATTAAGGTGCCATTCAGAATTTTCAATGTTTTAAATTTTTGACTTTTTTTCCAAATTATTTTGACCCTACCACCCAGCCCTAATTTCGATTAATAAAAAACTGAACATGTACATGTACATGCACTTGCATGTACTTGCATGTACTGTACCTATACTTGACCATGAACATGTATACCCATGTACATTTGTGTCTAGTTCAGTGACGGCGTGAAGTTGTCGGTCTTCCTCTTTTGCACTGGCGACCTTCAGTTTTCTTCAGTGTTTTGCCAGCTGATATGCTGTTGGGAATGGTTGCAGTTTTGAAAGCCACAAAGATGACCGTGGTTTTGTCGTTTTCTGGATGAATTGATGACATGTGACATACGGAGTTGTGCCTGTCACGTGAGGTAGCTGAGAAAAACATTCGCTCGTACCCCCCCCCCCCCCCCGCCCTGTTTGCAGGGCGGGGGTACGAGCGAAAGAAAACATCAGGTTTGGGCAGATATCACATCAAATGCTGCGGTCCTCGTAGTCTTGGAGTCCAGTGGTTGAATTATAGTCCAGTTTTTAAAGCGATTGGTAATCGACGCCCGCAGCGTGTTATAGAGCCGATCTAGTACACCTGGTACCCTGCTGCCTCTTAGGCACGGCCTAACCGCTACAAACGCCCGGCGTCCAAGTCTACTGAAAAACCACCTCCCTCTCATGCCACAGTGGGTCTAACAGTCCTGAATCCTCCAATTTTAATATGATTTTGCACATCCCCTAGGGAGTTTGGGATATACACGTACATGACGTACATGTACAGTATATACAGGGGACGAAGTTGGAAAAGAAACACGCATCGCGATATCGGAACGCTTGCGCGTATAGTTTAGGCAAGTCAAAAGATCTATCTTTCTTTGTTTTTTTTAATCTTTTTTTCCATGGAAAGTGAATTTCGATGTTCAATTATTTAGCTTGACCCACCCACCCACAATTTGGAAAAAAGATCGAAATTTTAAAACATTGAAAAGCTGAATGGCCCCTAAGTGTACTTTTCAATCAAATTAATCAAAAAGGGGATAATTTTCATACATTAAGGAGAAATAAAATTCACCTCATGGACCCTTTAACTCTTTTTTCTTTTCTTTTTGCATGTATTTATAAATATTTTAAGTATCACGAAAAAAGACAATTAGACTACAGTATCCCATTGTTTTCAACAACATTCGCTCATTTGGTTAACATATAAAAAGCGGTAAACAGTGGATATTAGGATCTCAGGGGAACTCGTTGTTTTTGAGAAATCAGAGTATTTTATTCACCAACATAGAATTTCCGAGTCTCCGACGAACGTGCACGGATAAACACACGTAAATGCAGACCTGTAAGTTAACAGTGATCACTACAAAATGCATATTAAACGACTGGAATAACTTCAATGTCGTGCTAGAGAGAGTTTGAACGAGTGGTCAACGATACGTACACGATTTATTTAATTTTACTAAATTCTCAATACCTCAGCCGTTTTTGCTGCAGATTATCATTGCATGTTCGTTGGGTTGGAAACATATGTTGGTGTGTAAAAAAACTCAACTTTCACAAAAAATATATATTATATTCTGGATACAAGTGATTCGCATATCATTGACGTATTCGCCTAAAATTAGTCCTAAAATTAGTTTAGAAAATAAAATCTTACAGAGTTACGGTGACCCAACAAGAAAATGGTGATAGAAGGCACATGGATGCATATGGGTCCAGACCAGTATAAACTGCCATTGACCCCAAACAATGATAAATGCCCCCACTTCAGAAATTCAGGAAAAAAATACTCACAACTTCCCAAGGTGTTCGAGACATACATCAAATTAAAGCTAATTCCACCATTTCTTAATTTTCGTGTCATTTTTTTCAGTTGGGGGTAATCTAATGACGTTTGGGAGAAATTTCCATCCAATGATGACCATCTCTTAAAATAATCAAGTTCATGGCCCACGATATGCTGAATTTGAGGGCATGCAAATCGTGATTTGGCGGGCGTAGGCAATTTCGGACCGATTTACTGGCCTGCATCCATATAAAATAATATCTGCGACTTATCCCCTCCCATTACACCCATGTCCATATTCGCCAACCCTGAACTTATAATAGTATGAAATATACATGTACTTGAACCTTGGAAAAACGTGCAAAAATGTTACAAACCCCAGGACCAAACCAAGTACAGCAGCAGCAATGGGAATTAACCAAAAGAACACTACCTGGAGAGAGAAACCTCGTAAAACACTCACCTGCGTAGCCACCAACTCTGCCTGAGATTGAGACTGGAATGATGACGAGGGCCTTGTTTCTGGAAATTCCCAATATGCGTATTGCGAAACTGTGGTTTTTTTTCAGGGGAAAGTACCATGACATCATCTATTTTGACCTGCGGTTACTACGATATTCCATTTTTCTTGGGAAACCAGAAATCGAATGTTCTTCAAATTCTGCAATCTTCCAATTGCCACTGATCAGAGCTGGGGTTTCCAAGGCGGCTTTAATGACGGAGGAATAAGTGTAACACATTGAAATTTTCATTTCTCTATTATCACACCATCATATATAATTACAATGCATCGATTAATTTTATCCCCCTCTCCCATAATACGCAGAGCCCTAGCAAATACAATGGAGAGGTATGACCCCATGCTCAGTGAACCGTACCGGCACGTCCATTGTCAAAAAAAATATGTGTAATAAGAACGAACGTACATGTACATGTAGATAGATTGGCCTACTACATCTGCGGGCATTCCGAACAAACTGTACACGTTTGTTCATAGTAGCCATTTTAGTTAGTGCTCATGTGCTTTTGCGTGCTTCTAAGAGTAAAAATGGCTTCTATGTTTTCTTTTACAAATTGTGTAAAAATGTGTACAAATGGAACATTCAACAATTATTAATACATGCAATTAAATTGCAAGTTGAAGGTATTTTGATCATACTCGGCTTGAAAATATTGTAAACTCGATGAGTATTATATTTCGAATTTAAAGGTTCCATTTTGCACTCACACATGTCGATTTAACTCATTGTGCCCAGGACATTCATGTTCACGTTAACAATTAGGTATTGCTGTGCATGTTTATAGTCGCTGACCTATTTAAGCCTGTAGTAAGAGATTAGTTAAAACCCAGCAATTTCCACAGATTTTGTGTAAGCTGAGTTTAAAATTTGGGGTAGTGTTTTTTTTCCGCTGCCATTCCGAGTGTACAGTTTTATAAAGGAACGTAAGGGTGCATTGCATGCACCGTGTCAGTACAGGGTGAGTAAAAAAAAACCGAACCCAAATGCTGGGACTATTGTTGTATTGAAGTTCTGCAAGTTGCACTTTCAAAATCTAGGCTATGAAAGCCCCATTCATAAGCTTGCTTTTAGTATAAGAATCATTCAAATCACTTATGCACTTTTCAAGTTACAGAATTTTCAACACAACCACCGTTTTAAACTTTTCTCAACTGATCACAAAAAGGTGTTGCGTTCTTTCAGGATAATGAAAACACGCATCCCTATGTGATTCCTTTTCGTTTTGCTGAAAGAACACTGAACTTAGGCGCGGATCCGGGAGGGGGATCAAAACCTTGTCAATTTTTTTTCAACGAAATTCCTAAAAAATAAAGCGAACCCCCCTCCCCCCGCTCTGACACCCCCCAAAAATATACTGGTATTCTGTCGGCCTGTTCAAAATACGGACAGATACGGCTTAGATATACAATGTACATGTATATTTGTACACCATTCTGTAATCAAGTGTTAATAATCGTCGAATTTGAACAGCGCCCCCTATGGAAATATGGTACCAGCCCCCTCCCCCCTCCAGTTTTTGATTTTACGGAGGCAAAGTGTCCGGAGAAAAAATTGTCTACATTTCAGGAATTTTTGCTGCTGAACCCCCCCCCCCCTCCTCAAAAATTCCTGGATACGCCCCTGCGACTTCGGGAAGGCATTGGATTCCACCGGACAGTCATGTTTGCCGCCATACGAAGCTATGGAATCCCTAAGAGGATGGTGAATGCCCTTGTTGTTTTTCTGTTGTTCTTTCTGTAGTTCTTCTTTCTTTGTTTCAGCGCCTTGTATCCTTTGGCAATTTGGCGCTCTATAAATCCAGTTTTTATTATTATTATTAAGATCCTTCACTTGGATTTATATTCCCAAAGCGCTGTGACAGCCAGTGGTAGGATCTCTTATGCCTTCCATGCCACCACGCGGCGTTCTGCAGGAGATGTCATTGCCCCAATCCTGTTTGTCATTTTGGTGGGTTATCTGATAAAAGAAGCAACGGAAAATGGAGATCTGGATTACGCGGATGATATCGCACTCCCACCTATACAAAAACCAGATTAAATGTCAGATTAAATGTCAGATTTGTGGAGCTGTAACAGTGAAGTGACAGCAACTGCCTATTTGAGTTTGGTGATAGGTGGTATTTCATTTAACATTCAAGTGATTCACTGTTGACCTTTGACGCTTTTCTTAATAAGGGACGGCACCACTTACAACTTTCTTAAAGATATATTCGGCTTGCTTTTTGGAGTTTTACCCTGAAAAAATAGATGTTTTCTTCAAATTGCTAGTTTCTAAGTTAGCTGAATACAATGTATACATTATGAACGAGACATCCAACGAAAAAAAATTCACCTGACGTTTAGTTATTGAATTGTGTTCATATTGCAGAATTCGAGTTGTTTGCTGCATGACAATAGGTCGGCTCTCGCAGGGCGGCTTATTTTGTGCACAAAATGGAAAGCCCATTTTCAGAGGGTTGCAGACACCCCGAATCGGAGAATTGTGTTTTTCCCTTTAAAGCTAAACATACAGATCGAACATTCTTATGGAAAAAAAATATTTTTTTTTCGTAGCGGATTGGGACCCCGCACGGTGTAAGATGCACACTGACGTTTGTTTTGCCTCTGCAAGAGTTATTATCATTAAAGGTGTAATCAACGCCTATTATATGCTTTCTAATAACTAGCCCTTCACCAAATAATTATCTCATTCTTAAATATGAAAATCTTTTTCAGTGTACGATAAGCTAAATCAGTTTATGAAGAAATGTCCCTTAAAATACTCAAAGTAAATGTGATTAAATCACGTTCTTGTTTGTGTTTAAATTGTTTTATACGGGGCTACACCCCTTTGAACGAACCACAACTGACACTTAAGAAATCCCATTTTGGCAGATGTCTCCGTCGCTTCTAGATATTCCACACTGCAAACCTTTTGCACTCGAATTTTGATTAGGCCAAATAAAAAAAAACATGTTTAGCGTCCTGCCTTTTTGAAAAAAGGAGGCCCTTCCCCCCCCCTTCCAAAATGGCCGCCCAACTGGGCTATTTTTCAAGATGGCTGGCAGATTTTTTTTTTTAAATAGCTGCGACATGGACTCAGAAATGACATACCAGCTTGATATGGGCTAGATGCAACAGACAAAGAGGCCAGAATGATGTCACTTTTTAAAATTTATATTTTGTTCATGTTTAAAAAGAAAATAACAGGCGGCCTGCAAAAAGGAAGCGGGCGGGGGCGCTAAACATGTTTTTTTTTTTATTTGGCCTAAAATCCGACTGGGCTCCCAGAGTATAAGCACAATTCTTCCGAAAGAAATGTTGTATAAACATGTTATTCCTCCAAAAATCACTCAAAAACAGTATTGTTCACATTACAAAAACAAGGTGGTACATAGTTTATTAGTTATGATTACAAACATAATTTCTGATAAAACCGTGTGCCCATGGGCGTCGCCAGGATTTTTTCTAGAGGGGGGCAAAATTTTTTGACCAAAAATGCTTGTATTTCTCAACACATTTTCGATTTATCAGTTTTAGAGGGGGCAGGGACATTTTGCCCCCCCCCCCCCCCCCCAACTCATTAAATTTACACCACTTTGTCTTCGCGCCTCTTTTTTTTTTTTTTTTTTTTTTTTTTGCGTCTTTTTTTTTTTTTTTTTGCTTTTCCAGGGGGGGGGGGGTGCAAGTGCCCCCCTTGCCCCCCCCCCCTCGCGACGCCCATGCGTGTGCCGTACAAAAATACAAATTCATCTATTCACAAAATAAAACATTTGTTTGGCACTTTGGTTAAAATTGGATACAGGTAAATCCCCAAGACAGCTGTTTCCGAGTGACTGCCAGATGTATCTTTCCATTCACAAAAAGAAATTGACTTTTTTTTAACAAAGGTAATTTCTGAAGTGCGTAAAGCCGGTTCTTTTGTGTTTGCTCCTATGGCATTTGAGTTCCAGCAGCAATTGGTGAAGACTTAAAAGCGGGAATGTACAGTGCTGCGCTTCACCGCAACAAAATACGCTTGTCGAACTCCGAGTTACAGTCTTTTGAAACAATAACTGGTAACAGCTCATTTTGGCAGAACGTTCATCAACAGCCCCCCCCCCCTACCAAAGTATAAACACTGTTTAAAAACATCAAAGTATGACTTACAAAAATACACTAATTCAGGCCGAGTAAAAAGAATCCAAACCCAAAAAATATGTTTCATAATGTATTGAGCAATTTCAGTTTTTTTTCATCTAAAAGTATTTTTTTTTTATCCAAAAGTAGCTTATGAAATTGGCTTTTCAGTCATTATTATTTTTGTTGCAACATTTTTTTTTTTTTAAATATGAAATATAATTTTTGGGGTTTTGGTTCCGCTTTTTTGTTTGACTCATCCTGTATAATAAACAAGGAGTTTCATTACACATATATTCAAAGGACCGAGTATGTTTTTCCCTCCATTTTTTGGAGATTTCGGATACGTATGTTTGTCAAAATATTTAGGAGATAAGGAAAAACATCTTCAAAAAATTCCTGAGATCAACATTGAGGACATAATCGCTTAACGTTAAGGCCACAGAATACGGGTTTGAGGAATTAATAATGAAACCTTTCTAAAATTAATTGCTTGGTTAACTGTACCCATTTTAATGCAGGGAAAGTATGTACATGCAGTAATGCAAGTGATACTGAAAAAGGATTGATATTTTGACTGTACTACATTGTATCACATTGGTGTGCTGGAATAACCATGGTCTAATTTACTATGCACAAAGTAAGTGACCCTGATGACTTAAAGGAAACATGCAAGAGGGTTTTTATGACTCAAATACATTTAAAACAGCTTTCTTGCCATGCAACTATGACATTCCACCTCCTTTGTAGCAGTAAAAGGGAGAAATTTCAACATTTTAGTTTTTATGCTAATGAAAATTTCCATATGCATGAGCCAAATCGTGATGCCATTCAAGGCAGAACAGTAGTGTCTCCATAGCTTTGTGTATATATTAAACTTTTCTTCGTTTTCTTGGAGTAAGTTCCACTTTTTACTTGTTTATCATGTTAAACAGCTTGTTTGGACAATTATGGTGGTGGCCAATATTTCTTTAAAACTTTTTTGTGGGAATTTTGAAGGACTAATTTTTGTACTGTTCATATGCACTTTTGACAAGGAGTACCTTGTGTGACAAAAGCAAGATAGCACCCTCCTACATCATGAAAGGATTTGCTAATAATTGAAAAACTGCCATTTTCTTGTCACTTTCAATACAAACAAGTAGGCCTATTAAGATCCTGTTGTATGTATTGTTGCAACACATTCTAATGTGCATGAAAACGGTTACGTTTTGATAGTCCGAAGTCCCATTGGTCTGAAGTCCCATTGGTCCGACGTCCCATTTAATACCGTGTATATTTCCACTGGTATGGGTTGACTGGCCCTAACCCTAATCCTATCCTATTGGGCTTCAGACCAATGGGACGTCGGACCAATGGGACGTCGGACCAATGGGACTTCGGACCAATGGAACTTCGGACCAATGGGACGTTGGACCAATGGGACATCGGACCAATGGGACGTCGGACCAATGGTACTTCGGACTATAGAGACGTCCCCCATGAAAACATGATGAGCTGAATTACTACGTAAAATATCCGGTCTCTTTTGAAGAAATGATGCATGCAAGAACTTCGGGACTTCGGACCAATGGGACGTTTTTACCAATAAACGTATAGAGTAATGGGCCATCGGACCAATGGTACTTCGGACCAATGGTACTTCGGACCAATGGGACGTTGGACCAATGGGACATCGGACCAATGGGACGTCGGACCAATGGTACTTCGGACTATAGAGACGTCCCCCATGAAAACATGATGAGCTGAATTACTACGTAAAATATCCGGTCTCTTTTGAAGAAATGATGCATGCAAGAACTGCAGGATATTTCAATAAACAAAACCCTAATAATTGAGAATGTTGTAGAATTTGGTACTAATTTTGGAGAATATTGAAGAATTTGCTCAAAATTTAATAGTTTCCGTAGAATGTCTTTAGATTTGGGGGATTTTCTCAAAATGTCCTTATTTTTTTTCATTTCCTTTGAAATTCGTTCGAAATAAATTTGTTTCCTTAAAATGGGGAATTTCCTCGAAGATGGAAGCAGTGTAGCCTACATTACGTTATCAGCTCCATCGCGTAATAAATGTACAGGTACTACACGTAGGCCTACAAAATTACAATGTATGAAGGCCTGTTTACTATGGCAAAATAACGTGCGTTTTCACAGTAGGAGTACGCCTACTTCCGCGTTGTTATCAGCTTTATCAATATCACGTTCATGTTCACACTACTCACCTCCGAATTGGCCGCACAACACCGATTGTGGCGCTTATATCACCTTCGACGGATTCTCGAATGAAATATTACACAAGTTTTGCACGATTCGTAGACTTGACTCAAGTCGGAATTGCCTTAAGTCGGTATCTTAATTTTTAAAAAGTAGCAAAAATCACTTAGTTTACGTCTTTCCAGAAGCCCATCAAGCAGTGACAAGGTACACTTCAGCGCACGTTCCACTTCAGTGCCGTAAAACAATGCGCACACACTGTATGCACATTGTACAATACGCGTATTATACGTACATGTGTGTGCATGTATTTCAAAGCATGTGCATACATGTGGTGCAAAAGTTAGCATCACTTGAAAATAACATGTACATGTACGTTTTTAACATGATGGTCCGGATTCGACGCATGAGGGGCGCGTTATGTACTTAAGTATGCGATATGCGCTGTGAGTGGATTAACTATTATAGGCTCAGACCGAGCGCAACCCAGACTTGGCCAAGTCTACATGATTCGGGGCCAAGTTGCAAACCCATGGAGGAAACAAGCTGATCTCTTGTGGCCCACGAAATCAAAACATGATGTACCGTGTGCATACAGGTACGTAGGTGAGGGTCAAGGATAGGCTCGAATGACCTCATCGAGCTTGCGCGCTCAAATAGCTACGGAGGGCGCTTTTTGGATTAAATTGGGACACCACTACTGTTCTGTCCACCATCAAAAAAAGACTGATATTGAGTAGGCCACAATAAGGTCCATTTCAGTTATTTTATGGCAGGTTATTGTGGTGTGAGCTTACATTGAGTTACGTGTCCTCCAAATCTCGCCAAACGCAGGAAATATTTTTTTTCTAACTTCAGAAAAATTCAAAGAAAAAAGAAATCCGCTGAAAATAAACCCAACCGTTAAACCCACAAAGGCACGCCAACTCAGTGCTGACGCCCATAGTAAACTGAACCAGACAAAACTTGCTATCTACAAAGTAACAACTTAGCCCTGGAGTCTATTTTTAGGAACTTCCGGGGCGCGCACCACATGTAACAAAAGAACTGGGTCAGCGTTCTCCAATGTAAAACAACGTGATGTCGGATAGAGTCCTCTGCCTCTGGCGGCGGCTTGGGGCAATAAAAATAACAGAAGTGATATACAAACTGTCTGTGAATACTTTTAACAGAAGGCATGACTGGTTATAGGCTGAATACTTATTAGAATGTTTGGTAATTTTTTAGAAAGATTTGTTTAATAGGGAAAACTTCTATGTGGATTGCATTTTAACAATGATAATCAGTAATGAAGCCGTCATTGCCAACGGCGCAAATGAGTCAACTGCTGAGCAAGCCTTCCATTTTTGGGTTAAAGTTGCATTCCCCGTGCTAGCTGCTTTCAAGTTTCATCCCGAAAAATATATTCCCTTTCTAAACTGCATTCTTCTTTTTTTGCTACAAATTTTGAATGACATCGAACTTTTACTTCACAATTTCGAATTACCTGCAGCTGCCAGGCAACTTAATGCAGGCTGCGAATATTTTTCCCCCAAACGACATCGTACAATATCAAAGAGGGCACGCTCTCTCTGCGTTATGCACAATCATGATGTCCAGGGCTTTAGAGAATAAGTTATATATCTAAAGAACAATCTTGTTTTAAATCACTGACATGATTCGCAGCTGATTCGTGGACTGGTTGGAAGTATCCTGACTTCAGATAGAACAAGGCATCAGAAAATGGGAAACGGAGTGGTTTGGGAAAAAAATTCGTGGGCAGGATGGTTATTGTTCCCGCAATCAGTGTTGATTATCAACAGGAATCCAGTCTGAATTCTTGCAAAGCAGATTTGTTGTGCATAAAACAAAATCCCATTTTTTTCAGAGTGTTTAAGGCGTCCATCAAAAGAGGAAAATAAAAGTGGGGTTTCTTTTGGTTGGAAAAAGAAATCAAATTTGTTGCAAAGCACGTGGATCGCAATTTTAAAGGACACTTTATAAGATATGTTTATTTGTTCACGACTGCTCTTACACTCTGTATACACACCTTTTGCGGACGTTGAAGAAACCATTTTTGTTGCATTGGCGATTGGTCACCGCTGTTCCCGAGACACACTACGTGTATAATTATCGTACACGTACACTGTATGAGAACAACACGAAAAACGTATTCGTACTCCATCATTTATCGTCTTTTCTCGGGAACGGTAAAACATTAGGTTGGTTTCCTTTCAACCAGATGTTTGAAACAGGCTAAGTAAACAATCCAAAACATAAAATGTTGGGGGATTTTAGGACCTATAGTGCCCCTTTAAGTAAAAACGACCGATCGATCGATAAGGATTCAACATGGGCGTGGCCAGGAATTTTCTAGAGGGGAAAAGCACATTTCCCCCCCCCAAAAAAAAATCCCTGTACTTTTCCAGCATATTCTCGATTTATCATTTTTCGAGGGTGGGCAGGGACAATTACCCCTCCCCCCCCAACCCATTAAATTAACAGCAATATGACTTCGTGCCCTTTTTCTTTCTCCCCCCTTTTGTGTTTTTGTTTTTTGCTTTTCCGGGGGGGGGGGGGTGGCGCCCCTTCCCCCTCGCGACGCCTCTGAGGATCAATTAATCGAGAGCAAACGAAAATAAATTCCTTACGAACGACAAATGACTTTGTTACCTATCTACCATCAATTCCTCAATTAAAAAGTAAAAGCTTAAACAATTTGAAACTAGTTAAGCCTTAAAAACTACCTATTAAAATTAAGCAGAAAGCGTATATAATGCTGCCATACAGCTATAGCTGAACATAACAGCCAGATTTTTCCCACCGCTAAATTATGTGCTACATTTGAAATTAAACAGAAAAGTATAGAAACACATTAAACGTGTTTCTAAATTTGATGTGTTTCCAAATACACAGGAAGCCATAGCCCAGGTTGGACGAAGTCTTCATTGCATTACGACTGTACACAACGAGAAGTCCAACCTGGGCTAAGGCAGTCATGTAAAATTACAATAATTGCTGTCATGATGTACACTTCTATTACAATGCAATAAACACAGCCATATGGACAACCAGGTTTTACAATCCGCTGGAATATGCTTCGTTTGAAATTAAGCTTTTAAAAACGTTACATCTGTAAAATAATGTGCAAGCACAAGCAGCCATAAGAAAAACACATTGTAAAAAACAAGGACAAATCAGTCAGGCACGTAGACTTAGTCTTTGTATCGTTACGCAGTAAACACAGCAAGGTGGAAAACCGGATTTTCAAACCGATAGATTGTGTACTGTGGTACATTTACAATTAATTAAAACATAAAGAGTACAGAAACACATTTGCAAATGTACAAGCAGCCGTACAAAAACAAATGACAACATGCAAAGAACAATTAAAGAACAGTACTCAGGCGAACTCTTCTTAGTATCATTATAATGCAGTAAAACAACTATATGGGTGCATGGACAACCAGATTTTTCAAATTGGGGTATTATGCGCTACATTTGAAAGTAAACATAAGGGTATAGAAAAAACATTTGAACTTGTTATACCACGGTAATAGATTGTGAATTTGTATTGGTCGAGAGTGGATCACGTGACACGCCACAAAAACCCGCGATATACGCCGTGGTTCGTGAGTGATGTACCCCACGGGCAGCCTCGACTCCATGGGCGCGTTACGTGCGCGTTTCTTCACTATCCCCTGGCCGTGATGAACACGTGCTATATCATGCACGTCACCTCACGTGCGAATTTTTTTTTTTCAAAACAGCGCAATGCCTGTACGATATGGATTATGGAAACTTCGTTTTTTCGCCCCCAAAAGCACGACTCGAGGCGAACATGTAATATCAATCATTGCTTAATTGATAACGCGACTTCGAAACCTCATGTTTGAAAGGATTAATTGATTCTTATTTAAAAAACAAAACAAAGAAACTTTCAACATTTTAAGCACTGCGTCGCGCGTTAGATACATTGACTGCAGTCCACTATTTGGTACATTTAAAAGATCGCGAAACGAGGTTGCCATTCTGGGTACATGACCTTGATCTTTCCCAGGCGCGGATCCAGGGGAGGGCCGCGGGGGCACGTGCCCCCCGTCAAATTTGAGTCCCAAAAAAAAAGGAATAGAAAGGGGAAAAAGAGGGGAGATGAGGGAAGGAGGAGGGAACCTCCTTACAAAAATACCGGCGCCGATTTTAAACATGAGTCTGCAAACATTGCGTTCTCGACTCGAGAAGCTTCGAAATAAACCGCGATCCCATCGTACGCACCTCGTATCGTACTACAGTAGTAGTACGTACGTATGTACGTATTACCCTGCATATACCGTTATTAAATGCGATTCATACGAACGTATATACACGATTTATTCTCTACGAACATGCAGCTTTATGTGCGCGACAAACACACGTTGCGCAGTGCTCTTTGGACCACACCATTGGTCAAGGGTGTGTTTTAGTAAAAACAATTTGCCAGCAGTTCCACGCGCTTTTGAATTACAAATTATACTTTTTTCACGGAGTCCAAAACATGTCCTTGTTTTAAATTGACTTCTTCAACGTCACGTCATCATATAATTTTCGTAAAGACTTTATTCGAGAAACGATGTAAAACCCTGAAAAAATTGAAACACCCCTGAAGGTCATGGATCCGTCCATAAAACGTTTTTTAACGAAGAAAGTTGAGATCCAAAAGTTGGGTTTTGACGTTACTACGCGTTGCAGAAAATATAAATCTGATAAGTTTGGTACATAAAAGAGATTTGTTTGTCTGAGGACAAAAACAATCAGCAGTTATTGCCCAAAGGCAAGTTTTAGCACTCGAGACATGCTCTTGCAAGCTAGACGGAACGCAAGTGTGTTGCTTTTTGAATGGCAAGCGAGATAAATTTGATCGTAGTTCGCCGGTGGCGACGCGGGCCGGCATCCGTGCCGGACCGGGAGGTATACACCTATTCCCGATGTCTATATCTCAATGTTATCATCAACAATTATTTACATATCTAAATGACGAATCCACCTTCAAAATTGTACCATGTGGAAATTGCAATCATGGCGCCGAAAGACCCGATGTCTATTATAATGTAAAGACCAGACGCAGTGTCTCACACAATATTTGTCTTGCTGCACCGCCGATCTGCCGATGGTTTATTTACAAATACATGCACATGCAATAGGCCCTATTCTTGAAATTGAAACTGGACTGAATTAAAAGAACATTTCTTTAAAATGTTTGGGCATTTTACATCATGCAAAAAAAAGAGGGAGAAACTTGGATGACCGTACGATTAATTTCTGTAGTCATGAGATAAAACCGAGCTGTGAAGTTACAATGCAGGGTAATTGCTCCTCTGTTTTAGTTAGATTAAATTACACTAATTTTAAACTTGAATTCAATTAACATGTTCAAGCGGTTTCTTCTTGTTGATAAACTGAAAATTTCAACTTGAAACAAAACATTAGAAAGCATCCTTACACCAGTTTACAAACTAAGTTTTTACAATTCCTTTTTCAAAAAATATAATGCACGAAGACATGCAGACGAAAATACATGGTATCAAGTGAAGAACAGAAGAAACTGAGAAGGCTTGTAAAAGCAAGATTATATTTTAATCAATGAAAAAATCTTATAATCTTAAAACAATTTACTTAAATAACTCCGGAGAAGAGGGGCCAGGAATTGCCTCAGATTGCACCACAGAGCATCTAGAATCCAAAATTTCCCGGGGCCCTTAAGCGGGCCCCGGACCCCACGCCGAAAGATGATCGCGCTCCGCATTGGTCTTCGGAAAGATGCCCTAAACTCATCCTTGCAAGATACAATTTCTTTTTCAAAAATAAGCACGGAAATAACTATGCAGACGAAAATGTTTGGTTATACAAGTGAAGAACAGAAGAAACTGAAAAGGCTTGTAAACGCAAGAGTATATTATAAACCAATGAAAAACATCCTTATAATCTTAAAACGTTTTACTCAAATAACTCAGGGTAAAAGGGGCAAGGAATCCCCTCAGAATACACCACAGAGCATCTAGAATTCTAAATTTTCCGGGGCCCTTAAGCGGGCCCCGGACCCCACGCCGTAAGAAGGCGTGATCCGCCCTCGCATTAGTCCTCGGAGCAAATGCCACAACACATCGTTGCAACAGTTTACAAAACGAAGTCAATACAATTCCTTTTCCAAAATAAAAAGGAAGAAAATATAAAGACGTAAAATGGTTTTCGACTTTCAAGCACACAGTAACTTAAAAATTGTAAAAGAAAGAGTATGTTTTACAAAAATTCTTAAAATCTTAAACACTTTTGCTCAACTAATTCAGGGGAAAGGAGCCAGGAATCGCCTCAGATTGCACCACAGAGCATCTAGAATCCAAAATTTCCCGGGGCCCTTAAGCGGGCCCCGGACCCCACGCCGTAAGGGCTTCGCGCTCCGCGCTCGCATTAGTTCTCGGAGCAAATAATTGTGCTCCAACAGTGTGCCCCCCGTCAAAAAAAATCCTGGATCAGCGCCTGTTTCCCGCTGTTGAAAATGTCGTTGGTTTCCCCCGCGTTGTATTATATTAGTGTGACCTTGGGTACGAAGTTGTAGCTGCGCTGGTACTACCGTGGTACCTAAATTGATGTATGTTCCTGAGAGATGTGCCACGGGGGACAGTGACGTACTATTTCTGCTACGACCGCCATTGTTGTTTACATCGTTCGTCACTGTTCGTCTGCTCTTTTGCCAATTTCGCCGTAGTCATTTTTCACCGTACTGACGTCGGCAGATGACAACAGGTGGCCTCCAAAGAAGAGGTTTCTCTCTTGTTCCAAAGTCGAGGTCAGAAATTTAATTTTTGAACTGGACAGCATCAGCCCAAAGAAAAATACGGAAAATTCTGTGCGAATAGTTCGCCAACTCTGCACTGCAACAGGAAGAGACCCACAGTTTTAGACGTTAATACCAGTGACAGAATTGGACAGCTGTAATCTATATTACCGTGGTATAACAAAACAATTGTTACAGCAGGCATCCATTGTATAATGTACAAGCAGCCACACACAATTACAATGCAACATGTAAAAAAAGAAGAAATTGTGCTTCATTTGAAATTGAACATTAAAAGCTTATACATATAGAAACACCTTTGCAAATTCACAAACATGCAAAATACAACGCAACATGCAAATATAAAAATTATTGAATCGTGTAGGCCTGAACTTCTTCTTTGTATAATTAATACGAGGTAAAAACCAAACAATTAGGTGCTGGACAACCAGACTTTTCAAACCGCTAGAATATGCTTCATTTGAAATACAACATATTTAAAAGCGTAAAGACACATCTGCAAATGTACAGGCTGCATGCCGTACCAACAAATGCATTGATTATACCAAGAAATGTAATATTCGGGCATGTAAACTTCCTCTCAGTACATGTTTCATTCATTATTGCATACTAAACACGGCTAAATCGACACCCAAATTTTAAACAGATAATATGCTACATTTGAAATTAAACATAACGGATTATAGAAACACCTTTGTAGATATACAAACAGCCGTACAGACACAAATGACAACATGCAAAGAAAAATTACTCAGGCATCTAAACCCCTTTTTGTATAATTATAATGCAGTAAACACATCTATGTGCCCAACAAATGCAACATTAAGAAAACAAATGATTCTTCTTCAATACAATTATATATTACATTAAAGCCTGACTATTTCTCAATCCACTCCTTTTCTTACCCCACTCCAGTTGGGTACCTAGATCAAGAAATACAATCAATTAAGTGAAAGGGTGTCAATTGCACTTGGGCCACTCTCACATGTAATGTCACCAACTTCAATGCCTATTCCATGCTTAACCCAGATTCAGCATGTTCAGGTGAGAGTGGCCCAAGTAAAGTTTACACCTTTTCACAAAATTAATTGTATTTCTGGATCTAGGGACGAAATGAAGCGGGGTAAAAAGGAGTGGTCAGTCAGGCTTTAATGCAATATATTAATTATATTGAAGAAAAAAGAACCACATTAAACAGATTTAATTATTTTTGAATGTTGCCCTTTTTGCACAATCTGTAGGTGCATGGACACTGACAACGAGATTTTTGAAACCGCTAATGTGCTACATTTGATATAAAACACAAAATAGTTTATATAGAAAAACATTTGTACATGCACAAGCTGCCATACAAAAAACAAATGGCAGCATGCTCAAAAAAAAATATTCAGGCATGTATACTGCCTGTCTGAATCATAATGAGGCGGTAAACATAGCCGGATTATGTGCTTCTCTGCAAAACCGCTAACATATTTTAAGGGAAAACAAATGTCATATTCTATATATTCGCAACACTACTTGTGACGACATGTTGTCTGCACTGTTATTTAATGTTATAAAACGAACTTATAATCATTAATCAACAAACTTGACACAGTGCCTACTATTGCTCAAATCAAACTGTAGCGTCTGTAGATAACAAGACATTACAAAAACCATATCCATTCAGGTACTAGTTTAATATGCCTATTATTTTACACATGGAATAGGGCCTATTCTAAATGTAATATCAAAATGCCATTACTCTAAATGTTGATTTTTTCAATTTTTTTTATCCTTTGGCCTGCCTGTATATTTCAGAAATCATCTTTGAAAGAAGAAAAAAATACATCGTTTGAAATGTCATGATACAATTCAATAAAATTCATATTAATAGGGTCTACATTTGATAATACAATTTGAGAGAATGTAGTTTTACGGCTAACTTCACAATCGACTTAAATTGTTGATGTCACTAAGTCAGTAAGTCACGGTATACATAAACATAGCAATTGAATTAGAACATTGAAAGAGCCAAACATTTTGTTTTATACATTTAAAACAATACCAAAATTCTATGGGATGTGTTGATTATCAATTACACTGTGTTTGACCATATTTGTTGCAAATAGTAGACCGGCCAGACTTGTAAAAGGTCGCGAATTTGTTCTCTGAATATTAATTTATAAATAGCGTTCAATACAATCATTTAGAGGTTAAAGGTCTAAACGATGGTTAATTTGGTCGAGTTATGAGTTTACTTGTAACCCAATTTCGAAACATCGAAACCCAGACTTCCAATGAAAAACTAAACCAGTTGGATGTGTCAATTCATCAACTTCAGTGCAACAAAGTTTAGTTCAATCGGAAAAGGATGAGCCAATTATTAAAGGCATTTAAAAAAAATCTTCAGCAGGATTTTGTCGAAGGAACTAAATCTCACTACTAAACTACTTGGGCCCAACTCCTAGGATAACCACGATGATTATACAAAGAACGTACTGTTTAGGAAAAGCGAGGCATATGCGTTTATAACTGAAATTTAACAGGCTTGAAATGGCCCTCTGTGGGAAAAAAATGACCCATATATAGTTACAGCATCTAATTTATAGAGTAACAAATGTAGTAAGTGTTTTATTGATGTTTACACACCATTCTTTTGGAAAGAGATATATTACATTTCTTTAAAATGCGTCATGATATTATTGTCAGATGATTTATTTAAAAAGAAGATGCCAAGCAAGTGTAGTTTAAGGGGAATATACAACACTTGCAAACATTGAAAAACAAAGCTACCAAATGTTTACGAAATACCTTACTAGAATGTTGGTAAATGACAGTCTAAAGCATGCTGTTAAATTATGGCGCCTGTTGTGAATTTATTTTCAAGAAAAGTTGTATTTTTGTATACATTTCCAACGATGGTCGGCCGACCACTGCTAGAAAAACTTTTAAGTTTTTCTAGTTAAAACTATTTTTCAACTACATCTCCAAATTTACTATTTTTTTCAGTGAAATTTTGTTTGCTATTGGCTACATGTTCATGAACGGGTGCAAGCCAGCTAGACTGTTTCCCGTACCTTACAATTTTCTGGCATCTATAACTTGATCCATTTCACCTTTAGTGCTGTCAGGGAGCCAGACTACTTGAACATTTTTGTTTTTCTTGGTTAATCTAGTATTTTTGAACACAAAACTTCAAACATGTCAGTGTCGCAATACTTGGTCTATTTGTCACCCCTCAAATAGTCCATTTCTAAAAATTACAGCAAAAGCCAATATGTATGTTCAAAAAAGTTTAAAGCCCGTCCTTAGGAAAGTAAAAAACAAAACATTAAAACTAGAAGAACAATCCGAATATACAAGCATACAATAATTAAGCATTTCCTTTACTTATGCAACAAATCTCCCAATTGTGCTATTAACCTCGTTACATAGGCTTATTGTATAAAATTATTTCGAATAAAATAGCTCTTTTTTTAGCAACAAAACCCCCCAAAATCGAAGGTAAAGAAATATTCCTCAATTACAAGCAGCCTGATATTAATTCACCTTGTATATACATTGGGGTGTGGGGGCGGGGGGCCTCTGGGAAGAGGCAGTACCTTTGTTCTCTGCCAGCTGCATCCTACTACTGATGGACAGAAACACTGGTCCTCATCCATCTCCTACATCTGGCTTCAAGTGCCACACCCCGGAAATCTGTCTCAGCTGACGGACTAAACGACGTGAGGGGGTGAATGGTGATGTTAACACTGCATCACTGGACAAATGTCTGCAACATGCAGTCAATGGTCAGGATGAAAGTGCATACATAGTGTTAACCAGCCATGTGTTGGAGACCAGGGTGCACCACTTCTTATTCGTGGACTGCGGCCTAACAAATATGGTTCTAGTAGCAGGGAAGGTGGGTCTATATTGTCTTGTCCGGCAACCTGGGCGCTGTTGCTGTGATGTCATTTCAGAAAAGTCGCTGTTTAGTTTAGGGGTTTTCCGTTCAAATTGTGAGCCTGAACATTTCTTATTGAAACTCTTTGTGAGAACAGTTTGCTCATTGGTTTACTGCCATGTACTGACAACACAACCATCACCAAAGTGAAGACATATCCAAACTTCTGTCAACTTGTGGTGCTGAAATGACACCACACTTTTGCTCATGAATATGGAAATTCGAATTAGCATTAAAAAACACCAAAAGGCACCAAAACACCTTTGAGAATGTCAAGGCAAAAATTGAAAATATGGTAAAATGGGACAAAAGAGCATATTTCCATTAACAAAATAAATTTCAATGGCCCTTTAGCACAGAGTTGTAATCAAGCCGATCACAAATCAATCTTAATGAGGTTACAAGTGACGGCAGAAACAATAGATGATTTTTTGTCACAGTTCATTTGAAAAACTGGTCATTTGATTTGGAACAGCAGTACTTGTGATTAATGTTTAAGTAATTAACTGACAAGAACTTCTGCAATTCCGTTGCTAACTGAGTAATCAATGATGAACATCGGAAATATTAAAGCACATGAGATACGGATGCTGGAAATCTCACCTAGCCTTTGAACTTCTGTGCCAGATCAGATCGTCCAGCCTTCTCCAAGGCCCCGGCTAAGATGCTTTCATCCAACCATCCACACCGCTGCCTCCACTTCACAAGCATCGCAAACATCTGATTACTGACGGGAAGTGGGTTGTCTTCTTTAATCTGGAACAGCTTTGATTCAGTGAAGCCTAACTCTGTTGCCAGTGTCTCCCATTCCGGTCCCAATTCCTCGGCAAGCCGACGAAAGCGTTTCTGGTCATCTATTTCGGACTGAAAACGAATGATTTATGTTTTACTTATTCGCGAATAACTTGCATACATGGAAAGCAAGCCTAGTCATGAAAGATATCCAAAAAATGT
The DNA here is from genome assembly GCF_015706575.1 of Patiria miniata. Classification (NCBI taxonomy): domain Eukaryota; kingdom Metazoa; phylum Echinodermata; class Asteroidea; order Valvatida; family Asterinidae; genus Patiria; species Patiria miniata. The sequence continues at coordinate 11,544,763 of NW_024037068.1, forward strand.
TAAAGATGTTAATGTATCATTAACAATATGCAAATATTCTCGATTATTTCTCCACCCTGGAATGTTTCTGTAAGAGGCCACGCTCAAAAAGGAAATCTGTTCACAGCTATGCACAATCGAATGAACCACGAAAATAAATAACATTGTAATGTTCAAAATAGTATTGCGAATCAAACGAATGCGATGTTTTAATAAGGTGTCGAAAGTATTTTTCCCCTAACAAAATCACAAAATGCAAAATTCAGCATTTCTACCGCAACAAATTAATTGTAGCTTTGGCCTGTGGTTGTGATTTTGAACGTCTTGGATACAATCACGACCCTGCAATTGTGCTTTGACTTTTGTTGGGAAAAAGAACTTACACCAAGTTGATGCGGTGTCAATTTGCCGACGCAACAGTTTGAATCAGGTGCACATCGCGGAGGTATTCCAAAGACGCGTTTGACACTGTTTGTTCCGTTCATTATTTGGTGTCCCATACCTAAAACAGTTAAAAGAAGATACTTTATTAAAAAAAAACTTAGTTGACTGAATGTCCACAAACGCTGAAGTAAGATTCGAGGTTTGTCTCGGGGGACGTAGATGGTATAAATTGATACTTATTATATTATCCAATGTTATTTCCTGGGACTTATTGTCTCCATTTCAAAAATATTCCAGTGGCAAAAATCTGAGAGGAAGTAGCTACTGTTTTTTTTCCCTTCGAAAATCAAGTGAATAAACTAACTATTTGCCAGTCGTACCTGATGGTTCTTCCCAGGCACGGCAGACTTCATTCCTCACAATATCCGCTATTTCACTCGAAAACGTCTCGATCAGATGCTGAACTGCAAGCTTGTCTGGAATATGATTTGCTCGACAGACTGCAAAGTAGACTTTGATCGTCTCCTTTGCGGGACTTTCTTGACAAGCGATGTCGTTTGACCGAAGACCCTCCCCAAGTAGGTCCCGGGCAAGTTTTGTCCACTTGTGGCCGTCCTTTTCGGCATCTAGTTTTTCGCAAAGCATCTGGAACAATGCCTCTGACAAGCCTCCGAAGTCGCCGTCCGTAAGTCCCTGCACCCTCTTTGTCAATGCCGTTCTCACCTTTTAGACGGACCAAATAAATTACTTCTTAGTTTCAATACAAGACAAGTCTTGTGTTTCATTAGTCTTGACACTAATAGAATATTGTTCAATTCTATTGTGCACCTCACAACAGTAGAATATGCTTGGTCTTTTTTCTTCTGCAAAATGGGGTTTGCTGTTTCACTTACCTTGCAAATCGAGCCTGTTTCTGAAGTTGTATCCTGAAAAAGGGAAAATAGCAATTTTTTATTGTAATTAAGCTCCTCTATACGTAACACATCTGTACGAACTTTAAAATACAGTGACTTAAAATTAACAATAGTACTTATAATTCATGTTAAGTTACCCTTAAGGAGACATGTTTTTCGTCATAAGTCTTACCTGAGGGAGACACCAGACAATAGGGAGACATTTCAATTTGGGTGGGGGTGCCATGGGGCCCCTATCAAATGTGCGTGCCCCCGGTACCCCCGCCCAATTTAAAATCTTGAATGAAACAAAATAATACATTATTTGCCACCAGTGCTTCCCCCTGAAAACCAATTGTGCACCCAAGGTGCCCCCCCCCCCAAGAAGTTTAACCCTCTTTTTACTCCACGGGTAACATTTTGCATTTCTTTTCCATGAAAGGGAGAAAGTTTGAGCCGGACTATACTAAAGATAAAAAAAAAAAAAAATACTTGTCTTACTTTCCTGCAGGTGTAACAAGGATCTTAAACCTACCATGTTTAAAAAGAATGAAAACAAAATGATTTGTCCATATCGAAGATAACCGTTTTGATGTTATCAAATGTGAATTTGATTAGGAGTATAGTTATTATGTAAGTCTTGTCACTCACTTGCTTTGGTCTGATCGACAATCGAATTCTATCTTCAGTCGAAGCTGTATCGGATTCCGACATTGACTGGTATACGACTCCGTCAGCCCCAGGAAGCAGCTGCCTTGGGTTGCTCTCTGCACGAGTCATTTGTCTTCTCAGGTCAAAGGTCAAAGAGTTCTTTTGGAACTGCCAAAGTCTGGACTTGCTTATCTTTTGTTTCTAACAATGCGGAAAAAGACAAAGACGTGGAGTCATTTCTCGTGCACTAAAAATGTTGAGTTTGAAAATCTAGTTTCAAAATGCTTCTCTTTTCACCAGAATTAATTTCCTGGGCAAAAATTCGGACTTAATATCCCTTACATGAAATACTTCAATTTGCGACGAATCAAAACACCTTGGAAATTCCTAGTTTTTGAGTAAAATCCATATAACTATTTCGTGATAACCTTGTGGAGACGTATTCATCTATAGAAATTGCCTGTGCAAGGGCAAATCCAGCCAAAACAATTTTGGTCTCCCAAAAGGTGGGTCAAAAAATTACGGCGTGAGGTTCGGGGCCCGCTTAAGGGCCCCGAATTTTTTTTGGATCGTAGATGCTCTGTGGTGCGATCTGAGGCAATTTCTGACCACTTTAACCAGTGTTGTTTGAGGAACAGATGGTGGTGTACTCATTGCCTGCATTTATTGCGACGTCACATACAAAAAAATGTGTTTTTTTTGGGGGGGGGGGGGAGACATGGCCCCCTTTGGGCCCCCTGGATCCACCCTTGTGCCTGTGGAGACGTATAATCTTTTGTTCCCTACTATATCCATGTCTCCACAAGGTAGCGTGTACCAGATCACTCTTGCGCCAATGCCTGCATAACAAATTCGATTTATTGTGTGAAAACATCCCCTTGAAGGAGAACTAAAATGAGGTCACCGTTCTACATCCGATTCCACTTTTAGAGACCAATACCTGTGAAGTATTTTCTCCCAATTCCCAGCCGGTCTCGATGTTCTCAAGCTCAACGATCACACCTCCGTGACTGTAATGGACTAACATGTCTCTGTAAGCATCCAACAGCTTGGATTCAAGCTCCTTCTCCATGTCGAAAATTTTCTGTTAAGGGATAATAACAAAAGAATCACGGGAGTTGAAAACGCAGAGAGTCATGCATGAAGGACAGTAAATATTCTCTTAAAAAAATATGGTTTTCACCAACTTCATGACTTGTTCTTGGCTGCATTTAGCCGATAATTTCGTTCTATAATACGACATAAAAATATTAATTTCCACAAAAATACATTTTTCCGAAGGACTTTCATCTCTGGGAAATCTAATGAACAGTTTACGTCTGAAAATTTAAATATATTCCATACCAAAATGATAATCTATTATGGTAGCGAGTATTTCTTCACTGCGAAACAGCGGTTTCTGATTAAACACGTGCCCATCGGTATTACTTTTACAGGCTTAGTCGTGTTGAGATAATATATTTTCACATTACCTGCTTAGCAACTGGGTCATCGTTCCAAAGGTGTATCCGCATGGCATACGAGTTATCAGATTCGGTACATGACCCTCCGAACGCGCCAACCTGCACCGCTTTACTACTGGTAGAGGATGGCTCGCCAACCACAGCTGCTCCAGTAAAATGCTTCATCAGGAGAACGACCTTCTTGTTTTCAGTTGACACCACGATGCCATCTTCCTCGCCGCCGAGAGGATGCCAGGCATTGGACGCCGTATCAACGTCCTTGCAGATCTCGGCGTGAAGCCTCCAGCTGGAGTTCTCGCTGGCGTGATGCGGGAACTGAAGCACCACGCTGTCTAAAAACGTCAGACCTGGCGGGCCGCACTGGATCACGGGTGAGAGAGCAACCTGCGGAGGATGGATCCCGTCCACAGGTGGCGCATTAGGGTTGACATAGATGTACACCTGCTGTAGTGAATCTTTGGGAAGAGCGCCACGAGGGATGTACAGGTGGACATTGTACTTGTCCAAGGACAGGCTTCCACCATCATGGTCGAAGTAACCGATTGCAATGTACGGCGACTGAAAGGTGTTCTCCTTCAGTGTGTCTGTGCTGCATTCTTTGGCAAATTTGTTGTGTTCCTCAAGGATCATTTTTAGGTGTGTTGGCGGAGTGGAAGGACTGCCTGTAAACAAAATCAGGACGCAAGTTACACTGTAAAGAAAACATTGGTTAAAGTCAATGCAAACCATCAAGAAAATGACTTGATTGGGTGATGAAGTGGGTCTTGTTCATGGTTTTACATACAAATTTGCTGCCTATACACTGCATGAAAGTTCACACATACACACCACGTATGTTCATAGCCTATTGCTGGTGTATTCACCTGGGGGGGGGGGGGGACTTACCGCACATGTGCAGTGTGAGACATCCACTAGTCTTCGCATGTTGGCGACATTTTACCAACATATTCTGGCGCTATGGTGGCATAAAATGTTTAAAATTACCATTATGTGAGTTTCCCCAAAGTTACACCCCGAAAAGATATACTCAAAATAAGTTTCCAATAAAACTCACCATATAATCAACTGGGCTACATTTCTTTAAAAGGAATATTCATTGCTTTCTTTTTACCATGCAAATTGACCGTGAATTATACTGAAGAAGAGCAAATCAATAATTGTGAATAAAAAAATTGTAGCTCCCTATTTATCACCTGGAAGGGAGCATTGACATTGCTGGCTGCACTTCCATAGGTCTCCCATATTCTTAAAAACTCAGATTTTTAGGGAAAACAAAATAAACATCTGAATCAACGACAATCACTGCTTGCGAAAAGACTCCAAAATCATTTGAATACGGAGCATCAATAGACCTATTGAAACAAAAATTAAAGTAAGAAAAGACTGATTATGTCATGCCGCATTTAAGCCTTATTAAGGGACAAAGGCTGATGTCGTCGAGTGCATACCTGGGCACAATAGGTACACTTCTGCCACAGATAAACCTAACCCCCAAATGCCTCTAAACCTGTTTTCCAGAAATGGGGAAACGTGTGGACGTGGGCACACAACGTCGCTGCCACCTGGTTTATGTGGACCTCTTTGTTCGGAAGTCCACACAGCGTATGTAATGCTTGTACACACGCACATACACACACTTTTACGTTACTTACCAAGTGTGGACATTCCCTTGGTTTCGTGTAGTTAGGAAAAACCAGTGAAAAAAAAACACATTTTTTGCAAACAGTGAAAACTCTTTCAACCCAATTTTTTTCTGTGATCCCCTTTAGTGTTTCTCTTCATTTTGCCACGGATAAACCTAATTCGAAAATGCCTCTTAACCTGTTTTTCAGAAATGGGGAAACACTGTGTGGACTTGCCGAAGTCCACACAACGTCGCCTCTACCTCTTTTGTTCGGAAGTCCACTCAGTGAATGTAATGCCTACCCACGTTTCTTTATGGTGTAAATTGAGAATTTTCTATTGTTCCTCTTCCCTTTTCCTTTGTTTATACTAACTTTTTTGCAACAGCTCTCATTGGTTTTGCACACGTTTTCTAATTGAGGTCGTCCTCGATTTGGTTCCTGTCCTCAATAATGATAATGCAGGTGTGTGTCCTCGATTTACACCATAAACACGCACGCACACACAATTACTATAGTTCTCTATTCAATTTAAATGAATACATTCGATGAATAACAAACCATTAGTGACGTTGCTTTTTAACATATATTAGTAAATACCTAAGACAATTCACCCATTCCCATTGGTCGAGAGCCCGTCACGCCATAATTGGCCGGTCTTAAACGGATGATAAAGTCTTGGGTGGCTGGTCTTAAACACTTTTCCAGTTTCACATGAAATTTGGACTCCTATGAAATCCAGTACCTTTTATCGTTTTATAAACCTTTACAGCTGCACGCCATCTCCATAAAAGGAGTTGTTTAAGACTTACTTCAGAGCTGGACACTCCATTGTATATATAGGGGTGTTTAAAAAAGAGAGAAGAAAACTTGTTGAACAAAATCGTTGAAAATTGTTAAATTTTTGACGTGTTTTGACTTTGGGACTGAAATGTTTTGATTTTTTGACCGAAAAGGTATTTATGAATGGGAATAAATATGTGCTTGGTCGGTATTAAATATTATGTTTAAGACGTTGGCTCGGGTAGTTATCAGCAACTTGACTCCAAACATAGTGTTTAACACCTCCCAAGCACACAATTATTCCCTTAATAAACTGCATAAATACTAATAAGCCATTTGCGAGTTAAATTTGAATAAAATCTGGAACGCTGACTTAATACAATGCTTTGCACGTTTTAACCTAGCATTCTCCCGACCAAAGAGACTGTTACTATATCTCGTGATTCGGGGCAAGCCTTATGCTAGCAACCCCCAGCTCCGGCATGGTCTGGTGTCTTTGTGCCATTCTCACCCATTGTAAACGATGTATTGGCGCTGAGCGTCTCTTACGTAACTATGCAAGAGCTTGCCCCGAATCTTGTGATGGGCAACAGTGTCTTTGGTCTGGAGAATTCAAAGTTAAAATGTGCCAAGCATTCTGAGCAAGTCATTGTACCAGACGTTTTTCAAATGTAAATCCCAAAGGGTATAGGTTACTCGCAAATGGCTTATTGAGCTTGAGTCAACATTATCCATGGATGGTTCATGCCTATATACACACCTTCGGCATTACTTGCTCCTTCATGAGATGAGTGTAAAACCGCTGATGTCTTTGCCTTAGCTAAATCAAACCTGGCTTCCTGGAAATGACAAATGAGGGACTTAGAGCTACATGATTAATAAACAAAATAGAAACTTGAGGTTTGCGTTAACAAACGCAGGGAAATGGGGCGCTGTTGGACTTTGTCTAATGCGTTTGAAATTATGTTTTTTGCCCCCAAAACCCGCACGAAACAAGAAAAGTATAAAATTCATTTACCCCAGCTTTTATGCATTTATGAACCTGAAGAAATGCATTAAGGATTCGATAGGTTTCAAGTCAATTTTTAAACGTTGTTTCTGGTTTGATAACATCATCAGTTTAAATTATGCATAACTAATACTGATATAGTTCAGATAGGTTATGCAACATAAAGTTAAAAGAGCTCCTAGATGTAAATGAGCGAACGTGTCTGTGTAAGTAGTAATTGCACCTGACTTCCGGTTTGGTGACGTTATAGTACATGCATTAGGATGCGCGTCGTGAAGCTGAAGTCATTGTTTTGACAACAACGATCCCCAATATGTACCGGACGATAGATTTCCATTCAAAATACAAACAGTGATCATTTAATAAGTCTATCTTCAATAACTTCCGGTCTATTGATGTCATCATTCGAAAACTTTGCGAAGTAATTTGTTATTATCCAAACAATGTTTATGGGCAAAATGTGACATTTTTTTTTAATGAAAAAAAAATAACTTTCTTGGATTTGCAGCCAGAAGGCGTCCCTTCGGAGGATGGGTTTCTTGTAACATTTTGTTTTGATTTTACCATTTCTCATTACAAATTAACATATAGATTTGGATATAGTCTTTGGAATGTTTGACCGTACTTATATGCTATGATACGGTAGCTGTAGCTAAGAGCGGAATGAACGATGACCACGACGAATACAAAGACACACTGGTAATGACTATGAGCTCAGCTTGATGGAAAACTATCTTATTTCCAAAAACTCAATTAAAACTTGGTCTAGTATAATTACAGAATTAGGAGACGGAAGACAGAATATCGTAGATAAAAACTGGCCAGAGCTTCGGGCTAAATCAGCTTATGACAATGCCTCTGGTTTCCCAGGGAGATGGAGAACTCAATGAAAGTGAGAAAATGCGGACATTTTATACAATTTCAGAGGACAAACTTTGAGTGAAAATAGGAGATGATGTCATATAAGGAAAACATGCCTTATATGATATCATTTCTGAGTATTAAGATAGACTGACCATGGACTGACGTAATGGTCAGTCTGGAGGAGTACCCTTATGAGGTAATTTTCCCCTGTATAAGGGTGCAATCACAGTCTTGGTATGCTGTGGGTGTATTGCTGGAAAAGAGTGACGTGAAGACCTTGGGGTGTAATGTGGAACACCTGTTGTGAGAGTGGTAGTATAGGTGCTCAGGGAGAGTCCAAATTTCGGTCTTACATTACTGAGTAAAATGCCTCCGCTTTCAAGTTAAATTAATTTATCATTGCACTTCCGGTAATCCCCCAAATGTTCTTATGATTGGAATCCCCCTGAATTTCATATTGGCATAAACATTAAAGTTGGCAACAGCATCAACCGTGACACAGAGGTGTGCATACAAGTGTAATGTCATGATGACATCAGGTATCAAATTACAAGCGATTTAGTTCGTTTCTTTTCAATCATAACTCATGAACGAAACGAAACATCATGTTTATACTCTACGGCATTGAGTACGATGAGCAGGGAAAAGAGTAGGATGAGCAGGGAAAAGAGTAGGATGAGCAGGGAAAAGAGTAGGATGAGCAGGGAAAAGAGTAGGATGAGCAGGGAAAGAGTAGGATGAGCACGGAATAGAGTAGGATGATGTTTTAATGAGAAATGACGTCAATAAAGCAATAATGTTATAACGTATGTACTTTCTTCAGTTGTATATTTCTCAGTAATAAAATTAGTGCTTGAACACGCCCTCTAAATAACCCCCGTAAAATGGTCGTAAATGAAACAGTCATCCTCGATTTTGTAAACAAATCTGGCACGGAGGTACAACTAGGGTTCGGTGCATTCCTATACAGACAGCGTTAAAGGGGCACCGTTTTTCCCGTCGAATGCCAATCCCCCCCACCCCCTCAACACCCCCCCCCCCAAAGTGGTTTCTCACACGTCCGCAAAAAGACGATCACGTTACGATGGAATTTTTAACTATGGATAGGCTATAGCTTGGTTTTGGGGTCGTTCTAGTCCTAAATATTACAAAATGCACAGTTGTAAAGGATGGTTGTGCTATTCCGATACACTAGCTCAATCGGGCACTTTCCAGGCCGTAATTCCCTTTAAAACCACATGCCTGCACGTTTTGTTATGGCTTTAAACCACTGAATCCATTCCTTATTGTACGCGCATCTGCAGACTATAGAGCCTAATCGATAATTTAGCCGTCACGGATTAAGAAAACTTGAGCGCTAGGCTGATCGGACGGCCGTAATGTATACAGTAGTGTGCATGTGTACTAGCAATTGCTCAGGTTGATACCAAAACCTTCCCTTTTCTACGATCACCGCGCACAGACATATATTTTTACTTGGATGATTCTGGTGGCAGTGTAGAAGAGTGCCATTGGTATTGTATCGATTAACAAGAGGAATATAGGCGCACGGACGGAGTTATTTATTTGCTCCATGATCGGTGCGATCATCGAGGGGTGATTGACCACCGGTCTCCGTACAGAAACATGGATTATGGATCGTGGATTTATCATATACCCCCATGGCCGACACAGGCTGTACCCTGCAAGTATGCTGCGGTGAGTGTTTGTTTATAAATTGGAAAACGCAACGTGCACAATACCCATAAACCCAATAAAAATGACTTTAAAATAATTCTTCAAATAGACAATCGTACTTGTTTCAGTCTGATCAACGCAAAATTCACTTTTGCCATCTATCACTGCTTTCTGCTGTCGAGCATTCGGAAATCCAATTACTTTTTGTATCGATCGGATTAACTTCGTAACAATACTAGTGCGCTGACTTGGCACGCGCCCTCTCCCGTCTATTGTTGGGGGATTATATAACACCACAGCTGTTCGTTCACAGGGCCTAACGTATGAAACTCATATTTGGGCTAAGATCCAAATGTACCATAAAAATATATATTTTTCCATACCTTAAATTAAGCAATCTTTCCCATAGAATAGGTCAAACTGTACCCGGTCCCTTATACCCACACCTATTCCCTATTCATCCCATCCATTCATTAGGTCAAACTGTGCCCAGAATTTCATAACTTCATTAATTCATATTTATATCTACATTTTTCCATATTTACATATTTATGTGACCTTTACATATTTCTATGCCAAAGGTCAAATTGTGTTAGGAAGACTACCTCAACTACTAATAACTAAAGATTTGCAGTTATAAACACAAAAGTGATTGGAAAAACAACTGTTTCATTAGGCATTGCCCAGTTAAGTTGTGAATATTTTTCGTCAGAAAAAAATTTAAATTGTTTGAGTACAACCATTTGTTTTGTTTGAAAAAAAAAATCACCTTTAGGTGACAGATGTCAGTATAATTTGTTTTCACGTCATCAATTAAAATGTGCAAAGTGAATACTGATTTAGTTCATAAATGATACATGTGAAGTGAAAAGAACCTTTGAAAATTTCGAAATTATAATGAATGTTATGTCTTAACAACAACATCCCAAGATCAACATTGTACCGAATATCATTATTTATGCTACGCAATAGTAATTACACAGGGATCTATATAATGATGGATTTCAATTAAAAAATAAAAAGACAAAAACAAAAAATCCCGACAAGAACTCCCGGTTTGATAACGTCACGACTCTGAAACCGTGCAAATTCATTTGCGGTGTCCCCCCAAAAAAATTCAGGGGCAATTTCGTATTTTTTTTACGAAAGGTTTTTAAATTTTAAAAAGCTTACTGTCTTTGATGTGCCGTAAGAGGGCGCCCTCTCGGGTATGACGTTATCGTGGTTTTTCTTGTGTTTGGCATTCCTCACTAAACACTTCTTTTATTTATATGTTTGTAGTAAAATGCTTCTATTTTTGAGTTAAATACTTATTGTCATTTCGGTAACACCGGAGGTGAAACCCAATGGTTTTGTGCACGTAAATAAGAAATGTTGCTCAAGGCACCATCTAACAACTTACGAGTTTTTTTCGTGAGTTTTAAATGACATAAAATGGTCATATTTTAACACAAGTGGCTTGTAATTTGATACCTGATGATGTCATCTTGACATCAGAGTGTAATATGCACCACTTGGGATCAGGGTAGTTGTATGTTGAAAAGTCATAACATAAAACGTTTAGAATTATCGTCCTGAAAAAAGAAAGAAGAATCTAGATAATTTGCGTTTGTTTAGTCACAAACGCAGATTGATCGGGCTCGCAACTTTTTTTATTGGACATTGTCCAGTTACTAAAGTTGTGAATGTTTATGTCAGAACAAAACAAGAATCACGTGATTTAGCTTTTTCCAGTGGAACAATTTCGTTTAATTTGAAAATGAAATGCATCTTGTGGGGTTCGATAAATCTAAGAACAAATCTTATTTACCATTGCAGCCGTGTGGTTGCTAAGGCAAAGCGTCTGCCGTTGTTAGGTAAAGCTAATCCGATTACGTACTTAGACGTTAAAGCAGAGCAGTGGATTTCACGCACCACAATAACATGGTCTTTTGAACGTTGTGTTTCTCAGAAAATATGCAGAGTATGATTGAAAAGTTAAATTATAACGGAAGAAGAAATTCTTCATGTCAGTGAAAAATCGCTGTCATCGATGCTGAAACGTCAATACTGGTTACTGGTATAGCTGACCTTCGAGTCTGGAAGAAATCATTAGAAGATGTTTGTGCAAGTAAAGGCATAAACCTATTTGTACAAGCCACGATAAAACCAAAACAACCGAACCAAAATTGTATCAATGTGAGTACGTCTGGAATTGTATACAATGGGAAAGGCGCAGGTGCGCCTGTCTGGAAATGTAGCAATTTGGGAATGCGCACCCTTTGATATCTCCAGCGCTCAGCGTGGGAACGTGCGCTGGCTAGCCCACAATTGTCACGTGACAAGCGGGCGAACAACCGCTAGTAAACAATCGGCCACTTGTTCCAAGAAGTTTCTCCCTGTTCGTACGCTCTCGATATCGCTCTGCAAATATTCGGTGCAATAAAGGCGGTAGTTGCTCTGAAGAGGAATATTGCCTGAATTCGTTCAGCGGCCTATGGGAGACTGAACTAACGGGGGCCGGACAAGTCAAACTGCGCTGATTCCAGCATCGTCAACGGGAGAGATGGGGAAACGAAAAGCAGCGAAACCGAAAGAAGCACCGAAAGCGAAAAGAGGTCGACCTCGAAATAAGACAGCGACACCGACCACACAGGCAACTGGCCCAGGCACGAGCACACCGACTGACGCTCCAGCACCCTCAACTCATCAGCTATTGGCCGACGAATCACAGCCACCAAGCCAGCCAAGCGCCATCGGTGGACAGCAATGCCAGCAGCAGGCACCAACCCTTCAGCGGCCACTACAAATACAGCCTGGAGGTCTTACTGCACCGGGGGTCGTATACTCATCGGCTCCGCAAGCAGCTCAGCAGCAGGAGGTGCAGTACATGCAGTCAACAGGAGTGGCCACGACACAGAGACCGGGTGAGCTCCAAACGACTTCAGTAAACCCCATAACTACCCCAGCCCAAATAGGTTATCCAGCCGCATCCTTTCCCTCCCTCGTTCCGAGTCCAACCGCCCTACTAAGCGCAATACCTGCCGTGATCGAGCCCCTAAAGTCTCAAGCGGCGGCTGCGCTGGGGACCTCTCCCCTATCACCCCAAGGTGAAATACTTGGGGCATTGGTATCACAAAGCACCAAGGAAAAAATAGGGAAGGGGGAATATGTAAACCTCAGTACACTAGTAAAAAACCCAGGGGTAACAGCGCCCAGCCCCGCGTTAGACGAGCTTACACTAGTCCAAGTTGGCCAACAATTAAACCTTAAATCCTCCACACCGACGAAAAATAAGATTTACTCCATAGAAGTATGGACCAATGCGTTTCTCGTGTATGCAACTATCTACCTGCAAACTAACCCAGGGTGCGCACAAGAAATATTGAAGTACTGCCACACTATTCGCTCAGCGGAGACGCGATACTCCGGATATGGGTGGCGAGAGTACGATATTGAATTCAGATCGAAGCATGTAGGGCAGAGCAAGCCGTGGGCAGCTATCGATGGGGAACTATGGTTAATGCATGTAGTTGGGGGCGGGCCATTGCGATCTACGGGCACTAGTTCAACCGTCAGCAAACATTCCAGCGAAGGAAACGCCCGGACGGGCCGTTTCAATCCGCTAAACCACGCACGGGTTCCTTTCGTGGAAGTAGTACTAGGCAGCCAGGCGGAAACCAGCCCGATGCCGGTATCTGCTATGAAGCCAACTTTGGCACCGGGAAATGTACCAGGCCCAACTGCCGCTTCATCCACAAATGCATTGCATGTGGAGCTACTGACCATGGGAAAGTCACATGCCCAAAACTTCACTCCACTACAGGTAGCCGCGTCCCAAAAACGAAACAGTAAATTGTTAGATGTCGTTGACTGCCCACGAAATACATCCCTGTCAACTTTAGCTCCGACCCCGATAATAGTTCCTAACCTAATAAGCATGCTTGAAAGTTACCCCAATAAAGAAGCAGCGCAATTATTGAAAACAGGATTCACTAAGGGTTTTAGTCTCGAATACGCGGGACCCCGCATGCCAGTAGACTTACCTAACCTGAAGTCGGTTGAAATCAATGCAAAAATCGCACTAGAAAAAGTAACAAAAGAAGTCCGGTTAGGTCGCTATGCCGGTCCATTTCACGCACGGCCCCTTACGAGGTTACGGTCAAACCCGCTAGGACTCGTACCAAAGAAAGTTCCCGGGGAATACAGACTCATAAATCACCTGTCCTACCCACCAGGTTTCTCAATAAACGAATTTATTCCAGATTCGGTATGCCGAGTTGAATATACACATTTTGACGAAGCCACAGACCTGGTGGCTAAAATGGGGGTAGGGGCGGAGATGGCAAAAACAGACATAAAGTCTGCTTTTAGATTACTCCCGATCTGCGTTCGGGACTTTGATTTTCTAGGGATCAAGTTCCAAGGAGAATACTACATTGATAAATGTATGCCTATGGGGGTTAGATGCGCACCGGCATACTTTGAGGCGTTCTCATCGTTTATAGAGTACTGCGTGCGTTCAAACCTAAAGACCGACAGAATAATTCATTACATGGATGATTTCCTTTGCGTCGGAGCACCGCAAGCGGCAGATAAAACATCATGCCTTTCACTGGTTCGGGAGTTCAAAGCAGTGTGTCGGTTTCTGGGAGTCCCCCTTGCAGTCGAGAAAGGTGAAGGACCAACAACAAAACTCACGGCTAATGCAAGTACGAATTCCTATGGACAAACTAGTAGAGACACAGCACAAAATACGTAAGGCGCTCACGAGACGGTCGTTTTGCCGCAAGGAGATACAGTCCATGGTAGGACTCTTAAATTTTCTTTGTAGGGCAGTAAAACCAGGTAGGGCATTTCTACGCCGACTCACGGACATGACAAAAAGCAACTCTGAAACAGGCCAACCAATCACCCTAAGCGAAGGCGCTATCCTGGATTTGACAATGTGGCAATCATTCCTTGAATACTGTAATGGGGTTTCAATAATCCGCCATCGGAGCTCGCCTATGGACGCGGATGCCACTCTATTCACAGACGCGAGTGGGGAAATCGGATATGGCGCGTATTTCCAGGGTAGGTGGTTTAACGGCAAGTGGCCAAAACACGTGAAGGAAGGCGGTTACTCTATCGCCTGGAAAGAAATGCTGCCAATTGTAGCGGCAGTGATAGTATGGGGCAGCGATATGGCAGGAAACGCGTCACAGTTCACACTGATAACATGGCCGTCAAATGCATTATAAATAGCCAAACATCTAGCTGCCAAAAGATCATGCAGCTGGTCCGTGCGTTCGTCTCAGAATGTCTCAAAAAAGACATCACCTGTAAAGCAGTGTACATTAATACCAAAGAAAATAACATCGCCGATTCACTTTCTCGATTTCAGATCCACCGATTTCGAGCTCATGCCCCCACAGCCGACCAACCCGCCCTCCCCAAGGTTGGAGGTTGACGGGAATACAAGTAGTTAACTTACAATAGCCAAGTGCACGTGAAGGTTATTGGATATCAGTTGGTTTGGGCTTGACACGTAATTTTACTTAGTATAAATAATGGTTGGTTGGTTTGGGCTTGACACATTTTCCGAATGGGTCCCAGTTAGTGGAACATTGGTTGGTTGGTTTGGGCTTGATACACGTACATGAATGCATTTCCACACTAGGACCAAACGGAAAGAATAATGGTTGGTTGGTTTGGGGCTTGACACATCATTTCCCCGTATGGGGGCGAGTAGTTGGTTGAATATTGATTGGTTGGTTTGGGCTTGATAGTCAACTACATGCTATATTAGGACCAAGAGGGAAGAATAAAGGTTGGTTGGTTTGGGCTTGACACATCATTTCCCCGAATGCGGTCCTTAGTTGGCTGAATATTGGTTGGTTGGTTTGGGCTTGATACATAACTACATTCTATCTTAGGACCAAGAGGGAATGATATTGGTTGGTTGGTTTAGGCTTGACACATCATTTCCCCGAATGCGGTCCGTATAGTTGGCTGAATATTGGTTGGTTGGTTTGGGCTTGATACATAACTACATTCTATCCTAGGACCAATAGGGAAGAATATTTATTGGTTGGCTTGGGCTTGACACATCATCTCCCCGAATGGGTCCTACTCAGTTGAATATTGGTTGTTTGGTTTGGGCTTGATATATTAATACCCTTCCAAACTAGGACCAAAAAGGAGAAAAATTGGCTGGTTGGCTTGGGCTTAACATAATTGCCCTGACGAGGTCCTATATATTGAAACATTGGTTAGTTGTAGACATGTACTTTTCTTTCTACAACCACCCAGATAATTTAAGTTGAGTAATAGGATTATGTTAAGTAAACCCTTGCACACATAGCGGGGTTGTTTTTTCCTCTGTGCCAGGGCTTGGTCAGGTGGTCACGAAAGTTGACCAGTTACCTTCGCCAGGCCTTGTCACGGGGTGCCCCGGGACGCCGGGGGAGGCATCGAGACCCCGGGGACCACGGGGCTCTCGGCCTCGGCGGAGTAACCATCCGCCGAATGGGGCGGCTGACCCAACCTCTCTCAGTCCCGGGAATAACCAGGGTAATACTCGGGGGAACTAGTTTTGCATGGGTTCATATATAATAAGCCCCCTAGTTGGGGGAAAAGACCTGTTTGTTGCTTGAATTTACAAGTTTGCAGTTTACTCCTTTTGAGTTCGAGACCAGTTATATATATATGTGTGTTTAGAACAAGCTACTTGCTTGACAAGCATTATAATGAGAGATATGCTATCTAATTTGTGATCATGATTTAGGATGTAAGTTGCTAATGATTATGAACAAATTGATTGGATGGACATGATCATGATTCAGGATGTACATGTAAGTTGATAATGATTATGGACAAATTAATTGGATGTACAATTAAGGCGTCCGACAGGGAGAAATAAAGAGCTTGGAGGCAAGGGCAAAGAATTCTTGGATCGTGTGTCTTTGTACAAAACTTCCCCACATCTCTGTATTTATATCTATTTCTAAGAATTTCTCAAAATTGTTATTTAAGGAGCAGTTGAACACTTATATCATCTCAGTATATTCCGAATTTCACCTTTAATGAGTATGTTTTTGACATGCCTTTATTTGAACACGAATAATTTATAAACCATTTTGAAAGTCAAATTAATAATAACCAGGAATAAATTTAGGATTCAAAGCTTTAAAATGATATAAATAATGGCGGTACGTGTTTCCGCGGCGACGCTAGAGACTTGCAAAAACAAATGTTGCGGGTATTTTAGGACGCGCTGTAGAGCTGAATTCAGGGAACCGCGGTGGTGTTTTTCTTTCCAACCGTGATCGGGTTCAAACGGCACCGAGCGCCGACACATAGGTCTGCTTTTTGGTCAGTGTTTAAACTAAACATGCGTTCGTGGTAATTGGTAACTGGCATTTCAAAACTGGCATTTTCAACTGGCATTATCAATAGTACGATATGACGCTTACCGAATTAGCCTGAGAATGAGTCGTGTATTCTTCCCATGGAATGATGTTTCTGCTGTCACTCGTTGGATCGGTGATTCTACAATATGCTGATTACAGAGGTATATGTGTGAGTTCTAAGCACTGTTCACAGGCGGATCTAGCTTTTAGAAAACGGGGGTGGGTGGGGGGGGGGTGAGTCTGAGGCAATTCAAGAATTCATGTAGAAACTTTAGCATTCCGATTGTTATTTTTAGATCCGCTTCTGCTTGCAGTAAAATGAACTTACAGGTCTCAATTTGTATTTGTTTTATGAATACAATCAATTG
This sequence comes from Patiria miniata, assembly GCF_015706575.1. Taxonomy (NCBI): domain Eukaryota; kingdom Metazoa; phylum Echinodermata; class Asteroidea; order Valvatida; family Asterinidae; genus Patiria; species Patiria miniata. Next base: position 11,561,829 of record NW_024037068.1, read on the forward strand.
AAAGCGAATGTTTTCTTCAAATGAATGAATGTATAGAGGCAGCTATTTACTGCGTTTTAGTGTCAGCATATTGATGTTGATTGCTATAATCACAATAATCATTCTCTGAATCTATAAATAAAATGAGACGGATACAAACAAAGAGCTAATAAAAGCACCAGGTATAAATTAAAGGAGATTAAGCTCGATTTAGGCTAGATGAAATTATTTTCACTCTACCACTCTTGAACTAGGAGTACTTGGTTGTTAGAAATGGCAACTCAGTCGATATACTATTTCTAATTCTAAGAGTAAGAGCGTATTAAAAATAATAATAAAGCTGTGGCCAGCAACTAACCTTGCGTATTAAGTTCAGCATGCACAATTCGAACGGCTTCTTCCATGTCTAGACTACTGAAAACCTCGAGAAGACCCACAACCGCATCCTGATCGGGAACGTGATCCTCTCGCTTGAATGAGAAATATAACTTCAATACTTGTTTCGCTGGATTAGCCATTCCTCGGCGAAGCGTAGCAATCAACTTGGTTCCCTGGCCAAACAGCTCTTCAGCAAGACGCATCGTGTTGCTCCGGCCGCCACTTTCGTACTTCAGAAAGCGTGAAAACTTCTTCACTGTTTCCTTGGAGAGACCGCCGAGACCGCCATCAGTCTCTTTACCGGTGTTATCTGTTAAAGCCCCTTTTAGTTCTTCCTTTATTGTCACGGAAATTGAAAGAATCGGTAAAAAAGTAATGAGAAAAACCAATCGCAACATTTCATTTTCCAATGACGACAGCTTAGTCAACTTTTTTGAAACGCTTAATAAGATCTTACCCTGCAGGCAGCGCAAATCCCAGCATTCGACGATGGGTTCTATAATAATGTAAGGAGAAAACAACGAGGTTTATCTTGCGGAACGGAAGCTTTTCATTCAAAATTAAATGGTAACTTGAGATGATCAAACGTTTTTAAATAAAACTCTCTGTCTGCGGATGGTTGGAGAAACCCAAAGCCGCATAGCGTCCTCCCACCGGGAACGCATTGTAGAGTTTGTGCACAAAAGCAACCCATCCCAAACCGTGGCAGTTTTGTTTCCCAATAAGATGCAGACCTCAATGTTGTAAAATTGGGAGATCGGGTATACTGCTTCTGCATATTTTGACGGATTTCAAACTAAATTTTGTCAAAAGTATCAGTAGCCCAGCCCCAACATGTAACATGACGAAACTGGGGTCAAAGGTCATCATGTGATCACTGTGGTCAAAAGGCTGGTTCTTTTTTACTGCTCACAAAAATTACTTGGTACAATAACGTGACTCCTGCATGAATACGAGGGGTGCAGTGCACTAATTCAAGTGAGAATTTCTACGCAAGCTCTTTAGCATATAAAGTACCCCAACACCTTCTTTTGAAAACGGAGATCGTTTGGCTTTAAATACGGTGGAATTGTGTAATATAGCCAAGGATCAACTCCAAGGTTTTGGGGCTTCCATCTGAGGGTAGGCTTGATAAAATTACGGTTGAAAAACGGGTCCTGTTTGCATGAGAAAGTGGAAGGATGCCACTTGTAAAATGGCTACATGCAGGCTTGGGAACTATCACTTTTCGGGAGGTGATTTTGTTTTAGTGTGATTATTTAAAAATGTAATTGGCTAATCGTCCCAAAGTTGAAAAGAAATGAAAAGATGAAGGACAAGACAATAATATTTTGTTTGTTTGAGAAACCCCAGTGTTGTCGGCTTGCAAGTTATTCGGCCCTCAACTTTGTTGATTTTACACTGTTTTCAATGGAGCTTGAATTAGTTCAGTGCACGCTATACTCGGTGGCCAGCAGCTTCCGAGCTTTTTCTTATCGAGCTTGTTTGTAATGTTGTAGACAATGCTTCAGGCAAGATTATTGATTCCGAAGCGCAAAGCAATTTGACCTTTACTTCCGATGTACCGGAGTGCAATGAGACTTGAATAAAACTTGAAAACAAAAGCAAATTTACTTTATTATACATATTATGCAAATGATCAGTAAGGAATGTCAAACATAAAATAGGCCTGCTGACGTCATTACCTGAAAGGGCGCCCTCTAGCGTTATCAAACCGGAAGTTATAGTAGGGAGAATTTGAAAATGATCAGTATTTTCTTTCCTTTAAATTCAAATCCCTCATCTGATCCGTAACCAACGAGTATGATTGTACTTCATAGCACAAATGATGTCAGGTACAAATACAATGGGGACCTAGGGCTTCCAAGTGCTGTGACGTCATAAAACCGGAAGTTAGATGTTATTAATACTTACACGTACACACTACTTCTTATTTCCGTATTTTCAGAAGTTCTTTTCACACTCTAAGCACTCTAAACTGAACCAGTATTCACGTTGCACATTTTCATTTATGATGTCATCAAATGGAAATTACGTGTACCTGTTCATAAATTGTATACTGAAATGAATCATACCCCAAATGTTCAATGGATTTGTTTTAAATCAAAACAAATGGTACCACCGGTTAGCTAGGTTCCGACAAAAATAAATACTCACAACTTAACGGTGCAATGTGTAATGAAATTGTTTCTGGTCGATCACCCTGCGTTTTTAACTCTACAAACGCAAATCTCTTGTTTATAACGTATTCGTTATTCACAACACCGAAACGTCAAAATTCCCAAACTGTACAATCTTTATCGCCATTTTCCTCCACAAATATCAACAAGCTTCAGAAGAAGAGGCAAATTAATGGTTTAGCTCAATTTGTCTGTTTATGCTTATCAAAAGCGAGATGTCTTTACCAGAGGAATGGTAATAGAATAAAAACTTACCTGGTGGCACATCTGACATGATTCCTCTTCCTGACGCTCAGGGATTTCCGCTGATGGTGAACTTCTTCCCTGTTATAAAAACAAATCGTGGCAAAATAAAAACTATAAGTGACATGATTATGGATTTGACTTATTTTGTACTGTACTTTGCAGAAAAAAATTCATTTACGAGAAAAAAAATAAAAAGTGTGAAAAACACTCGATTCTGTGACGTTGGTATACATTATTAAATTTAATCACAGAGAACGTTGTATTTTTTCTTAAAGTGCTATTTCGCTTACTGTTTCGTCCGATTTTCATTTAAATGTTTGCCAAGGCATGGCGTTAAGTCTTTTTTAACGTTGGTTTCATGAAACGGAAAGTCGGACTGTTGAAACTTACTTGCTTTGGTCTGACGGAGAGACGAACTTTGTGTCCCTCCCAGCTTGAATCAGCCGAATCAGCTTTGAGTTGGTAAACAAAGCTATCGCATCCTGGTGGTGATTTGTCAGGCTGGTTTGAAACACTTGCTGTCGCTCCATCGTTGGTCTCCCGAGTGAGGTCAAAGGTCACAGAGTTTGTTGGAAATTGCCACACAGATGTCTTCAGGATTTTCTGTTCCTGAAAGATGAGTTTGTTTGTTATCCCAATAATTTTTGTGCTATCTGTGAGCTGATATGCGACGGCATTCCCTCGTCCCTATTTAGAACTAATATGTTAGCAAAGCGTGACGCCATGATGTTTCAGACCAAGTGTTTAGATTTTCTATTTGCGCGATATGACATAGTTTAACATTGGCCCCGTATACGTTTACATTTATCACGGCCTGTGTAATCAAAACATATCGATTTGATCTGCAAAACATCAAATTTGTAGCGACAGACATTACATTTCCTGAAAGATGATGCACTCTGTACGTTATGTTTGGCTTTAAATTGTGCAAAATGAGCAAGTAAACTTACAGGAATCAGAGAATCAAGAACTATTAAATTGGTAAATGCTACCTTTGGTGTCTTCTCTTCCATTTCCCAGCCAGTCTTAATGTTGTCAATGGTTGCGTTCACATCTCCCTGGTTGTAAAAGACTTGCAAGTCCCTATATGCGTCAAGTGGCGTAGAACCCAGGTCGTTTTCCATGGCAATGACTTTCTGTTTGTGGTCAAAATTACATGCATTATGAATGGTACTGTAACGGACAGTCTATGCACACTTTTGTTGTCATTGCTTTCTAGCACTAGTGCTCCGGCGGAGGGGTTCCGGCGGTGCGCACCTGACCTGGTTTTGGGTTTGGCTAGCGCGCGCTCCGGAAATAGGCTGCTTAAGTGGGGTTCTTTTGTTCACTTTCGCGGGTAGGGCTTGGCTCGATTCCAGGGTTGGGTAAAGTTGCTACATTTGTATTCATTTGTTCAGACTGTGTGCATGTCTATGCTGGGAATTGATCAGTTGCAGTTCTGGTAGCGCTGCGGCAAGTTGCCCGCAGAATCCGCTTGGCGAAATAAATGAGATCTTCCTTCAGAGTTAGATATCCCGTCTGTGTGTCCCCTTTTCTTGCGTTTTGCTGGACTTGGCGGACAAGAGCCCAGTAGGATCCCGCGACATTACAAACGACTTACCAACGGATACAGGGTGAGTCAAAAAGAGCGAAACCCAAACCCCAAAAACGTATTTCATATTTTAACAAAATATGTAGCACTAAACATAATGACGACTGGAAAGCCAATTTAATAAGCTACTCTTAGATGAAAAAAAAATACTCAAATTGCTCAATCCGTCCAAACAATATCACCATTGGAACGCAATGACCCTAAAACCTGTTTTTACTCACTGAATAGTTAAAGGCCTATACGTTCATATCCCGATGAAATTGATCACTGTCTTTGCACGAAATAGGTTTGTGATCATCAAACGCTAACTTGATTATATTGTGGAAACAGCATGACAATACGTTCAAAGTGAATGATATATTTTATATGCCGTGTTCAACTTTGCTAAATACCATCTCTTAAATCACTGAACCAAAACCGAAACTTAAAACCTAAGACTAAGAGAAATCATTTGCATATAGTTATACCTTCTCAGCAACTGGGTCATTGTTCCAAACGTGAATCCGTACAGCATAACGTGCATCGGAGGGATCGTAGAGGCTTCCAAATGCACCAGTCTTCATCATCTTAGCACTCGCCTCACACGGTATGCCATCCGCTACGAAAAGGTTGAAATGCTTCAAGAGAAGTACCATCTTGTTGTCTCGCCGAAGAACCATCGCACCATCCGTCTCTGCATCTAGTGCCTGCCAGATTTTGGGGGTTCCTTCATTACTATGGCACATACGAGTACTGAGATCCCATTCGTTGCTGGCGTGGTGGGGAAAGGAAAGCACCACGCTGTCCAAGAACTCCCGACCTGTGGGGCCGCACTGGATCATCGGTGACAGAGCGACATAGGGAGGATTTACTCCATCAACTGGCGGCGCACTCGGGTCGACAAAAACGTACACCTAATACACAAAAATATAACATATTGAAACTCAGTCCTAAACATACAGCACAAGCACTTCATCTAAGGTGCAGTCAGCAGATACCCATAGAACTGTATTGTCGAAGACATTGACAAAACTGGTCGAAAACAAATAGAGAATTAAAACACTGTCTGCTCGATGAACAGAACATAGGGGTTTTTCGCATTATTTTTTTCTAATGAGTTTAATATGCTTTTTTTTGTTTTGAACACGGTTCTGTGATTTATTAAGCTGCTCTTGTATAGGACTTTAATGCACCTTTAAGATAACGTATCGGTACCCATGATGACGTCATCATAACATCACTCAATTTGTGTCTGTAACGCCTGTCCATGTACATATCGAGTTCCAACCCAATCGGACTTACAGTTCTCTAGCTATAACATCTCAAAATATACACCGTTAAAATGATGTAACAAGACCACTGATGACGTCATCATGACACAACTTTTCTAGAGCCAACTTAACATAAGGGTCTTTGTCTGTGCCTAGCTTTAAGTCAATCTGATTGCATTTTATGTCAATTTTTTTATGTAGAATAATGTTAAAAGTTAAAAAAAAATAATAAAAATCAGATGATGACGTTACCATGACGTCTTTTCGAATTTTGCATATTAGTAATAGTATCTATCTACCATCAGGTTTCAAAACGATCGGACTTACCACTGTATGTGTTTTAAAAATTGCATTTTTGATGACGTCATCATGACGTCACACACTTTTCACGTTTTGTGCATACATGTATTCCCTAACAAACCCATAACAAAAAGGAATTTGGAGTTTAGCATGTTGCGTTCGTGAGATATGGCGCTGAGCTTCAAAATTCCAAATATATATATAAAATCACTTGATGACGTCATGATGACATGACCTCAATTTTCATCAGGGTCTATACCTATATACCAATTTTCAACCCATTTGGACTTTTAATCATGTGGATATACAATCGTAAATTATACACCTTTAAGATAACGTCCCATGACCTTTGATGACGTCATCATGACATCATTTGTCTAGGGCCAACTTAACCTTCGGGTTTTCGTCTGTGCCTAGTTTAACAGGGAATGTACAACATTTGCTTTTGCTGTAACTTTCAGAAATAAATGGTTTTAGAAGAATAGTATGTTATAGCAAATATTGTTACACTGACTTGTTTTACGTTTTTGCTGGAAAAACCAAGAAAACCAATCATGTTCTTGAAGTCTGCTTCCCTGACACCACTTAAGATGAAATGGAGCAATTTACAGATGTTGGGGATTATTAGGTCAGAGAATTAGTCTAGCTGGCTTGTACGCCCTCACAGGTGTGTAATCAATTGCAAAGAGAATGCGAAATAACTAAATATGAAATATTAGCAGCAGTTAAAAAAAAAAGCCAGTTTTCCTCCAGCGCTGGTCGGCCGACCAGCATTTGAAATAGTTACACGAATACCGCTTTACTTCAGAATGTCAGCACACCAGAAGCCATGATTTTACAGGATGCTTTAGACTGTAATTCCCTAACAGTCCAGTAAAAAAAATCGTGATAATTTGATCATTTTTTAATGTTTGCAAATGTTGTATCTTCCCTTTAAAGACAATATAATTGCATTTCATGTCGAATTGTGCTAGAACCAAAAACATAAATTGTAAAAATATTAATATCAAATCAGTTTATGACGTCATGATGACGTCACCTGGGATGTTGCAAACTAGTAACACTATAATCTACCCACTAAGTTTCAAGACGATCCGACCTTATGTGCCAAAAAATAATTATGTATTTGATGACGCCATCATGACGTCACACTTTCGTCACTTTTTTGTGCAAATATGTATGACCTAACATATCCATACAAAAACAATTTTGAATTTAGCATGTTGCGTTCGTGAGATACGGTGATAACCTTTAAAACTTCAAAAATCTATATCAAATGACGTCATTGTGACGTCACTTCGATTTGTACCTATAACACATCCCGGTCTACCTACATACCAAGTTTTAACCCAATCAGACTTACAATTCTCTTGGTTGGGACCAAAAAGAAAGAAAAAAACGGAACAAAACCAAAGGCTTTTCCGCTTTTAAGCTTTTTACCCATTCAGCAAAATATTTTCAGTAGGTACATGAATGTCACTCATCATAGTCCTGGAAAATCTACTACCCATGTGGCGCACTTCTCTTTTGTTGCATTTTAACACTATACTTGCTGCCCCCCTTGCAAAATTTTCACTCAGCTACTTCACAATGTGCTTCTGAGAATGCAACTGACAAAATTCAAATTTGCCACTTACACAGGATGTTTATCTCTTGTATGCAAGGTCACTTAAAGATAGGCGACCAAAGCGGTTGTCACTCGAATTGTGTTGTACGGAGCGTGGGTACAGTCCAAAAATTGAAAAAAATTGTCCATGGATTTCAGAAATATTTTAAATCCCACAAAATAGGAAAAAAATAGCCCGTGGATCTCATGAACGTTTCTAAGTCTCAAGAAAATAGCAAAAATTAGTCCATAATAAAATTACTAAGTCTAAAAAAAAAATTAGACGAAAAATAGTATGCAGTTTGGAAAATAGAAATAAAATTGGATGGCGACAAGAAAAATAGGGATAAAATAGAGCATATGTACCTACTTATTTGGGGTAATATAGGATAAATATACTTTATATCTATTTTCTAGCAGAATATAGGCCATAAACCTTATTAAATAGACAGAGACGCGGCCTATAAAATGTTCATGGCGAAACAAAAGGTGCAGCATAGGGACAGAATTGTGCATTTTGTGAAAAAAGTATAAAACTTTGCATGTTGGTTCTTCATGCCATGAGAATTTTTTTCAGATATAGAGGCATTTCATATCTGACCCCTGGTGACCTTTGAAGGGTTCAATGACCTTTGAATACTCTATTATACACATTGTTCTTGAAAACATCACTTTACTATGACCTAAGTAGTTGTAAAGTGTTCATACAATGTAAATAACGACCAAATGCGAAAAAAATTTCACAATTGATTCTGCACTAACTTTATTATAGTTATTTACACGATATACCCATTAAAACCCCAATTTTTTCAAGCCCCGAGTCATAATGTTAAGTGACTCATGCTATGAAAAGAATTTTACATGTAGGGAATCTCATATCTGACCTCTGATGGCCTTCAAGGGGTCAATGAACTTTTCATATCCTATTTATAGATATTAAGAGGATTAAATATTCAAAACACCACTTTTTTTTATTACCCTTATCTAAATTTTGGGTATTCTTGACATGATATAAATTTATGTAGGCATTTCATATTTGACCTTTGATGACCTTTGCGAGGTCTATGAACTTTGTGTATTCTGATTGCCGTTATTTATCATGTTTAATCTTCCAAATGCCATTTTTTATGACTGAAGTCTAATAAGAGCAAAAAGGAGTTTATCTTACTAATTATTCTACAGTGTGTCATGAAGTCAGACCCCGAAGTTTTTTTTTTTTTGCATGACCTCCAATCTCAATTTTCCTATTTATAAGGGCAGACGCAAACGTGAAAGAATATAAGCGACACATCGGACAAGCATTACTCACTTAAAGTGACCATTGTTCTATGTAAAAAGGTTAAAAAGTAGCTATCTAAGTCCAAGTGGATACAGCAGGGTGTAATAAGTACACTTTTTAGTTAATATTGCCTGACAAATGTTCATTTTCCATTACAAAACAGACTTACAGATGTCTACTCCAACCTTCATCATATTGCGTCTGTCAATAAAACAACGAGAAACGAGGTCAGAGGTCACCTCAAAATTGTTTGTGGGTTCTGAATTTATAACATGGCTGTCAACTAATGGGTGCAATACCGTTCTTTGCACTATTGGCGCTTGGGTCACACAAAAACGGCGTTTTGGCGAATAAATATGATAAACAACGGCAACTAAGATATACAAAGTTCATTGACCTCTCCAAGGGTATCTATACATCAAATATGATGTCCCCACATCTGACAATTCTTTTCATGGTACCAAAAGTCAAGCTTTAGACTTGGGTCATGAAAAATGTGACATTCACGATTATGAAAATCTTATTAATATCCATATGTAGGCTGTTGTTTTACAAAGGTCATGACCTCTCTTAAAGTGACCAGAGGTTGAATATGAAATGACCTATATATGAAAATTCTCTTTACAGTATGAATACCTTTCATTTAGACATGAATTGTGAAAAAAACATGCGGTTTAAAGAATAAATCTTACAAATAGCTATAAACAGGTTTACAAAGATCATTGACCTCTCAAAGGTCACCGGAGGTAAGATATGAATTTTTCCATTTCTGATAGCTATTTTCATTGTATGAAGACCTATGACATAGACTTGGGTCATTGGAAAGTGAACTTTTGAAGAACAAAAGTTATGAATAGTGTATGCAAAGTTTATCGACCTCTAAAGGTCACCAGAGGTCAAATATGAAATATCTCCATATCTGAAAAATGTGTCATGGCATGAAGAAACATCATGCACAGTTTCATGCTTTTATCACAATTTGCACAATACTTTAGCATATTGTGGCTATGCCACACCACTAAATAGAAAGTGCAGACCAGTTATACTCCCCATACATTCGCCGCGCCGGCCACATCTGGATGCTCATTTACACAGTTTTGTGACCCCTGCACTTGAGGGGTTGTTGAAATGAAGTGTCCATCTTCTGGTCTTTGAATTTGTATTTCTGAAAAATTTGGTATGAAGTTAATTGGACCACAAAGTCGCTCAATTTTGAAATGCAGTGCGAACAAATACACAATTAATCTTTACATCGCCCAGCCCTGATGTGTGTATCCAGCATGTGTGTATCACACGTAACATGGCCTCTCGCACACTCTGAAAGTCCCAGATCAGAATTCACCCGGAATCGGAGCCATTTTGACCCGGAAAAAAGGGTAAGGTCCCGTATGATCCAAATTCCAGGTCAAAGAGTGCACGTCCGTATGTGAACATGTGTCGATCGAAAATAAGCTTTGACTAGAACTCAATATAACCGAGTAATATTCCTGAACATAGTTCTTTACACTGTCTCAAAAACAATGTAGCGATGAGCTTTAGGACAGTGTAAGGGTGATCTTTTTGAGAGAAAAACAACACCTTTCTATCTATTCCTAGAAAACTTAATTTAATATCATTGTCGATGAAATTGGCCAAGGAAGGAAAACTAAAACTACTACTACTTTAAATATAAGCCATTTTGACCGTGCCCATTTTGACCATTTTGTTTTGTTGAGCAAAATAATAAGTTTTGTTGTTGTGTTTTGCTGAGCAAATTCATGCACTCAGCTGCAAAAAAAACCCCGGCTTATGTGTAAAAAAGCCTTTACCATTTGCGGGGGGCCTTTGGCTAGTGCATCCCGAGGGATGTACAGGTGGACTTTGTACTTTTCCAGAGTGAGACTTCCGCCCCTCTCGTTGATGTATGCGATCGCAATGTATGGCAATTTGAAAGTTCTTTGGAGTAGCTCAGCTTCGGTGAAACCCGCTGTCATTTTACAAAACTCTTCTAGTAATGTCTCCAAAAGGTTTGGTTGAGAAGAGGTTTCTGAAAGGGAGAAACGGACATGTAATAATGGATTGTTAAAAGCAGTTCAAACCCCACTTCGCCAGGCTCTGCTGTTGGTTGAAAAAAATTTCAAAGCAATTTGAGGAGTTAATTACCGTTCCCTTCCTTTGTGTCAACACTTGAATCTGGCTGAAATTGACCGGTTATTCTTCTTTTCTCCTGGAGCAAAGATAAACGACACTGTTTTGAGGTAATATGAAAAAATTTTGAAAGCAAATTCCGTTGCTAGCGCTTCCGACCGTAAATACGTTGTTTTATCATTTTAATTGAACCCTCTCCAACAGTCTCCATATAAATCAGCACTCAGAATATGATTCTCTTTTGACAGCAGATTTGCCTACTTGACGTCGTGTTCCAATAGATGGGTAGTCTTTGTAGTATTTAACGAATGCCGTCAAATATTAAGACCATCCTCTATGACTGTTGTCTTCCGAACGTTTTCATTTCAGGTGGAATAATGGCATAGGCTTAGTACCTAGTACCAGCCATATCTACACTCATAATAAAACGGTCTTTTTCTTGAATCAGATGGCTCGGTTTTTGTTTCTTTTAAGGTGTATTTGTTCAAAAGTTCAAATTATTTTTGACGGCTGAAAGCGATGTTGTTTTCTGTTGATATAGGCACTCAGTACATTTATACCTAAAGTTTGTATGTAATTTGACACAGTTATTTATTCAACACAACATTTCCAAATACCATGGGCAAACTGGCAAAAAAAAATATAGTGGGATACACCAGATCCCCTGGGTTGACCAGACCCAGCAATGAATAGGGCACAATGCATTGTGACATTGCTGCATCTGAAAACGGGACAAATATCTGCTTGTTCATTTTTAATAGGCCTATAGGGCCTACTCCATATTGCTTTTGTTGCTAGTGGTTTTTCGAATGGTTTTTCCATATGAATCGTCTTTTTGGGCTACGTAAGTATTTTGACGGCTGAGAGCGCTGTTGTTGTCTGTTTATATACGCACTCAATTTAAAAGTAGTACATTTATAGGTAAAGTCGATGAAATTCGGGGGCGTGGGGGATGTCTAATCCAGTTGTAGGCATATATACGAACTGAAAAAAGAGTGTTTGATGAAGACAAATGACACAATTATGCACATGGTATATTATGTTAGTCCAAAACCACTTTCGTCTTTTGACCTTAAAAAAACCCATTTTTTTATTAAAAAATCGACACAAAATTGGTAATACAGATGACATTTTTAATATACCATTTTCTTTCTATAGGCATGCATACGGAAGCGTACTGAAGCGTAGAAAGGCCGAAAGAAATTAAGAAAAGTTAGTTCCTATCTCGCCGCGGCGAATTACTATCTCGCCGCGGCAATTTATTATCTCGCCGCGGCGAATTACTATCTCGCCGCGGCGGGTTACTATCTGGCTGCGGCGAATTACCATCTCGCCGCGGCGAGTTACTATCTCGCTCAATAACTTACTATCTCGCCGCGGCGACTTACTATTTTGCATCGGCGAGCGTCAGACACGACGAATAGCGATACTCCTTGGGTCCTATGGAACGCCAAAGAGGCATTTAATGTGATCAACGAATCGGCGATGCACTTTATCGATAGGCAGTGGCGTTTTGCAATCGATGATTGACTGTCACAATCGGTGATGGATTTTTGCGAGTGATGATGGATTTTTGCGATCTTTGATCAACATTGGCAAAACTAACACCCTAATCACACATACAGGGCTGGATTCTATAATAACGCCTCTAGTACGTCCGATAAAAGAAATAATTTATGTAATGATAAAGTTGTCCTTTCTTGTTTGTTAAGAATAAATTAGGAAAGAAAACGAAGTTCAGTGGGCGGCAACAGGTGATTTATCCACTTGCAATGCCAGGTCCATTAGCGTACGGGATGAGGACAACCCAACCAACTATTCAACATTATAATTGCATCTCTCAGAGGGCAGAAAAGTAATTACTGTAATGTTCCGCCTTGCGATTGTTACGACCGATTTTGAATGAAACAAGCTCAAATTACCGTTTTACAGACATTTTGATGTTCGCGGGCTAAAATCTTTTCACATCAATTTCCCCCGTTTTTAAGGGCGTATCTCAGAGGCACTTTTGGAGTTTCTTTCCCTATCATGATCCTACTATTCAGTATTTTTCATTACAATAGAAAAATAGGCTTTGAGTTCGTAATTTTTCAATATTTTTTAAGCGTTACGAATATTAATAAGGTTCTATCCATATGGAATGCAGTTACAAAGTTTACGACTCCCTCCTCAACGAGTTCTCTACCAATTCAATATTAACTTTTTTGGTTGGTTTACATTGGTCTATACAGAGGCCCTCGCGAAGTCATGCAGCGTCACGCTAATTAATATGCTAATAACGCGCATGTCATATATACGTCAACGTTGCGGCAAAACCGGCCACTGACCATGTTTTTTTTGCTCGGCAAAATCCGAGCTTGACCTCGGTGAAAGGAGATGTAACACAAGCGTCTGCAACATATTAAGCTTAAAATTCGGAATATTGTAAGTGTTCAACTACTCGTGAAATAACAACTTGTGAGGATTCCTAGCAAAAAAGATTGGGGAATTACATTTAGAACGATTTTCCCCACTTTGCGCCTTTTAGGTCAGCTTAATCGGTGACCAGTATTGACGTTTCTGCATCGTGAAAGTTCATCAACGATAGCAAAGTTCATCACCAATCGCGAAAATCCATGACCGATTGCGATATTTCAAAACCGATTTCAAAAGTCTATCACGCCCGCCCCATAAAAAGTTCACACGCCCAGTCCCCCCCCCACTGAAAATGTGGCATCCGTAGAAAAACACCTCAATATGAGTTACCATGACTACCTTGAAGAATATGGGTCTAAGTCATTTTTTTCCGGCGATTTTCTAAGAATTTTTTTCGCGAGTGGCTGTTTATTACGGTTCCTTGGAAATTGAATAGTGGTAGTTTGTTATCCCGCGAGCGCGAGTGGAACACGGATTAATGTAGTGCATCTATAGTGGCCCGGCCGAGTGGTATGTGGGACACTAGACTAGGGCGGGTATTGGGCGGATATCCAGTGAAGGAACCCTGTCTCGTGGCCTTTCAGCTCGGATGAAATTTTGGGGCGCCCCTCCATTGTAACCTCAAGGCCCCCCTCCAAGTCCCCTAGGATAAAACCCTGGCTACGCCAATGTCTCTTTGGCGTTCCATATGACCCAGAGGGATCGCCATTGTTGTGCCCGACGCTCACCGCTACAAAATAGTAATTTGCCGCGGCGGCATAGTATCTCGACGCGGCGAGATAGTAACTCGCCGCGGCGAGATAGGAATTCGCCGCGGCGAGATAGTAGCTAATTTTTTTTAAATTTCTTTTGGCCCTTCTACGCTTCCGTAAAAGCGTAGAAGGGCAACGAGAAATTAAAAAAATCGAGTTACTATTTCGCCGCGGCGAGTTACTCTCCCCACGGGGACTAACTATATTGCCGCGGCGAGTTACTATCTCCACGCGGCGACTAACTATCTCGCCGAGAAAACAGCGCCGCCAGCGGCCAACCACCACAATATCTTTATGCAACTTTCAGGGTTTATTTCCCTTATAATGAACCAAGTATGTGCTAAAAATTGTTGTGATATGTTGAATAGTTGGGTGGTTCATCCTCATTCAGTGCGCTACTTCATGGACCTGGCATTCCAAGTGGATAAATCACCTGTTGCCGCGTATAAAACTCCGTTTTCTTTCTTAATTTATTCTTAACAAAAGAGAAAGGACAACTTAATTATTACATAAATTATTTCATTTACCGGACGTACTTAAGAAATTAGAACCCATCCCTGCACGGGTGATAAGGGTATTAGTGTTGCCAGAAGTGGATCACAGATTACGAAAACCCATCACCGATTGTGACAGTCCATATCCGATTGCAAAAGTCCACTAAATATACCGATCTAGAAAGTGCATCACCGATTCGATGATCACTTGGAGTGCCTCTTTGGCGTTCCATACGACTCGAAGAGTATCGCGATTCGTCGTGCCCGACGCTTGCCGCAGCGAGATGGGGAATCGCCGCGTGGAGATAGTAACTCACCGCAGCGAGATAGTAACTCTGGCCCTTCTAGTTCTACGCTTCCGTAATTCCTTGAAATGTCAACCCTTTTAAAAGGACTTTAGAGAGGCCATTATTAATAAATTTAATTCTAAACCCTTTTTTTCAGCAAATGTGCAAAACAACTTCATAATCGTATGGACAAATGGTGGGACAGAATTTTTTTTTTCATGTGATATATATTTGTTCATTATTTCAAATGGCCATAATCTGTTTAAAAGCTCGAGCGTTGCTGTTGTGAAGTTTATTTAGGCACTCACTTCAAAAGTTTATGTCGTCGGCAATAATCGTCATGAGCGGCAGTAATTAGGATTAAAGACATACACATAACTGCATGTTTGACTTACCGATGGTGGGGGCTGGACTAACTCAGAATCATCATCCTGACAAAAAAACAACAGTTTAATGAAGATTACTGACAGGTATGCGCATTGTATCTTATGAGTCTTTGTGGGTAAAAAGATGTAAAATCCGTCTTTTGACATTCAAAATACCTCTCTTATTATTGAAAAAAAAATACTGTACGCTGCGGGATTAGTTTTGAAGGTGATTGCTTGTATCTACATTAAATATACAGAAATGAAAAAAAAAACGCGTTTCAAATAGCATTAACATAAATTATGAAGCATTGAGAATCTGCTTGTAGTGACGCTAAACACAGAGTTTTCATGATTCAGATTTCCTTTTAAAACATACTCAGAATAGAAAAAAAACCCTTCGAGACAAGGACTGTTTGTTGATTGAGTTGAGAATTATGGACACGAATTGAACCGATCACTAATATCAGTAGCACATTTAATCAACATCGAATTTGCTAGAACTAAAACATACAACAACAGGCGCTGTTCAACTACACAACATTCACCCTCTCTCTGTAGAAAAGTGATAACAACACTTAACATGGAAAAGTCTGCCAGTGAATGATTTGACTGAAAATAAAGTTGCACAAAGGGTTTAATTTTTAGTTAACTATAAGTCCGTTTCAACTTATAAGATAATTTTGAAGTTGAGCACTGCAGGTTGAGTGAATCAAACAAGTTTAGAACTGATTAAATCAAATGAACCACACAAAAGAAGAATAATAAGTCTTCCTTTAATTTGAGTGTGCGATTGGATCTAAATAAACGTCTTTTCTTTTTCGTTTCTTTTTTTTTTGAACAAGAAACGAGTTAAAGTTTGGGAGTTGGCTCTTTTTCTCTTGTTTTTTTTTAGGTTTGAAACTTTTGAAATGTATAAGGTTTACCTATGTCTGTATTGCGATTCGCCTATTACTGTATTTGGCTTATAGAACGCTTGAGGCATCGGCAAATAAATGCTGTCTGCATAGTTCACTGAATATAGTCCTTGCGTCGCACTGGAGGCTTGCGAACTCGTGTGGATTGATGAAGACAGGACTTCAATATAGGAGTATCCTCAATAACTGGTGCAGAGGTTTGAAGAGAGAGAGAGAGAGAGAGAGAGAGAGAGGGAAGGGGAGGGGGGGGGAGAGGGGGGGAGAGAGAGTATCTCGATCGGGGTGGCTGTGGATCGGTGACTGAAGGTATGTCGTCTGTGTGGTCATCACTGTATTCGTCTATTGGGGTGTGGGGTCAGGCGGTGGAGCTTGGACCTTTTTGAAGTAAGAGACGTTTTGTCCGGTTACTCTGTCTCCTCTGCTCTAGTGGAGGCTTCCACCATATTTCCTCTTCTCATCATGACTTGGAAGGGTTTCGAGTTGAATGGTGAAGTGTGTTTGGATCTTTTTGGTTGACGCACAAGGACTATGTATCCTGTCTGGGTTTTCGATAATAAAGGTGACTGTCCGGCTAGTGTCTTTATTTTGAATTTTTACTGGGCATCTCCTTCTCGCAAGGAATCATCGCAAATGTATGGGCCCATGGGAGACTGGACCTTTGGTATTTCAGCTCACATTTCAGCTTTCCGGAGTTGAGTGCTTCGCTGGGGGATAGGTTTGTTGAGGAATGTGGAGTTGATCTGTACTGGGGAAGGACTTTATGAAACTGTTGTTTCCAGCTTACTTCTTCAATTCAGGGATGCGTATTACCTATCCAAGAGTTCTGTTCAGTCGCTCTACTTCTCCGTTGGCTCTTGGCCATAGTGGGTTAACTCGGTGATGGGTAAAAGCAAGATATGAAGCAAATTTTGCAAACTCATGTCCAAGAATGGAGAATTGTTTTTTGTCTCGACTCTGTCAGGCGAAGATTGCATCGAGCTTTGGAAAGGTTGCTCTGGCTGAAGTGGAAATCACTATCTCAACTTCTGGGTATCTGCTGTACTGGTCTACAATAACAAGTATGTTTTCACCCGATGCGTAAGGGCTAGTAAAGTCGAAAGCAACTTCTTTCCACGGAGCGGATAGTAACTGTGTCATCTTCAGTGGCTCAAGACGTTCTGCACGTTTTGTTGTAGCTGCTTGGCATGGAAGGCATTGCTTCACTTTGTCTTTAACCATTAGGGCCTGTGTCTATCCTTGGAAACCAAACCTTCTCTCTGATAAGGTTGCAGGGATGTGGGGATTGTCAAGCGGTTTCCTCTCAGGACTGCACCATTGCAGATTGTAAGCTTACTAAGAACTGGTTTGTATTCTACGTCATCCCAATCGTGTGACTTTCCGGATTGGATAGTTGACATCAGCTTCTGCATGATGTCGTCTTTTGCTGTTGCTGCACAGAAGTCATCTAGAGTTAGGACTTTTGGGACTGCGTTGTAACAGATGTAGATTATGTAGTCTTCTGCTACTGTCTTGTTAGGAGCTTGGGATCCGGGGTGTCTTCTGATGTAGCAGGCAGGGTTTTCATTATCTTTTCCCGGCTTGTGCACAATCTCACAGTCGTATGACATTGCACGCAGTCGCAAGCAATCAATTCTGGTAGAAGTTGGCCTGCTGCTCTTGAAGATTTCAAGGAGAGGCTTGTGGTCTGTGATTATGCGGAACTTGGCACCAAAGACATACAGATGAAAACGCTCGACGCCCCAGACAACTCCTAGCATCTCACGCTCTGTTTGGGAACACCGCGATCTACATCTGACAGTGTACGACTGGTGTACAAGATGACCTTCCCATTTTGTGACAGGATTACGCCTAATCTAACTTTGCTTGCATCCATGATGATATCTGTCGGTCAAAGCAGGGTCAAAGCACACCACGACATTCGTGTTGGTCATGATGCTTGTCAGTTTACTGAATGCTGAGATTTCCTCTTTCTCCCACTTCCACTTGGAGTCTTGATGGGTAAGGACGCGAAGGGGGTTAGTGACCGTTGCATAGTTGGGTGTGAATCTTGAGACATATGAGGCTAGCCCAAGAAAAGACTTGACTTCTTTGGCATTCTTGGGGGTGTTGCATTTTTTTTTGGGGGGGGGGGTCAGGTGCGATGCAATCTCTGCTGAACTTGTGTCCGTAGAATTTAACCTCTTATTGTAAGAACTTGCATTTGCTCCTGTTCAGTCTGGCGTTGTGGCTCTGGGGTCTGTCCAGGACAGCTTTCGGGTTTTCTTTTGTGCTCTTGTTGGTCTTAGCCGTAGACAACGATGTTTTACAACGATGTTGTCTGATACATTCTTGCATTCATTCAGGCCAGTAGAAAGGTTGTGCCACGGCTGACTGAAATATCTCAGAGGCAGCGTTGACACCAAACATCAAACGCTTGTAGCGGAAGAGACCGACATGGGTGCTGAAGGTTGTGATGTTGCGGCATTCGTCTTCCATTTCAAACTGGTGGTAGCCCGCCTGCTGTCATGTCCATTGTGCTGAAAATTGCACACTCGGTGATTATGTCATCAAGAGTAAGCACGGGGTGTCGTTTTTCGCTGGACTGCACGTTTGGCTTCTCTCATGTCGACGCACATTCTGACTAACCTCAGGGCTTTAGTACGACAAGGATTGGGCTCACCCATGGGGTAGGACCATCAATTCTCTCTATGATGCCTGCATTTTCCAAACGCTGGAGCTCACGCTCGACATATTTTATGTGTGCATGTGGAAGGGTATGCGACGATGCTTTTGTTGCTTTGGTTTCACGTCAGGTTCGATGTGAAGAGAGATCTTGACGTCTTTGATTTTCCCAGCGCGAAAAAACAGGTCGCCATACTGCTGCATAAGCTGATCATGTGTCAATGCAGTGGCGGTTTGAGGTCGATGTGGCTGATCTGGTTGAGGTTACAGGTTACGTGGTCTGCATTGAGGGAGATCAGCTTGAGTTGTTTCGCAGTTGCGAAAGAGAGCCGGTTGCAGCTGTGTGTGTTGACAACATGGAACTCGACGGTAAAGCAAGAGTTGGGGCCCACTGCGATGTCAGCCTTAATAGCGCCTAGTACTGATAGCGGTGTCTTTGTACCATAGGCGAACACTCTGGAAGTACCGTAGTTTTTTCGTGTCTGGAATGTTGGCCCATTACTTCGAAAGAGATCAAGAGATTTTGAGTCTAACACATTGATGGATGCTCCTGAATCTATCATGGCAGTCAAGGTAGTGTAATGTTGCCAATGGTCATTTTGCAGGTAGGTAGATTGGCATCATGAACGACGTAAGCGCTGCCATGTTGGTTGGCGAAGATGTAGTCATTGTCAGATTCATCTTGTTCTATGACATTGACTTTCGCTGACCGGCGGAATCTGTACATTTTCAAGGACAGCATTGAAACAAATGTGACAGATACACAAAGAACAAACTAAATAACTAAAGACAGACTGACGAACATACACACAACAGGTTAAACAAATACATATTAGTGTGACTAAATACGAGTAAATAGGGAGCAACAGTTGCCTGTCGGGACGGAGAAAGGGAAAGATACAATGCTGATGGGGCAAAAGATTGTTTTTGAAACTGACTTTTATTGTTGTACAGAGGTCTTTTTTATAAATTGTATTTAATGCTCATTGTTTAAAACACCCGTAATCTGTTTTGACAATTGCGAGCGTTGCTTTTGTGATGCTTATTTATGCACTTATTTCAAAAGTTCATGAAGTCAATGAAATCCGTCAAATCATGTGTGGCAGTAAATACAATGAAACACAAACAGATGATTGTTGCATTTACCGGGTCGCTGTCTCCTCTAAAATTCCACTACAAGAAAAGAAAACAATATTTGATAATAAATTATGGGTAAAGAGGATAAGAAAACAACCTCCGTCGTTTGACATTCAAAAACTTCATTTTCAATGAAAAACATTATACTATGCATCTGCTTGTGTCTTATTAAAGGCAACACATTAAAGTATTAACAACACATTTGAAGCATTGAAAGTTTGCGTTTGATGTCACTAAACACAAATGTGTTTATGATTCAAATTTTCTTTTTACATACAAACTCGGAATAAAAAAGTTTTCGAAAAAAGGACTATGTTAGGATCTATACCAATACTGTTAACGAAAATAAACAAACGAGATATACCTTTCCTCAGAAGTTAGAGTCTGTGACGAGTAATGAATCTAGTTTCACCAGGGGTGTAAAGACCTAGGGGGATGGGGGTATATACAGTGGCGTAGCCAGCGGGGGGGGGGGGGGGGGGGGGACGTGGGGGGGGGGGTCGACATGAAACCTTGTCGCCCCCCAGTCGCCCCCCACAGAGATTTTGAGTTTCTAAAGAAATTATCATTGATCTAAATCTAAAAAGTCCCGAATGATCCACATGATGACCACTGAGAAACGACTCTTCGACCGGCGACCGCGGACCAGTAAGCTGACAACCGGCGTGACATAGCGCATAATGGTAATCTCAAATGCGTATTAACACCCACTGCACTGCTCGCTCACACCACGGAATACGTATTATAGACAGGTGGTCCGTGGGTCACACAGTTTCAGTCAGCGATATCACGCGAATCAGCCACGCACAAACTTTTTCCTCCATTCATATAAGCTAAATAATAATAATAGACCAATTAAAATTCCTTGAAATCAGTGGCGTAGCCAAGGGGGGGGGGGCGTGGGGGGGGGCGCCAGTTGCCCCCCTCCACTGAGATTTTGAGTTTCTAAAAAAATTATCATTGATCTACATGACACCATGGGATTCAATCCTGGGGGACAGGGGGACTGGTCCCCCCCCCCCCCCCACTTTTTGAAGGGTGGGGGACACAATATCAAATGTCCCCCCCAGATTTTTGAACTCGTGTCTCATTTACAGGGCCCTATTATGTACTACAATGTATCTTTTGCTTAGAAAATATTGGTTAAAGTGGTAAGAAATTGCCTCAGATCACACCACAGAGCATTTAGAATCCAAAATTTTTCGGGGCCCTTAAGCGGGCCCCGAACCCCACGCCTATGGATCAGAATACCGATAGCTGATTCAATGACTCCAACCTCGAAAACGATGTTCAAATAATTATCTTATGCCTTTAGCTGAGAAAACCTCGAAAATTATGTTTAAATTATTATTTTTTGTGCTAAGATAATTATTGGTTAAAGTGGTAAGAAATTGCCTCAGATCACACCACAGAGCATTTAGAATCCAAAATTTTTCGGGGCCCTTAAGCGGGCCCCGAACCCCACGCCTATGGATCAGAATACCGATAGCTGATTCAATGACTCCAACCTCGAAAACGATGTTCAAATAATTATCTTATGCCTTTAGCTGAGAAAACCTCGAAAATTATGTTTAAATTATTATTTTTTGTGCTAAGATAATTATTGGTTAAAGTGGTAAGAAATTGCCTCAGATCACACCACAGAGCATTTAGAATCCAAAATTTTTCGGGGCCCTTAAGCGGGCCCCGAAACCCACGCCTATGTATCAGAATACCGATAGCTGATTCAATGACTCCAACCTCGAAAACGATGTTCAAATAATTATCTTTTGATAAAAAAATATTAGTTAAAGCATGGAGGAAAGTGGTAAGAAATTGCTTCAGATCACACTACAGAACATCTAGAATCCAATTTTTTTCGGGGCCCTTTCATAAGCCGGCCCCGAACCCCACGCCTATAGCTCAGAATACCGATAGCTGATTCAATGACTTCAACCTCGAAAACGATGTTCAAATAATTATCTTTTGCTAAGAAAATATTAGTTAAAGCATGGAGGAAAGTGGTAAGAAATTGCTTCAGATCACACTACAGAACATCTAGAATCCAATTGTTTTCGGGGCCCTTAAACCGGCCCCGAACCCCCACGCCGTAAGGTCTTCGCGCTTCACGCTCGCATCAGTTCTGATCAAGGTATGTTCCCCCCCCCACTTTTGAGAAGCGATTGACGCACCTACATGACGCCCCCCCCCCCCTTGAGATGTTCCAGCCCCCCAGCGCCCCCCCCCCCTGAAAAATTCCTGGGTACGCCACTGGGTATATATCCCCCTTTTGGACCAGGGGGATGGGCCATTAAATCATCCCCCACTTTTTCGTGATGAGAAACATCCCAACAACCAAAATGTATTCAGAAGCACTTAAAAGTGGAGAAACAAAGGGCTTTTAAAATGCACTGTTTTGATGTACGCGCGAGTATACATGTTGATATTCATCTATATCTTGAAGAGCGCCCCGTAGGGTAAAATGCTGTCCCCCCCCCCGTTTTCTGAGTTTCCAGGGCCGGGCATTTTTTTGATTTTGGTCATCCCCATCCCCCCACTTGCCGGCACAGCTTTACGCCACTAAGTTTCACTCATAAAATAATTATGTATCATCGATGTATGACAGTAGTCTGGTTCCCTAGACCTGACAATTATTCCCGACGCTCACGTCTAAATTGTAGGTCAGGCAGCCTCCGTGGCTAAAAATAAAACATGACGACATTGACGGCCCTTTTTCAAAGCTCGGCTTCGTTTCCGATTTCGTTTTATCACTTATAGCTTTTAATGTTCTGAACAAATTTGTAAATAATCACTTGCTTCGTAATATCATACAGTTATGATAATACATAGTTTTATATTTCTGTAAGATAACATCGACTAATGTGGATCTCGAATCTTCAAAATAAGGCACCCAAATAGCACTGCTAATAGGCGGAGCCGAATGAAGACCTAGTTTTGGAAGATCACGGTAACGGTCGTCAAATTCAAAATAGTACATGACGCAGCAAAAAGTTCGCCCATACGATCCGAGTATATTTGATGCACAAAATCGTCGTTGAATTTAAAGCATTTGTAATGAAAGCAATGAATATTAATTATCAACTCGTTTTAAAAAGTTTTTAATAAGCAATTAGCATTTAATGCAACCTATATTATACTCGGAAATACTCGGGCGCTATCCGATTGTCGACGAAATAAACTTGGCAAACTTCGGACAGTTTCGGAAAAAAGAAGGAATTCCCTCCCGTTTTAGTCACGTGACGTAAATTGTATTACAATGTATAACCGGAGGCTACCTGACCTAAGATTCATCAGGAATAGTCAGATTATTTTGGTCTGGGAACCAGACTATATACGACAGTGGATTAGAATCTGAATAGCTCTTGTAGGAGATACTCAAACCAACTTTACACGAGAATGGTTAACGGGCCTTTGTTGAAAGACCACAACCAAAAATAGCTCAATTAAACTCGAATTGCAGTCGTACAACACGCAAACATGACGGATAACAGCAGTCTCGATGCAATATTTAACTTTCATTCCGCTATTCCGCTATATTCCGAGCATACCTCACACGCACCATCACAGCTTCTTGGGTTAGTGCTGTCAATATTGCCAAGACTGGATTTGATTAATCTTGTTGATAGCGATAACATTGCATTGTATGTATCTTACTTCGTATATTACAATAACCTAACTTTATTCACAAATGTTCACTTGGCTTACCACTGTCCTCACCCCCAACGCTTTTGTCAGGAGGATTACTTTGGGTTCGCTGGTCGACGTTTCCTTGCCAACCACTGAATAATCTAAAATGAAACAAAAGGTCCTTTCTAGTTATACAAACTAGTTGGAAGGCGTCCTAGTAACTTATTTTATAATATACAGGTATTTAAAAATCATTTCAGTTGCTCAACAGAATAACTGTCCGTTAAGGTTTGTCCTGGACCAACTTCATATACTTGATTAACACGCACGGGCTATAGTGAACTAAAGAGGACTCTCAGATGTGTCCTTTTTGGTGGGGGGGGGGGGGGGGGGGAGAGAGGAAAAACACCATTTTTACTGCCAAACATATTGGTTTGCTAAGTTTGGTAATTTTGTGAGGTTTAAGAAAAATTGACTTTGGGAATAGTCAATTTTATAAAGTTCCTTTGCTTCATGGGTTAAATGACCCGAAACAGAATACCCCTCGAGCTTTCTTTTGGAGGGGGGGGGGGGGGGGAGGTCGTATGACAAGCCGAGCTCAGTCCACGTGATGCCAAGCATGTAGTACTGCGAAACAAAATCGTTTGTCATAAAAAAAAACACAAGACGATTAAAACATGGTCCCAGAACTCTTTTCCAACATTGAAATTGCATCCTGAACCAACAAGGCACAGAGGTACTCCAGACAGTAGCCAACAAGATTCGAGGTTGTTCTGGTGACACACAAGGACACACAGGACCGCAAGAACAAACCTAGAATTCACACTGTAAATGCGGTGAAGTTTAGAGACATCACCACCAGAATCAAGGAACACGATGTACAAGGCAAACAGGAGAATGTAAGAAATCATCAGTCTTCGAACAATGAGAGCCACATCATTGACTGAGAAGCCAACGTAATTACCATTATCAATGCACCAGCGCCAGATTCGGGATGCTTGATCGTGATCTACAAACACCTTATAGATGCACAAAACTTCTTCTTTCGTCCTCAGAATCAAACTTGTGGCACTGCGCAGGCTGTTTGTGCACAGATGTACAGGTGTACAGCTATTTGTGGTGTGGCATCATTTTTTGTTTTTTGCTGTTTTACACGGCCTATTCCTTTTAACCCTCTGAATAAAGCGTATACTGAGCATTGAGTAGCATTTTTTTTGCACAGTCTATGGTGTAGCACCTTTTTTGCTAATTGCCACGGGCCATCGTTTTTGCCGTTAATTATATGAATCGAACTTGTGACAATATTTGTGCACAAGTCAATGGTGTAGCACTTTTTGCTTTTTACATGGCCTCTTACTAGTCGGAGTATCCCCCATTGTCCAACTATGCTAAGCCCATAGTCTAGCGGACGGAGAGTGTATGTTCAAGACGTCGACTCACCAAACTGAACCTTTTCAGGACCACCCCAAGCCACAAACAATTTCTATTAGCTTATTTGAGGTATGGTAGACAAAATAGGAGGACATTGTTTGTTTTTGGTAAAGTCATTTGTATTTACCCAAACCAAATAGCGTTCTCCTATTATATCGGACATATCTCAAAAAGGCAATTAGAATTTTCACCATACAAACCTCCAGGACTTAGTTAATGGTGAAGGAAGGCATGTGGATTGAATTAAGAAAAAGATTAAAAAAAATATGTCCTACTCCTAAGGGACCGTGCATTTTATTACAAATGGACTCACTTCTGAGTTACATACATGTGCTGTCCCTGTGACTGACTCGTAAGAGTTAATGTATACCAAAGTCTGCCATGCAACGAGTGCAGTTTCCAAAACAGTGAAGGAAAATTGTTGACATTATTAGCAAAAATTTAACAACTTTGACATTGCCTCAGATAATTTAGCTATCTTGGATCCCAGATTTTATAAGGAGACTACTTCGCACTCATATATAAATCATATTTTGCATTTTTTTTGCATTTGGTGCACAACTATGTGACAGGCCAACTCACACACCATGCATTGTGTACCAGCTCATTTTTTGCTACTCGCATAGCCCCTTCCTTTTCAATTTCTGAATCAAGTTGTATCATTGAATAACATCTAT
Organism: Patiria miniata; assembly: GCF_015706575.1. Lineage (NCBI taxonomy): Eukaryota > Metazoa > Echinodermata > Asteroidea > Valvatida > Asterinidae > Patiria > Patiria miniata. The sequence continues at coordinate 11,587,528 of NW_024037068.1, forward strand.
TTCGTGCCTATTCTACTTGTCTATGGTGTAAATCTTTTAAGCTACTTGCCAGGGCCCCTCCGTTTTCGCCCTGTGAATCAGGTGTGTAGCATTGCATTTCATTTGTACACAAGTCTGTGGTGTAGCGCCTTTACTGACACTTAATACGGCCCCTTCCTTTTCCATTGCAGTTACGAAACACAAGAACGTAGAGCCAGACTACCTGGTTTACTTGGCTTAAGCGGAGAGTTCGTTTGTCACATATCGTACTTGGCAATATTATTTTACACCATTTTAACGCCATTTGCACGTGTTGAATGGTTTTGAATATTAAGTAGTATAACGGTTCGTGCAAATCGGGGAGGTTGATGATCCTCAACGAAATTAATGCAGAAATATCATGTACATGTATGAGTTAGCATCATTACATTTTATTGATGCTAACTCATACATGTACATGATATTTCTGCATTAATTTCGTTGAGGATCATCAACCTCCCTGATTTGCATGAACCGTTATAATACTTAATATTCAAAAATAAATTTGACTTATACATGAGTCCTTAACAGGCTGCTGTTTACCTTTACCCCTTCCTTTGGAGTCTTCTCCATGTAGTAGAATTTCTGCAATTTTAACATCAGAGAAAGATTTGCAAATGTCATGTGCCAAGAAGAATTTTGACATTTTATTAGTAATATTAGTAACAGTAACGGATATTGGATCTTAGATTTCTTATGACGCAGCATGAAAACAACTCCCAGAATTGCTTTTTGTTGTTGCGGTCGAGAGGTGCCAAGTAAACTACGATGATTCACTTTGAAGGCCCCCTTCACACATTCACGCATGGCCATCCCCTACATTGTGAAGAATATCCTCTTTGTTTTCGATAAAGATATGTAGCATTCAAGGATAATTTTTCTGCATAATTTTTTTTTTGAATAATTAAACTAGTACTAGTCCAGCGGATATGTGACAAAATATCGATGAATTGTGCACTTTTTCATAAAAGCGTGAAACTTGGCACAGATGTTTATATTCATGCGAGAAAATGTTTTAGATGTTGAGCCATCCCGATTTCACCCTTTTAGGGGCGTGGTAGTCATTTAAAAAAGGGGACCTCATCATGACCGCAGTGAAAACGGCTGTTCCTGCATGGCATTACGCCTGAGGACAGACAACAAAAGGAGCACAAAGGGGCCTTTGATCCTCGAAGGAAGGTGCCTATTGTCCTCGAACGCAGGTTTGTGTGCTTAGTCTATGGGAGAGTGTTATATTACAGGGACAAAGGAAAACACAAAGCCAATCCTCGGAAGCATAGCAAAAAACGACTTGGTGTTCCCACTCGTCAAAAAAGCAGGAAACTTCACAAAGCATAATTATAAAGATTATACATGTTTTCCAGATGTGGAGCTACCACAAAAGCACATTTTTGGGGGCGTGGCGGCCATTAAAAAAGGGGGTAAAGACATAATCTATATAATTATGTCTTTGTGAATTTTCCTGCTTTTGTGACAAGTGGGAACAACCATTTTCAGGGCGGGAATGATGAGTCCCCCCTTTATTTGAATGGCTGCCACGCCCCAAAAAGGGTGAATTTGCGATGGCCTCACATCTGAAACATTTTCTCTCATGAATATAAACATCTGTGCCAAGTTTCAAGCTTTTATAAAAAAGTGCACAATTCATCGATATTTTGCCACATATCCGCTGGACTATAAGGGAATGTTCGATGGTTATGAAACTCGATGGGTGGGTAGGTATTGATAATAGTATTCAAAATCTGAAGTGACGTCATTGACAAATTGACATGAAATGTCCCCCTCCCCCCCCCCCCCCCCCCCCCCCCCCCCCAAGTGAGGTCGCAATAAAGGCAGGCAGTGCGTACACCACCCTGTTTTCTTCAACAAAATTTGGTTAAAGTGGTCAGAAATTGCCTCAGATCGCACCACGGAGCATCTAGAATTTAAAACTGTTAAGGGGCCTTTGAGCAGGCCCCAAACCCTACGCCGTAATTCTTTGGCTTGACCAAATTTTTTTTTGGCCCCCCAAAAAATGTGTTCTCTAAATCCGCCCTTGTCTATCCTCCACTTTTGGCCCCAACCCTTTCCATCCACGTGACCCAACACTTTGTCTTATATTGTATTTTTTCATCACAACCCGTTCTTCCAAATCTTGTATTTTGTTTATATTTTATTAAAGAAAGGGGAAAGATATCAAGAGATTTTTTTTTATATGGTGCTCAGTTTACTTGATCTGCGTTTTATCCTACCTGTACATAGTTCAAAGCGGCACAAAATCTCATCCATGCTGGGCCGCTTTGTGTAGTCATGATTCCAGCATTCCGTTAGTAGGTCACGAAGGGGCTCAGGGCATTCTGTGGGGATTTCCGGGCGTCTTCGTTCGATTACGACGGCTTTGAGTATAGCGAATGCAGATTCCTCAGGAAATGGTGCCTTGCCAGTGAGAAGTTCCCAAACAACAACAGCGTAAGAGAAAACATCGGACTTGAGTGTCACTATGGGTTTTATCTGTGATCGAGGATCGCCCATGGCCTCTGGTGCCATCCAAGCCAATGATCCCCTGATGCTGTCTGTACTGATGGTGACCTCACAATGCCTAGCAGTGCCGAAGCCACAGATCTTCAGCGTGTCATCCCTTGTAATGACCATGCTCGGTGATTTTACATCCCCATGTTGGTATTTTTGTTCGTGGATGTATTGCAAACCCCGTGCTATCTCAACGGCCCATCTTATCCAGCGATGCTTTTTGAAATCTGACCAATCATCGCAATGTTGCGTTATGAGATGGTACAACGATCCTTTTTCGGCAAACTCAGTCACAATGGCATATCCGCCTAAAGGCAGAGGTGCAACTCCCCAAAGTTGTATGATGTTTGGGTGACGTAATTGTTGCAGTATCAAGGCTTCTTCCCTCTCGAATCTAGCACAGTTCTTTACAGCTACATTCCTTGGACCAGAGGGTGATGAATATGTTGCCTTCCATACCGTATTTCGATGCCCAGGGGAACTTAATTCCGATTCACGTTTAATTTTATCCAGGCTGATTTCGATCAAGTCGTGTTCCTGCCATTACAAATAAAGAGTTAATGATTCGATTAGTTATTCTTACACGGTTTATTAAAAATAGTCATGTGCCTCTTTATAGAACATAATGAAATTAGATGGATTTAAGTTTGAAAGAGTACTCTAAATACAATGCGCTAGCAGAACGTCCGCAAACAACTTAAGCACGTCATTGCGGTTAAAAAAAAAACCCAAACGTCACGGTCAATCTACTTCAGCGGATACTCAAACGCGTTGCGCTGTTTGCGTTGAGCAAAATGACATGCACGTTTGCTGATCGGTTTTGGGCGTATCGGCTTCGGTAACGCACCGGTATGGAACACAAACGCAGATATGCAAATAGCCGTACAAAAGCCGTACAAAATTTCTAGTTCTCCATAGGTTTGTGCACAAAGATGGATGCGCCCTGCGGGCATCACTTTGTACATTAGTCAGCGCTCTGGTAATTTAATATAGTTCTATGTTTGCAACGAGAGTAAATTTTCGACAAAACTAGGTAAAGCGTGCGCTCCCAAGTTCCGGTGACAAATTTTGAGACTCGGTTACTGCATGTGCCAGCGCGCAAGGAAATGTATACGCCTTTCTGAAGATTAGCCCCAAGGGGGATTGGGTCAACCTTGTTTCCATTGGCACTTTTTTGCTGCACCATGTTGGTTTCCGTCATGCCTTGTGCAAAGGAACGCGCACGCACCCATGAAGTCGAGGCTGGTTTTGGGCAACCTCAGTGCTTACTTTATTTCCAACGTCGTTTCCAATAATAAGCCCTGGATAGGAAACTTTCTTCCTAAATCCTGATTCGATAACAAAATTGGCTAGAAATGGATTTATATCGTGTACTTGGTATTGTTATTCTCAACGTGCAGTACGTGTTGTCGCGATCATTCGTCCGCGCCTTCTCGAAAATATTCCTTTCCTTTCCCATTTGTTTATATTAATGTCACAGGCGTAACAAGTATCCCCCCTTTTTCTTTTTTTAGACTCACCCCGCAAACCTTTATTCTGATTCAAAGCATCGTCTTGAATATTCCTTTTCATTGACCAATCACTTTCGCCGTTACCACAATAGAGATTCGAAATACGGAGCGCGGCCCGTGTTAGCGCCATTCCAATGCTAACCGGAGCCGAGGGAACATCTTGTCTAATCGAGTTTCCCTCTCCCGTATATTTCATCTTTCAGGTAATTATTTTTATTTAATTATATTATTCACTTTCAATGCATGGTTGCTTTAGCAAGATTCAATCTTCATGTAATCATGTTGTATTTTTCGTCTTAAAGATTATAGACTTAAATATTGTCATGTTTAGACGATAATGTGGACGACGTTTAGACGAATGTCCCCATCAAGCCACTATATCATTTTCTCTTTATCTGAGAGGACCTAGGATGTTTATATTATAAGACTTTAGTTAATAACCTTGAGAGCAGTCGTTTCAAGACTTGTGTTCGTTAATAATTTCCTTAAGTTTCGTATGTTTTTGTTCACATCTGACTTGTTGATCATTTACTATATTAATTATTTGGCTTACTTTTAAGATTCCTATTGATTGTAATTTTGTAAATATTTTAAGTGGATTCCAATGCTAACCGGAGCCGAGGGAACATCTTGTCTAATCGAGTTTCCCTCTCCCGTATATTTCATCTTTCAGTGAGTGTGAGAATAAATCACCACATCAGAACTGAGAAGCCGAGTCCTCTTCCCCTTTATTACTGACTCTAATAATATCAAGGGTCACATTAATATTAAATGTGATACTGCATGCTGTCTCGTTAAGATCGTAACAGTTTAATTAAAATAAAATCGTGTTTCGTAACTCACGCCATGCTCGCACTGTTTATACGAATTGATTCTGTTTTTACCCCAGACGAAAATGTAACACACAGGCAGGCACCAGACTATTCCTCATTTGCATACGTGTTCAAACATCTTGCACATGCAAATGATCCAATACCAGGGTGAGAAGCAGGAAGTAGTGGGCGCGTACTGCTCGACACCCTGGGGACGAGGTTGGGGTTTGGGCAAATAAGACATTGTTTTTGTGTAAAGCAAGCTCCATAACAAAAACCATGACTAATTTCGTCACTCGGCCGAAACTCAATTATTTTTAAATTTTTATTTATCAACCCATTCCATTCCTTGAGGCGAGAGTAATTAATTCAAGAGCACAAGCCAGCTATTAACCTTGTGCGTATACACTCGGTTACCAATAACAGATATGGGCGCCCCCGTTCAGCCGCTGACTCATGTTATGATACTATTAACTTTTTTTTCAAATTGCTTTAGAATATAGGAAAAAGAATCGTAGTTTTAAAATTTCCCAGAGAGGGCAGGTATGACCCTGGACTCCCCTAGTAGAGCACCCGGACCCCCTGGCAGAGTCTTCACTCCCCCTAACCCGGCCCCTCTTCGTTTCCTGGAAGCTATAGATCCGCCCATGTGGTAACGCAGGTATGCATGTGTCTGTTTTTTTCTCCCGACGATGCAGTCAGCACTCAGCAGACACGGCCTGTGACACACAGCTTTTGTGCACGATACATTGGAACAAAAAAGCTATAGCCTGCAATTCCGTCTGCATGAATTTCATAAATTACGACAAATGCAACTGCTGTATATAAATTATCTGTAAGTTTTTTGAAAAAAATAGTTTGTAAAATATAAGGTAACACTGAATATACAGAACCAAATGTTGCAATGACAAACATGTCGCATTTCGGTGAAAAATTCTGTATGAATATTACGAATCATCGCGTATTTTTCTATTCTTCTATAGTGCGTGCCAGAGTTGCTGACTCGAGTCATGTGACTTGGACTCGAGTCGCTATTTTTGTGACTTGTGACTTGACTTGTAAATACAAATGTACCAGCTTTGACTTGTGACTTGACTTGGACTTGCAAACAATGACTTGTGACTTGACTTGGACTTGCAAAAAATGACTTGCTGCCACTGCGTACAGTCAAAACAGAAGTCGATCTATATTGTGTATAGCATCACTTTTTTTGCTACTTGGCTCGGCGCCTTCCTTTTCACCCTCTGAATCAAACGTGTACTGAGCATTGAGTAGCATTTATTTTGTGCACAATTAAGTCTAGATATCAAAAGATCTGAGATGCTTGATAATGAGCTACAAACAGATTATAGCTGCAAAGGAGTTTTTCGCCATCTAAATCAAGCAAGTAGCATTGAGTACGTGTGCACAATTCTATGGTGTGGCACATTTTTCCTAATGGCCACGGCCCTTCTTTACGCCATTGTATCTGATTCAAGGGTGGAGCATAATTTTTTCACAAGTCAATGGTGTAAACTCTTTTGCTGCTTGCCACGGCCCTTCCTTTTCACCCTCTGAATCAAGCGTCTAGCATTGAGTAGCAATTCGTCTGATTGCAAGTCTATGGGCTTTATTTACGAGTCGGCCATATTAAATTGAAAGCGAGGTAAAATCTTAATTTTTGGAACTTGCGAAGAGAAATGAAAGGAATGACTTAAGGTTAACTGTAAATGAATATAGGTTTCCCGGCCAATTTCCGAATCTTTCTAATCATTTTCATTATCAGCCATTCAATTTCGCGCGAGTTATGCACATGTTATCAAATTGGGGTTTCTTTTTCATTTTTGGGCATTCGATTTCAGTTTTAGGCACCCAAGATATTGCTTTTAATGTTCGTTTTCGTTTTGGCGCATTCTATTTCGTTTTGGTGCATTCAAGACTGTATTTGTAGCATTCTTAAATTAAGTCTTTGCAACCTTTGACGGTTGACGCATTCAAATTAGCAATTGCGGTGCGCTTATAACGTATTCCCATGCTTTTCGTTTCTTATTCGTTTATGGGCAATCGCTTTCATAGATTGATCATTCAAATTAATACGATTTTTTTAATTCCTATATTTTCCTTTTTTCTCCGAGGTTCATTTTCACCCAAAATCTTGGTGACAGTGAAATTTACAATGTAACAAATTAACTGATATGAGGAATGCAAGTTGTACCAAAATAACGAAATGACTAGGGCACGTAATGAACACTTGATGACGTCACATCAAATGTCATCTATAACACAGCACATTATACGTACATATTAAGTAACAACCCAATCGAGCATATAGTTCTGTAAATATAGGCCTTTAATAGAAAAATGACCCTTTAATTGATGACATTTGATGATGCCATCACTTGAAATTTCATCTATAACACATCCCGGTATGTGTACATATCAAGTTACAATCCAATCAGACCTATGGTTCTGTAGATATAGGGCTTAGAAATTGGCATTTTAATATAACGTCACATGACATGTGATGACGTCCTGATGACCTCACTTCAATTTCCATCTGTAACACATCTATGTAAATGTGCATACCAAGTTTTAACCCAATCAGACTTGTACTTCTGAAGTTATAGCAATTTGAAAAAAGGCACATTAAATGTGACGTCACGTGACACCTGATGACGTCATCGTTACAAAAATTCATCAGGACCATCGTCGGCTAATGTGACGTCACGTGACACCTGATGACGTCATTGTTACAAAAATTCATCGGGACCATCGTCGGCTGCAGCTGGTCTAAGTGTCTGCCAAGTGTTAAGTCAATCAGACATATAGAAGTGCAAGTGTATGGTTTGAAAAAATATCTGTACAAAACCAATGGAAAAAAATGCATATTTAATGTGACGTAACCTTACACCTGATAACGCGACGGTCACACATTTTTTCTAGAACCATCTGTGGGTGGTGGTCTAAGTGTGTACCAAGTCTAAAGCCGATCAGATTTACGAAATGCCTAGTAAGTGGCGTGTTTTAAAACGTGTACAAACCATATGGGGAAAAATTGCATCTTTAATGTGACGTAAACTGACACCTGATAATGTCATGATCACAAATTTCTTTTAGAACCATCTGTGGGTGGTGGTCTAAGTATGTATCAAGTCTAAAGTCGATTATATAGGTTTTCCCGCCGAATTTCCGAATTTTTCTAATCAGTTTCATTATCTGCCATTCAATTTCGCGTGAGTTTTGCACATGTGGTCCAATTGCGGTTTCTTTTTCATTTGGGGTTATTCAATTTCATTTTTAGGCAGCCAAGATTTTGCTGTGAATGTTCGTTTTCGTTTTCGAGCAGCCTATTTCGTTTTGGTGCATTCAAGACTTAACTTGTAGCAGTCTTAAATTAAGTCTTTGCAACCTTTTGACGGTTGACGCATTCAAATTAGCGAACATCTGTGCGCTTATAGCGTATAACCATGCTTTTCGTTTCTTATTCGTTTATGGGCAATCACTTTCATCGTTTGGTCATTTAAATTAGTAAGAGTTTTTAATTATTTTTTCCCCCTATTTTTCTCCGAGGTTCATTCCCCCCCCCCCCCATTTTGATGACTGTAAAATTTACAATGTTACAAATCAACTGATATGAGGGAAACAAGATACAACGAAATAATGAATTGAAAGGGACTAAGATAATTTCTTTTTCACTGTTGATCTTTTCTACTTATTTAAACGTTTGATCAAGGGGCTTTTTTACGTTGACGATTTCTTGACGTGTAAGACATCGGGACACGTATGTTTCGCAATGGTTGTACCGTCGGGAACACTTCTCTTGCTTATTTCTTAAATGGTTTTTTGCGTATGTCTGACCGAACACTTACCATATTCACAGGGCCCATGCAAAGATTTCAATGCAAACCTTGAAAATACATCTTTGTGTCACATTTAACCTTATTTGCAAGTTTTATTTCCATTTTGATGGTTTTTTTAGGTGCCTTCTCCGTTGTTATGCTAATGCAAAGTTTCATATTCATTAGAAACACGGCTATTTCAGCAAAAACATTGCTAGAATTTTGAATATATATTTTGCTGTCATCAATTTCTTTAATTTGGTGATTATATGATGTGTCAGTACATGGCAGTAAGCCAATTACCAACCCTTTCCCACAAATGTTTTCAATTCGCAAATTTGAGATGAATAATTTGAAAGAAAAACCCTAAACTGGACAGTGTCTTCCTTAAATGACATCACAGTAGCAGCATTAGTCCGGAAAAACATGGAAACTTTTAAATGTTTAAAGAAGTGGACATTTGCAATAAGATTAACCCAAAAAATGTTGTCAAATATGTAGTTTTCTTACATTTCACAGAGTTGCACAAAAAGAATTCCTGAGAAAAATTCATTGCACATACCCTTTAAGAAAGAAAGTCAATCTAGTTCTACGGTTTGAAGTCATCAAATATGATTTACGCTAAGGAATACGGACACGTATGAAGTCTTAAAAGATGTTTGACGAAATGTAAAACATGTTTGCCCATTAATGAAAACGAATGCCCGATCAACCCCTTACTAATGGTTTAGACGAAATTGAATGAACAACGCGATACTTTTAATATGAATGCATCTTTGATAGGGACGAGTAAAGCTAAAAGGCGATAGAATGCTCGGATAGTGAAATTGAATGATTCTTTTTTATTGTCGAATGCCGATCTGCACGATCTTTCAATTTTAATCTAAATCGAATGAGTCATGCGTTAAATTGAATGAAAACTTGGTAAATAAACCTATATCTACGAAGGTGCCAAACTGGAGTGTTTTAAAACGTGTACAAAACATATAGGAAAAATGCATCTTTAATGTGACGTAACCCAACACCTGATGACGTCACGATCACAAATGTCTTCTTGGACCATCTGTTGGTGGTGTTCTAAGTATGTACCAAGTCTGAAATTAATCGGATTTGAAAAAGTGCTAAAGTGGACAAAACCTATGGAAAAAAAAGTCTGAAAAAGGAGAAAAAAAAAGAAAACTAGAAATGTGTTTGTGGACAAACACAAGCTGTTTCGGATATTTGAAATCCTCTGTGCACGTGATGAACAATCTGCGACGTCACTAAAAATGTCACCTATATAACAGCAAATTATACGTACTTGTCAAGTTACAACCAAATTGAACATATAGGTCTGTAAATATAGGCATATAAAGAACAAAATGCCCCTTTAAGGGACGTCACATGACATTTGATGATGACATCACTTGAAATTTCATCTATAACACATCTTGGTATTTGTGCCTATCAAGTTACAATCCAATCAGACCTATGGTTCTGTAGATATAGGCCTTAGAAAATTACCATTTCAATGTGACGTCACAATGCATGTGATGACGTCATGATGGCGTCACTTAAATTTTCAAACCAATACCTGTGTATGTGCATAACAAGTCTGAACCTAATCGGACTTGTACTTCAGAAGTTAAAGCGATTTGATGCAGATTTAATACATGATATCACGTGACAAATAAGATGACGTCATCGTTACAAAAATCATCGGAACTATCTTCGGCTGCTGGTCTAAGTTTCTGCCAAGTGTAAAGTCAATCAGACGAACATGTATCCCGGTATGATAGTGCCAAAGTGTAACGTTTGAAGAAAAACGTATGCAAAACCTATGGGGAAAATGCATCTTTAATGTGATGTTACCTGACACCTGATGATGTCTAGATCAGGAATTTCTTCTTAGACTAGCTATGGGTGGTACTTTACATGTTAGTGTGAACCAAGTCTATCGATCGGATTTACGAAAGTGCCAAAGTAGAGTGTTTTAATAAAATGTGAACAAACCCTATGGGGAAAAATGCATCTTAATGTGACGTAACCCAACACCTGATGACGTCACGATCACAAATTTCTACTATGACCATTTGCGGGTAGTGGTCTAAGTGTGTACCAAGCCTGAAGTCCATCAAATTTACGAAAGTGCCAAAGTGGAGTGTTTTAAAACGTGTACAAACCCTATGGGTAAAATGCATCTTTAATGTGACGTAATCCAACACCTGATGACGTCACGGTCACGAATTTCTTCTAGGAACATCTGGGGGTGGTGGTCTAAGTGTGCATCAAGTCTGAGTCGATCGGATTTACGAAGGTGCCAAAGTGGAGTGTTTTAAAACGTGTACAAACCCTAGGGGGAAAACTACATCTTTAATGTAACGTAACCTGACACCTGATAATGTAACGATCACGAATTTCTACTAGGACCATCTGTGGGTGGTGGTCTTAGTATGTATCAAGTCTGAGGTCGATCGGATTTACGAAGGTGCCAAAGTGGAGTGTTTGAAAACGTGTACAAAACATATGGGGAAAAATGCATCTTTAATGTGACGTAACCCGACACCTGATGACGTCACTGTCACGAATGTCTTCTAGGACCATTTGTTGGTGGTCGTCTAAGTATGTACCAAGTCCGAAATCGATCGGATTTTAAAAAAATGCCAAAGTGGACTGGTGGAAGAAACGTGTACAAAACCTATGGAGAAAAAGTCTGAAAAAGGAGAGAAAAAAGAAAAAAGAAACAAAAAAAACCTGGTACATGCTTAGAACATCACCTGCAGATGTATGCCCAATCATTACGTCATGCTGACGTCATCACGCGATTTATTATAGAATTTTGAATATTAAATTTTTCCCATAGACTTTGTACACAAAAATGAAAAAGGGCGTTTTCGGCTCTTTGCCAGTAATTCATTTACACCACTCTTTGTCCAAGCAAAGAACCTAATTCAAACAACATTGTGTAATGATGTCGTCATGATGACGTCATCCGGTGTTTATTTACAGGCAATTAAATTGTGACACTTTTAATATTTAAAAATGCATAAGAAATCAACCGTACGCTTCCGCAGCATTCTGTTGCCGGCAAGTGGTAGAGTAGGTTGAGGTCTTTATTTCATTCAGCGTGCGTGCAATCACGTGACCCTTGCTTCCGGTCGAAAAAGGCCAAAACCGGAAGTGGCTTATTATTTGAAAGTGGTAATAGATATGAACTTGCTTTTAACTGTGTTAGTCTCTTGGCTGATAGTATTCTTCAAATCATCTACCGATGACGTCATGCATTCTTCAAGCGCCCTCTAGCGACAGGTTGAATATTTTAAAAAAATGTATTTTGAATAGATGTCTGTGGCGAAGTTTGTCGAAATCGCCTAAATATTGGTGTATATGATGACCTTGACCCACTTAAGACGTGTGCGAAGTTTTAGGCGAAGTTATAATAAAAAAGACTCTTTTTCATTTGAAAATTCCTGAAAAATCAACCGTGGCAGTTTTTATATTAGTTTTTACTTTAATTGTCGATTTAAGGGTAGGTCTAAAATGTTTCAAAGCTTCGAGGCAATAAGCGAACTCGGACATGCCCTGCGCACGCTTAAAACTTTAGGTTGACAATACCTCAGCTTTAAAACATGCACAGGACGTCCACAATGTATATGTACACGCACGTACGTTGTACATACGGTCATATATCCTGTCAGTCAGCCCGCAGAGCACGTGTTGCCGAGGTCAAATCCTGTCCACAGTGACCGTTTAAGCCGATTTTCGACTACTTTTGACAGATCTTATGTTCATGCATGCGCATAGTCAGGGACGTATAATTGATAAAAAAAAATCATATTGCAGAAAAGCCCTATGTTACGTATTTAAAGGTGCAGTTTTTCTGCAGTGGGATTTTCCACAAGTCTTTTCCTATACAACACTGATATCTTACTGAGTAGTTCTGAACTTCGGACAGAGAAATCGTGAAGGACAAAGAAAGTGTGTTTTTTTTCGCGCTGTTCTTTGATTCAAAATATTCCCAAGAGTCAGAATATCACTTAATATTTTATAAAAATGTTTCAGTTCAAAGGCAAATCACATATTTAAAGGTGCAGTTTTTCTGCAGTGGGATTGTTTAGCCCATTGACTTTGTACACTTGTTAGCCCATTTACTTTGTACACGTTTTCAAACCACCATTCTTATTACTTGGCGATCTGGATTCGTCATCAATGTTAAGTTACAGCCAAGGAAGACCCTCATACAGAAATTATGCCAAGACTATGACGTCATGATGACGTCATCACCTAATTTCTTATTGATTTAAAAAAAAATTACGTGCATATTATGAAGTCCCAAATCTACAGAACTGTAAGTCTGATTGGGTTGAAACTTGATGTGTGACAAGACTGGGATGTGTTATTGGTAAAAAATGAGGTGATGTCATGATGACGTCATCCCGAGATTTTATATGAATATTTGAAGTTTTTGACCTTTTAGCCATATCTCAAGTACGTAACATGCAAAATTCAAAATTCTTTTTGTATTAGGTCTGTTAGGTAATAGGTATTCGCACAAAATTTTGAAAAAAAATGTGTGACTCATCATGACGTCATAAAAATGCAATTTTTCAAAACACATATAAGGCAAGGTCTGACTGTCATGAAACTTGGTGGGTAGGTAGATAATGGTACTAGTATGCAAAGTTTGAAGTGACGTGACAATGGCGTCATCGTTTGGTTTTTATTATTTTTTAGATATTTATAATTTTATTCTGCTTCCACAAATTGCGCACTTTCTTTCATCGGATTGACATTAAACTTGGTTCAAACCAAAACCACAATGACAAAATGTGCATTGAGAAGGGTTTTAATGATGACGTCATTGCAGAGCAAGTGACGTCATTTGATAAAATTCTATTTTAAGAATTATTCTAAGCATTTTGAACAACCTTTAACTGCATTAAGCACTCCGAAAAGTGACTGCAAAAGGACCATCTAAACATAAATATTTGTAAAATGCGAAAAAGCCCAGTGTTCTGTTTGCAAACAGACATACATCTCTAGTCTTTATTAGCTGTTTCGGTGGCACACCGAAACGCTCTTGTTTTCGTTAGGATTTTTTTAAAGCCTTTCTTTTTGTTCTGTTTTTTGCTTTCTTCTACTTTTTGTTCCACTTCAAAGTCCATTGATTTTGTGCATGTTTTTTTCTCAGTGCCACATTTGGCATTAATCTTTGTCATACATCATTCAAAGTTAGCATAAGCATAGCCCCTATAACAAAGATGTGTCCAGAAGAATGACGTCATGGTGACGTCGTCGATCAATTTATTATAGATTTTTGAATATTTAATTTTTCCCATAGACTTTGTACACAGAAATTAAAAAAATTGTCGATTTTCAAAGGGCATTTTCGACCCTTTGCCAGTAATTCATTTACACCAATCTTTGTCCAAGCAAAGACCCTAATTCAAACAACATTGTGTAATGATGACGTCATGATGACGTCATCCGGTGTTTATCTATGGGCAATTAAATTGTGACACTTTTAATATTTAAAAATGCATAAGAAATCAACCGCACGCATCTGCAGCATTCTCTTGCCGGCAAGTGGTAGAGTAGGTTAAGGACTTTATTTCATTCAGTGTGCGTGAAATCACGTGACCCTTGCTTCCGGTCAAAAAATGCCAAAACCAGAAGTGGCTTATTATTTGAAAGTGGTAATACATATGAACTTGCTTTCAACGGTGTTAGTCTCTTGGATGATAGTTTTCTTTAAATCATCTATCAATGACGTCATGCAATCTCCGAGCGCCCTTTAGCGACAGGTTGAAAATTATCAAAAATATATTTTGAATAGATGTATGTGGCGAAGTTTGTCAGAATCGCCTAAATATTGGTGTATATGATGACCTTGACCCACTTAAGACGTGTGCGAAGTTTTAGGCGTATGACGTCATCAGACCGGAAGTTCCGTTGAAAAGACCTTTCCTTTTTCATTAATTGCTAACAAATCAATCCGTACAGATATAATCTTGAATTGCCCAAGTTCCCAGCTTGTCAAATTGTTCACACACTTGACACGACGTCGGCTAAAAAAACCTTGCGCAAGTTGCGGTAGAGAGTTGTAAAACATGCACAGGACTTCCACAATGTGTATAGCACATGCACGTTCGTTACACACATACATCGTATGTCAGTCAGCCCGCAGCGCACGTGTTGCTGAGGTCAAATCCTGTCCACAGTGACCGTTTTAGCCGATTTTTGGCTAACTGTGACAGATTTTTTGTTCATGCATAGTCAGGGACGTATTCTTGATAAAAAAAAATCATAATGCGGAAAAGCCCTCTGTTCTGTTGCAAACAGACATAGATCTCTATCTAGCTGTTTCGGTGACACACCGAAACAGCTCTTGTTTTCGTTAAGATTTTTTTTAGCTGTTTCGGCGATTCAGCCGAGACAGCTTTTGTTTTCGTTAAGATTTTTTTTTAGCTGTTTCAGTGACACACCGAAACAGCTCTTGTTTGCGTTAAGACTTTTTCCCCTCCTTTTTCAGACTTTTTCTCCATAGGTTAAACACACGTTTCTACTACCAGTCCACTTTGCCACTTTTTAAATCCGATTGATTTCAGACTTGGTACATACTTAGACCACCACCCACAGATGGTCCTAGAAGAAAATTGTGATCATGACGTCATCAGGTGTCACATTAAAGATGCATTTTCCCCATATGTTTTGTACACGTTTTAAAACACTCCAGTTTGGCATCTTCGTAAATCTGATCGACTTTAAACTTAATTCATACTTAGACCATCACACACAGATGGTTCTAGACGAAATTCGTGATCGTGACGTCATTAAGTGTCAGGTTACGTCACATTAAAGATGCATTTTCCCCATAGGGTTTGTACATGTATTAAAACGCTCCATTTCGGCACTTTCGTAAATCCGATCGACGTTACACTTGGTACACACCTAGACCATCACCCACAGATGGTCTTTGAAGAAATTCGTGATCGTGACGTCATCAGGTGTCACGTTACTTCACATTAAAGATGCACATTTTCCCTATATGTTTTGTACACGTTTTAAAACACTCCACTTTGCCACCTTCGAAAATCCGATCGACCACAGACTTGATACATACTTAGACCACCACCCACAGATGGTCCTAGAAGAAATGCGTGATCGTGACGTCATCAGGTGTTGGGTTAGATCCCATTAAAGATGCTTTTTTCCCTATAGGTTTTGTACACGTTTTAAAACACTCTACTTTGGCACTTTTGTAAATTATGCAATCGACGTTAGACCAGGTACACACTCAGACTACCACCAACAGATGGTCCTAGAAGATATTCGTGATCGTACCAATGCCGAGATGGGTTATAGATGAAAATTCATGTGATGTCATCATCAAATGTCATGTGACGTCCCTTAAAGGGGCATTTTGTTCGTTATAGGCCTATATTTACAGACCTATATGTTCGATTTGGTTATAACTTGACATGTACGTATAATGTGATGTTATAGATGACATTTTTAGTGACGTCACTGATTGTTCATCACGTGCACAGAGTATTTCGAATATCCGAAACAGCTTGTGTTTGTCCACAAACACATCTCTGGTTTTCCTTCTTTTTTTCTTTTTCAGTCAATTCGCCCATAGGGTTTGTACACATTTTCCTTCTACCATGCCACTTTGGCACTTCTGTAAATCTGATCGACTTCAGACTTGGTACAAACTTAGACAATCATCCAGAGAGGGTCCTAGAAGAAAATTGTCATCATGACGTCATCAGGTGTCAAGTTACGTAACATTAAGGGGATTTTTTGTCCATAGGGTTTGTACACGTTCTTTTCTCCATAGGGTTTGTACACGTTCTTTTCTCCATAGGGTTTGTACACGTTCTTTTCTCCATAGGGTTTGTACACGTTCTTTTCTCCATAGGGTTTGTACACGTTCTTTTCTCCGTAGGGTTTGTACACGTTCTTTTCTCCATAGGGTTTGTACCCGTTCTTTTCTTCATAGGGTTGATATTGGGATCTGTTATATTTGATAATATAGGTGAAATCATAGTGACTTTATTTGCTGTCATGTGAGGGCACCCTGACTTTGCATCATTTCGATCCCCATGGCTCCAGATGTATGCTTACGATTTGGTTGAAACTTTGTATTCACACAAACTTGGATTGTATACCAGAATATACGTCAAGATGACGTCATGACATCGTTACATATCATCTGAGGTCATATTAAAGGGGGTATGTCTGAGACGTATAGCTATAGAACAAAAGGTCCAATTTTGGTGGTGCCTTTTTTTCTGCGATATCTCCATGATTTGATTACATGTCGCGTGATGTGTCGTTCAAATGGTGGATTTCCATCTGATTTGGTTGTTACTTGATATGTACCGAAATCGGGGTGTGGTATAGATTAAAATTCAACTGACATCATAATGTCAACTCGTTGGAAGTGATTTCACATTAAAGGGACATTTTTTTTCTGAGGCCAATAATGTGTGAACTATACGTCGGATTGGGTTTTGACCTGCGATAAACATGTAAGTAGGCCTACATTGTATACCAGGATGTAAGATGTACAAAAAATTAAGAAATTTGATAATGATGTCGTGAAATGGTCAGATTTGAAAATGTGTCGTTTTTAAACTATCTTCTTTTCGCTTTTTTCGCTTTGATTTTGGTTGTATTTTTGTCAGACCTCGCATAAACTGTGGCACTGTTAAAGTTGTTTGCTGCCCTCTAGTGTTTTAAATGATCTACCTATAATGAAACGTTCGAGATTGTCAGGATTATATTTCGAGGGGCAAAATTACATACAATCTGAGGAATCAATGTGTGCAGTTAAAAGATGACAGTCATGTGACGAATGCAGGGGGCGGGGATAAAAGGATATCATCAGAGAAGGGCAAAACTGGATACCAAGTGATGATTTGGGCAGTCATATACATGTAGGCTGATAACGTTTTAACAAAAATCAGAGGTGCTTAGTAAACTACATGTAAAGAATACAATATTCACATAGAAGCACCCCCCTCCCCATTGCACAACCATGCCCATTGCCTACCATGTGGGAAAAAATCATCCTTGTTTGCCATTCAAGTGTCAATAAAAAAAAATGACTTCACACTATTTTTCATTTGTTTACCAGGTAGTTTGCTTTACATAATCACTCTTAGAATCAGAGACATGTGTCCTGAATTACAAAATCTTACACAAGTCAGATGTAACTCGGACACCAAAATTGGACCCTAAATTTATGGAATCACCCACCTACGCTTTGCACGCGCACCCGTTCCCAAACGCAAAAAAAAGAAGACTGTTCACACATTGAGCCACGTGGATTTAGGACGTCTGACATAAATCGACTTCACACACTTGGCACACACGGCAAAAACTTAGAATCCCAACACAAAGGTTCTGGGTTCGATAGCCGCCGATGGCCACGTCAATCTTTTTCATTCAAAGACAGAAAAAACACCGAAACAGCTAGGTGTTTGTTTACCTACAAACACAACGTCCGTCTAGTTTGTTTTCTTTTTCTTTTTCAGACTTTTTCTCCATAGGTTTAGCACACGTTTCTTCTACCAGTCCACTTTGGCACTTTCGTGAATCCGATCAACTTCAGACTTGGTACATACTTAGACCACCAGCCACAGATGGTCCTAGAAGAAATTCGTGATAGTTACGGCATCAGGTGTCAGGTTACGTCTCATTAAAGATGCTTTTTTTTCCCTTAGGGTTTTTACACGTTTTAAAACACTGTACTTTGGCACCTTCGTAGGTCCGATCGACCTCAGTCCTGGTACATACTGAGATCACCACCGACAGATGGTCCTAGAGGAAATTTGTGATCGTGACGTCATCAGGTGTCGGGTTACGTCACATTAAAGATGCATTTTTCCCCATAGGGTTTGTACACGTTTCAAAACACTCCACTTTGGTACCTTCGTAGATCTAATCGACATCAGACTTGGTACATACTTACATCACCACCCACAGATGGTCCTAGAAGAAATTCGTGATCGTGACGTCATCAGGTGTCACGTTACGTCACATTAAAGATGCACATTTTCCCCATATGTTGTGTACACGTTTTTCTTCAAACCATACACTTTGACACTTTCATATCTAATTGACTTTAGACTTGGCACACACTAAGACCAGCAGCCAAAAATGGTCCCCGATGATGTTTTACAGATGGAAATTGAAGTAACGTCATCATGACGTGATCACATTTCATGTGACGTCAAATTAAAAGGGAATTTTCTAAGGCCTATATCGACAGAACCATAGATCTGATTGGATTGTTACTTGATATGTATACCCATACCTGGATGTGTTACAGATGAAAATTCAAGTGATGGCATCATCAAATGTCATGTGACGTCCGTAAAAGGGGCACTTTCTATTAAAGGCCTATATCTGCAGAACTATTTGCTCGATTTGGATGTAACCTTGGATTGTAGCTTGTGTTTGTCCACAAACACATTTCTCGTTTTTTTCTTATTTTTCCACTTTTGTCATATGTTTTGTACACGTTTTTCTTCTATCTGTCTACTTTGGCACTTTCGTAAATGCAATCAACTTCAGACTTGGTACACACTTAGACCATCACCCACAGATGGTCCTAGAAGAAATTCGTGATCGTGACGTTATCAGGTGTTGGGCTACGTCACATTAAAGATTTATTATCCCCCATATGTTTTGTACACGTTTTAAAACACTCCACTTTTGCACCTTCGTAAATCTGATCGACCTCAGACTTAATACATACTTAGACCACCACCCACAAATGGTCCAAGGAGAAATTCGTCATCGTGACGTCATCAGGTGTCAGGTTACGTCACATTAAAGATGCATTTTTCCACATAGGGTTTGTACACGTTTTAAAACACTCCACTTTGGCAGTTTCGTAAATTCGATCGACTTTATACTTGTTACACACTTACATCATCACCCACGAATGGTCCAAGAAGAAATTGGTGATCGTGACGTCATCAGGTGTCAGGTTAAGTCACATTAAAGATGCATTTTTCCCTATTGGTTTTGTACACATTTTTTTTCAAACCATACACTTTTCCACTTCTATACGTCTGATTGACTTAACACTTGTCAGACACTAGTAAGACCAGCAGTTAAAGATGGTCCCCGGTGAGTTCGTAACGATGACATCATCATGTGTCACGTGACGTGACATTAAATGTGCATTTTTTTTTCAAATCGATATAACTTCATAAGTACAAGTCTGATTTGGTTAAAACTTGGTATGTATATTCACATGGATGTGTTATAGATGGAAATTGAACAGACATCATCAACAAATGTCATGTGAAGTCCCTTAAAGGGGCATTTTATTCTTTTATAGGTCTATATCTACAGAACTAAAATGTTCGATTTGGTTGTCACTTGACATGTACATAGTATAATGTGCTGTTATAGATGACATTTAATGTGACGTCAATGATTGTTCATCACGTGCTTATAGTATTTCAACTATCCGAAACAGCTTGTGTTTGTACACAAACACATTTCTAGTTTTTTTCCTCCTTTTTCAGACTCTTTCTCCTTAGGTTTAACACACGTTTCTTCTACCAGTCCACTTTGCCACTTTGTTAAATCCGATCAATTTCAGACTTGGTACATACTTAGACCACCACCCACAGATGGTCCTAGGAGAAATTCGTAACCGTGACGTCATCAGGTGTGGGGTTACGTCACATTAAAGATGCATTTTTCCCCATATGTTTTGTACACGTTTTAAAACACTCCACTTTGGCCTCTTCGTAAATCCGATCGAACTCAGACTTGATACATACTAAGACCACCACCCACAGATGGTCCTAGTAGAAATTCGTGATGATGTCACGATCACGAATTTCTTCTAGGACCATCTATGGGTGGTAGTCTAAGTGTGTTCCAAGTCTAACGTCGATCAGATTTACGAAAGTGCCAAAATAGAGTGTTTTAAAACGTGTACAAACCCTGTGGGGAAAAATGCATATTTAATGTGACGTAACCCGACGCCTGATGACGTCACGATCACAAATTTCTTCTAGTACCATCTGTGGGTGGTGATCTAAGTGTGTACCAAGTCTAAAGTTGATCGAATTTACGAAAGTGCCAAAGTGGAGTGTTTTAAAACGTGTACAAAACCTATGGGGAAAAATGCATTTTACCTGACACCCGAAGATGTCACGATCACAAATTTCTTCTAAGACCATCTGCAGGTGGTGGTCTAAGTATGTATCAAGTCTGAGGTCGATTGGATTTACGAAGGTGCCAAAGTGGAGTGTTTTAATACGTGTACAAAACATATGGGGACAAATGCATCTTTAATGTAACGTAACCCGACACCTGATAACGTCACGATCATGAATTTCTTCTAGGACCATCTGTGGGTATCGTTCTAAGTATGTACCAAGTCTGAAATCAGTCAATTTAAAAAAGTGGCAAAGTGGACTGGTGGAAGAAACGTGTGCAAAACCTATGGAGAAAAAGTCTGAAAAAGGTAAAAAAAAAACTAGAAATGTGTTCATGGACAAACACAAGCCTTTTTGGATATGTGAAATACACTGTGCACGTGATGAACAATTAGTGACGTCACTATAAATGTTATCTAAAACAGCACATGTCAAGTTACAACCAAATCAAACATTATAGTTCTGTCGATATAGGCTTATAAAAAAAACAAAAAGCCCCTTTAAATAAGGGACGTCACTTGACATGTGATGATGACGTCACTTCAATTTCCATCTATAACACATCACTGTGAATGTGCATGCCAAGTTGTAACCCAAATCGGACTTGTACAAGTCTCCAAAGTTATAGCGATTTGAAAAAAAAATGCACATTTAATATCACGTCACATGACACATGATGACGTCATCGTTACAAATTCATTGGGGACCATCTTCGGCTGCTGATCTTAGTGTATGACAAATGTAAAGTCAATCAGACAAAAGAAGTGCAAAAATGTATGGTTTGAAGAAAAAACGTGTACAAAACCAATGGGGGAAAATGCATCTTTAATGTGACGTAACCTGACACCTCATGACGTCATGATCACGAATTTCTTCTAGGACCATCTGTGGGTAGTAGTCTAAATGTGTACCAAGTCTAACATCGATCAGATTTACAAAAGTATCCAAGTGGTGTGCTTTAACACGTGTACAAAGCCTATGGGAAGAAATACATTTTAATGTGACGTTACCTGACACCTGATAATGTCATGATCACGATTTTTTTTTCTAGAACCATCCGTGGGTGGTGTTTTAAGTATATTTCAAGTCTAAAGTCGATCAGTTTACGAAGGTGCCAAACTGGAGTGTTTTAAAACGTGTACAAAACACATGGGAGAAAAATGCATCTTTAATGTGATGTAGCCTGACACCTGATGACGTCACGATCACGAATTTCTTCTAGGTCCATCTGTTGGTGGTGGTCTAAGTATGTACCAAGTCTGAAATTCATCGGATTTTAAAAAGTGCCAAAGTGGACTGGTGGAAGAAACGTGTGCTAAACCTATGGAGAAAAAGTCTGAAAAAGGAGAAGAAAAAAAGAAAAAAAGAAAAAGAAAAAAAAATCTTAACAAAAGCAAGAGCTGTTTCGGTGTGTACACCGAAACAGCTAAAAAGAAAAAAGAAACTAGAAATATGTTTGTGGAGAAACACAAGCTGTTTCGGATATTCGAAACACTCTGTGCACGTGATGAACAATCAGTGACTTGACTAAAAATGTCATCTATAACAGCACATTATACGTACATGTCAAGTTATAACCAAATCGAACATATGGGTCTGTAAATATAGGCCTATAAAGAACAAAATACCCCTTTAAGGGACGTCACATGACATTTGATGATGACATCACTTGAATTTTCATCTATAACACATCTCGGCATTGGTACGATCACGAATTTCTTCTAGGACCATCTGTGGGTAGTAGTCTAAATGTGTACCAAGTCTAACATCGATCAGATTTACAAAAGTATCCAAGTGGTGTGCTTTAACACGTGTACAAAGCCTATGGGAAGAAATACATTTTAATGTGACGTTACCTGACACCTGATAATGTCATGATCACGATTTTTTTTTCTAGAACCATCCGTGGGTGGTGTTTTAAGTATATTTCAAGTCTAAAGTCGATCAGATTTACGAAGGTGCCAAACTGGAGTGTTTCAAAACGTGTACAAAACACATGGGAGAAAAATGCATCTTTAATGTGATGTAGCCTGACACCTGATGACGTCACGATCACGAATTTCTTCTAGGTCCATCTGTTGGTGGTGGTCTAAGTATGTACCAAGTCTGAAATTCATCGGATTTTAAAAAGTGCCAAAGTGGACTGGTGGAAGAAACGTGTGCTAAACCTATGGAGAAAAAGAAAAAGTCTGAAAAAGGAGAAGAAAAAAAGAAAAAAAGAAAAAGAAAAAAAAATCTTAACAAAAACAAGAGCTGTTTCGGTGTGTACACCGAAACAGCTAAAAAGAAAAAAGAAACTAGAAATATGTTTGTGGAGAAACACAAGCTGTTTCGGATATTCGAAACACTCTGTGCACGTGATGAACAATCAGTGACTTGACTAAAAATGTCATCTATAACAGCACATTATACGTACATGTCAAGTTATAACCAAATCGAACACATGGGTCTGTAAATATAGGCCTATAAAGAACAAAATACCCCTTTAAGGGACGTCACATGACATTTGATGATGACATCACTTGAATTTTCATCTATAACACATCTCGGCATTGGTACGATCACGAATTTCTTCTAGGACCATCTGTGGGTGGTGGTCAAAGTATGTACCAAGTCTGAAATTAATCAGATTTAAAAAAGTGCCAAAGTGTACTGGTATCTTAACGAAAACAAGAGCTGTTTCGGTGTGTACACCGAAACAGTCGGTGTGTACACCGAAACAGCTAAAAAGAAAAAAACCTTAACGAAAACAAGAGCTGTTTCCAGGGCCACGTTTGCTTGCAACTGTTTAAGCCCCATCATGGAGCTATAAAACACTGAATCCCTGTAGATGGGGGAGGGGCGCTCAGGGTCAGGCAATGAATTACACCTCCACACCCCTTGCCCATCGCCACAAAACGAACCACGGACTGTTAACTATGACACTGAAATATTATAAAAAAGTCTGTATTCAACACTGACCGTTTTGCCGTTTTTTAAAGTTATTTGTGTAAAACTGTAAAATATTTTATCGTTATGCTGTAATGAATTTTTACTAAACTGACAAAACGGAATAACTAATACCGTTTGACGGTTTTAAAAAACTGTAAAACGACAAAACAGTCAATGGTTCGTTTACTGTTTTTGTTTTTGAGGAAATCCAAAACGGTAAAACGAAATAACGGTACGTACTTGGATTTTGCCCCTCCTCTGGGCAGGTTTTCCCGTCTGCCAGATCTCAGATACGTTGCTACCCAAGGGCGGATCCAGGGGGGGGGGGCAAAGGGGGCCACGGCCCCCCCCCAAAAAAAAAACGAAACCATTTTTTTTTTTTTATGTGACATCGCAATAAAGGCAGGCAATGAGTACACCACCAGCTTTCTCCTCAAAAAACATTGGTTAAAGTGGTCAGAAATTGCCTCAGATCGCACGACAGAGCATCTAGAATCCAAAAAGTTTTCGGGGCCTTTAAGCAGGCCCCTAACCCCACTTTGGGGGGACCCAAAATTTTTTGGTCCCCCAAAAATTGTGTTCTGGATCCGCCCTTGTTGCTACCTGGCAGTAGATATCTGTTTATGCCAACTTGAAGATTGCCAGCAAGTTAAAGAAAGTCTTGGGCATCAAACAAGCACGGTCTACAACTGAAATTCTCATGTAACGCCCATGAGCTGGCATATTGATATTTCTAGTGCTTCTTTCTAACAGTTTGCGTGGTGATCAGAGTAGTGGCAGAGTCTTGTGGGAGACAGGTTTTCTATATTTCCAAATTCGAACAAAAGCACTCCATCTTATTCTAACAAACGACGGAACGACATGCACCTATTTCAAATAGCAAAGTATGCTTACTTTTCACATATGCTTGCTTAAAGGTGAATTCGAATGACCAAACTCACACAGCTGAAAGCTCGGCGAATTTGGATGCTCGTTTGTGCATTAAGATGTGAAATCGCATGCTTCTAATGTGAAATTGATTGTTGTATTTAGGTAATTGAATGTTGATCTCAACGTGCAATCAAATTCGTGCGAAAATGGTTGATTGGTTGCCAATTTGGCCGCTAAATCTGCTAATTTGGCCGGGAAAACCTATAGTTTTCCAACATTTCAGAGTAGTAGAAAGTTGCACAAAATGTTTTCCTGAGAAATTTTCATTGCAGGGACCCATTAATTAAGAAACAGAGGTGTGCATTTACGGATTGAAGCCATCAGATTTGATTTACGCTTGGATAATTCAGAATTTTACATGCAGGAAGACTTAAAACATGCTTGACAAAAAGTGTGAAATATTTTTGCCCATTAATAAAAAAGAATGCCCGATCAACCCCTTACTGCTGTTCAGACGAAATTGAATGAACAACGCGATACTTTTAATTTGAATGCATCTTTTACAGGGACGAGTGGAGCTAAAAGACAAAAGAACTATCGGATAGTGACATTGAATGAGTCTTTTTGAATGTCGAATGACGATCTGCATGATTTTTCCATTTCAATTTAAATTGAATTAGCCAGGCGTTAAAATTGATTGAAAACTTGGTGAAGTTGGCCAGGAAAACCTATAGCAGTCTGCTCTGATGAATAAATTGAAATTTGTTATGAACATACCCTAAGGTTTTAAGTCACATTTAGAAAAAAAATGTGAAAGTGAGGTTAGAATGCATAAATAGTCTGGCACCATCCCATTCAATCAACAGTTCACAATTTATGAAATACAATAAAGGTAACACGACCAAAATGGCTTCCTCTTGAATAAAGTCTTTGGTGTAGCAATTTTCCTATTAATTGATATGGCCCCTTCCTTTTCCATCGCCCTCTGAAACGCGTTAGCTTGAGTTCAAAAATACATGTATACAACCACCTTCAAATTAGAGTGTGCTTGTGTCTTTTTAGCAACATAATGTGTACACTTTAACAAACCCTGGTCGCTCATATGTTATTGTTTGGATTTTCTAACAATTGTAACGACAAACTCATTTAAATGTATGCAGATTCCCGTGTAACCAGTAAAGACGTGCATACCTTGCTGCAGCTCATGAGCAAGATCCTTTCTGCCAATTTCATTCAACTAGTTTCTATCTGGCTAAGGATTGGGGGATTTCGTCGTTTCCACTCGACGAGCATGTGGAAGGTTTGTTGTTCACAATTATGTGAACTTTCCTCCATGAACTTGGAGATTTGTGCTTCGCCGAAACCGAGCAATGTAGCGTGGGCTCCCATTGCCGACCAATTTCACGAGCCAGCCAGTGTTAGCTTCGAGTCTGGTTCACCATCCAAAAGATTCTGACTATTATTTCTGAAGAATCTAGATGTTGCCCCTTTCCCAAAGCTCATTTTTTTCCAAATTCGGCTTTATCATTAATAATAATAGCTTTTAGTATTACGAACTTCCGATCAAATAATAAAAAAGCCATTTTGCTCCATATGCTGACGGAAAGTGTGTGTGAGCTAAGAGCCAGTTTAATTGTGACATCATACACGCTTAATCACTGTGCGTGTACAACTACTGCCTTGTGGGGTACCGGAACAATGGGAGGTACCCCACAAGGAATGCCCACCGACTTGCGGGGTACCGTTTTGGTACCCCATAAGTTTTTCACGAAATAGATAATGGATTTTACTCAAAAACTAGGAATTTCCAAGGACGGTTGATTTGTCGCAAATAGAAGAGTTTTAGAAAAGAGATATTAAACCCTAATTTCAGTTCAGGAAATTAACTATAATGGTTAAAATAAGAGCATTTTGACATAAGTGTGCGACGTTGCAAAAATTTAGTACATGAGAACAAAGGAAGTGCCCCACTTTTATGCCTATGTAAGCGTGCGTGTTTTAGTGACTGGGCGGAGCTTAGGAGCTCGGTGCGTTGTTGCATGCACGCGATTGGTTAGCCAAGCGCCACAGGTTTAGCGCGCCATAGACTAAGTGCGTGTACATGTACGCGCGTAAAGCCGTGCACGTGAGGGCTGTGTGTACTCACGTGTTTACGGGGAGTTAATGTTGCGGACAGCGGGCGAGCAAGAGGTGAATTACTTGTGCTCTGCATTTTGGGGAGTGTTTATGCGCGAATTGTACATAGTCGTATGAGCTGTGCTGGGGTTACGCTGGCATGTATGGCTGATGTGTAGCAAGTACAAGGCTGTATAGCTGTACGTTGCTGACTGGCTTGCATGGTTGATGCGTAGCGGGTACAAGGCTTTACTACTGTGTATTGCTTGTGCTACTGTACATTGTTTATGCTGTTGTACATTGCCTGTGTGGTTGTACATTGCTGTTGCTGGGGCGCCTTGTAGACATTGTGATGCATTGGTGACATTGCGGTGCATTGTTGTGCATTCCGGATGCTGTTGCGCATTGCTGCTGCGTGCAGTAGACTTTGCTCATCTCTCCAAGATAATATAGCAACCACGCCTATTAATTCCAATTACAGTTCATTTATTGATTATTGTTGAATAAAGTATGCTCAATGTTGATTGAGGTTACCGACAATTCTGTTTCAGGTGTCTCTGTTAGAGGTTCATTATGCAATTAACAGGGTAGTCATTCACAATCGGGTTGTAGATTTCCACCGAAACGGACCTGCACCCTAAGCCTTGAAGGTCGCTCTGAGTGATCTCTCGTCTAGGGAAGAGCCTTAGTTTGGGAAGGTTGTCTTCACCCCACTAGGAGTCAGACTTGTCCTAACAGACTTAGGTTGGCCCGGGGGTTCCCGCCACAATGTTATCATTCCGTTAGATATTTCTGTGCGATTCCAAACGTTTGATAAAAAACCATTTATCACTTTCTTTACGCATCATACACTTTGATATTTCTGTAAGAAAACATTGACTTATCTTGAGTTCGAATGTTCAAGTTAGGGACCCAAATAACAAGCGAAGCCAAAATGGCGACGATGCCGAGTTTTGGAATACTCATAGGTAACGATCGTAAGATTCAAATTAGTACATGAAGCAGCATGAAAACAGGGTACAAGAATTCTTTTTTTCAACCGATAGTTGCCATCATGAACCAGCATGGCATAAAGGTTTTCCACATACAACCCAACAAGATCCTATACGTAGTGTAGCAGCCAAATTCAGATGGATTTCTTCTTTTTGCCAAGTGAGGGCGCTGTACCGGGAAGACGGTAGCTAAGGAAAAAAGCAACATGGCTTCAGCTCGATAGAGTGAGCTTGTCTTACATACGCAGTGTGGACTTCCGAACAAAAGACGTCCACATAATGTAGGTAACACCGACGTTGTGTGGACTTGCCCACGTCCACACAGTGTTTCCCCATTTCTGGAAAACAGGTTTAGAGGCATTTTTGGGTTAGGTTTATCTGTAGCAGAATGAAGAGAAACACTAAAGGGAATCATAGAAAAAAAATTGGGTTGAAAGAGTTTTCACAGTTTGAGAAAAATGAGTTTTTTCACTGGTTTTTCTTAACTACACGAAAGCAATGGAAAGTCCACACTAGTCATGTGAAACAAGTATGGGTGTGCAACTTGTGTAATTCTTCGCCCAAAGCATTAATCCGTCCAAGGTTTGTTAAACGGTTGGTTACTCTTGAAGAATTTATATCAGTGATTCAGTGATTAGTGATTAGTGTTATTTTGTAAGCCTAAATGTTGTATTATCAACGCATTTGTTGGATGCATAGTCGCATGTTATTTTGGATTATGTTATTTAAGCACATGGGTGTACACAAACCCTTCTTGCATTTAGACTTCCGTATTCTTTTAAACGTGGAGTAACTTCATGTAGTATAAATGCAGTTGTTGGACTGACACTGAATTTAGGTTATGATCGATTGACTCACATCTGTCCATGTACATGAAAGGGGCCTACTTGTGTATTTTCATAAACATCGCTTTAATTTTGGGCATGTGTGTGCATGTGTATAGTACATGTAAGTGATATGTAATTTGAGCTAATTCTGTAAGAATAATTAGGTTACACAAACATTTTATTCTCCATTTTATGTAGTCAATCTGTGCCTGTACATGAGCCTGACATGTGTACGACTACCAAAACTGTAAGAAGAAGTTGTACAAGACAATAAAATGTTCTGGATCTGCGCACAGCATATTTTCGTCAGTAATCTTTGGCAGATTCATCATTGACGTTTACTTCCAGGATGTATAAAGGGGCAGAAGACCTTACCACGCGAGGAGCTACATGTCATGACCATGAGAAAGTTGACATGGACAGTGAATATACTGCTTTACATGAATCATAGAGGGCAAGAATGCACACAGAAAAGGGACTTGCCTACCAAAAGGACATGAAAGCAAAGCGCGTGTCACAGCTGTTCAGGCAAATAAAGTCTGAAAGGCTTGAACTTCTCATGAACGAAAAGCATGACCAAGGTGAAGTACGCGCTGAATATAAGCAATGGATGTCAACTTACGAGGACTTGCTCAAAGAGAACAGCGAGTACTGTACTTTGCTGTCCAAGGAAGAATTACGGGAGTATCTGGACAACAGTTGGGACTGTAGAGATGCCTTCCTGAAGAACTTCAAGGTGTACTACTCCAACTGGGAAATGGTCTGCTTACAGAAGGAGCATGATGTCGGAGTTCTACGCCAACGCCATGGCACCACTGACAGCGAAAAACTGACAAGCACATCACGCATGAGTGGGAGGGGCTCAAGAGCTTCCATTGCCAGCGCTGAATCATCGGCACGACTCAAGGCGGAACAGGAGAAAGCAGCTTTGGAGGCAAGAATGAAGGCACTCAAGAGGAGACGAGAGATAGAGATGGCCAAGTTGAAATTGAGGTTGGAAGAAGAGGAGCTGAATTTGACCACCAGACTGGACATTTTTCAGGCCAAGGAAAGAGTTTTGGACAGTTTTGAATTACGGTCAAATGCTGTTTCAATTAGAGATTCAAATTCAGTTAAGAAGTTGAATAATGAAACTGTGTCCATTGTAGCTCAACCTAATAACTAGTCAGACTTGGTAGACCAGACAAATAGTGGTCAATCCGCACTAAATGCGAATGCTCATAGTTTTGCACCAGAGAGTCATAGCCAAAGTAGTAGTGTACAAGTACCTGGTAAACAAAGTTTAAATAGTTCATCATGCCATAGTATACCAGTGCCATTGCATGTCAATAATAACCATTCTGTTTCAGCACAAGGTGACAGGCACTGTGACAGCAACCGAAGTGAAACTGGCATGTCAGGTGACAACGCTCTTCTTGCAGTTGTCAGACAACTGAAAAGGCCTACTCCTGAGATCAAGCGATTTAGTGGGGAACCAGTTGACTGCCGGAAATTCATCCGGCAGTTCAACACTTAAGTGGCAGTGCATATTGAAAATGACGATGAACGAATGAGCTACTTGGAGCAGTTCACTACTGGAGAGGCATATAAAGTTGTCTCAGGTTTCAGCCATCTTCCTGCTGAGCAAGGATACCCTGCAGCTCTAAAAAAAAATTTGCTTCTAGATATGGAGACGTGCACCTCAAGGCCCACTCCTTCATCATGAAAGCGCTCGATTGGCCATGTGTTCGTCCGGACAACCCGAAGGCACTTGATAACTTCTTAATTCTGCTGGTTGAATGTGAAAATGCTGTAAAATGCATTCAAGCAGTAAAGGTCCTCGAGTACCCTGACAACCTGAGGAAGTTGGTGGGTAAACTACCATTCTATCTTCATAACAGGTGGAGAAATGTTGTTCGGCAGACTTCAGATAAAGGCGAGACTGTCCAATTTAGCCAACTGGTTCGAATTATAAAGATGGAGGCAAAGAAGGTGATGGATCCCATCTACGGCAGAGAGGCACTGAGCGAAGATGTGAAAGGCAGAGGGGCAAAGGTCGTCACCAAACACCAATCGTTCAAGGGGCAGCTTTGCAACCGAGGTTTCAAGTGGCCAATCCGAGCAGACATGGCGTAACAGAGAAGGAGACAACAGGTCGACAGCAGTAAAGTTTGGCAGTGAAATGAAGACAGTGTGCATATATTGCACTGACACAGGCCATCCTACTGACAAGTGCAAGCGTCTGTCCAGTTTGCCTCTGTCTGAAAGAACAGAGTTTGCAAAATCCAAAGGTCTATGTTACGGATGTCTCAAGCGTGGTCACCAGAGTAAGGAGTTTCGCCATAGATCCACTTGTGACATTTGCAAACGTCGACATCCAACCTGTCTTTACGATGAGAACAGAGTTCCTAAGCCTGAGTCAAAGCCTAATTAAGATGGCAGCAGTGGGCAGTGTTCAAACTGTGCAAAGCATGCAGGTGGTAATACGAGGGCCGGTCAGCAAGGTCAATGCACCATGGCAATTGTACCTGTTAAAGTCCTCCTGAGAGATGGTATAAGGCTGTACAAACGTACGCGTTCATGGATCCTGGAAGCACCGTAGCACGACAGTTGGGAGCAAGTGGTCCATGTAAGTCCATTACATTAGACACCATTGGTAAGCCCTACTCCATGAAGACATATCTCATCGGTGGGCTTAAGGTCAGCGACTTACAAATGAAGAATGAAATTGATCTTCCTGTCACATACACAAAAGACACAATTCCAGTTTCCCAGCACCGTATCCCAAAGACTGACGACATCTCCAGGTGGGACCACCTTAATGACATCAGCTTGCCTGAAATAGATGCAGACATTGGACTCCTGATTAGTAGCAATGTTACCAATTGTCGGAGCAAGTATGACAGTCACCAGTCAAAGCCTTACCCAGGAAGCTCATGGCTTGACAATGGCCAGAGCGATGTCCTCAATACTAACAGATCTTAACTCTATTAACACACTCTGTAGAATTGCAACATGGAATGTTCGTACACTGAACAAACTGGGGAAGATGAGTGAGCTGGTAGCAATGCTGGAAAACTACAATATCGACATAGCTGGCATACAGGAAACTAGAATGCTAGGTCAACAGAGAATCAAAGAGCAGGGATGGGACATCATCCTGTCAGGACGCACAGATAACATGCACACAGGAGGTGTAGGACTTGTTCTGTCACAAAGAGCCTCAAAAGCACTGATCGAATATGAATTTATTGATGAGCGACTACTCAATGTTCGTTTCTTCTCACGTCATGCAAAATTATCAATAATTGTAGCTTATGCACCTACAGAAGAAGCCACAGATGAAGAAAACAAACTTGATGCGGTTCTGGCCAAAGTGCCTTCACATGATGTATGTACAATAATTGGAGACCTCAATGCGAAGGAAGGAACTGCAGCAGACCAGTGTCTTAGGGTTATCGGACGGCATGGTGCTGGATCAAGTGCGAACAATAATGAAACGAGACTGCTAGAGTTGTGTACCACACACAACCTGGTCATAGGAGGGACACTTTTTCCACACAGAAGGATCAACACCACGACATGGAAATCACCCAATGGGACCACACTCAATCAGATTGACCACATCATCATCAGAGGAAAATGGAGGCGTTCACTACAAGATGTAAGATCATATAATGGTGCCGACATCTACAGCGATCACAAGCTTGTTATCAGCAAGGTCAGGACTAGTCTTGCCAAGATAAAGAGACCACCAGAAATAAGAATATTTGCAGACCACCTCCTTCGAATACCTAAAGTCAAGGAAGAGTTTAGTTTGAAACTGAGCAACCGTTTCAAAGCCCTAGCAGACCTTGGTGCTGAGGAGTCTGTAGATAAATCTTGGAAAAGTCAAAAGTAGATGAGTCGGTATCTGGAAAATCTCTGGAACTTGTAGAAGAACGGAGGCAAGCCCTGCTGGAAAAAGAACAGGATCCTACAAGTGAGGGGAAAAAATACAAGTACAAGATTTTAGACAAGGAAGTCCGAAATAGCTTCAACAAAGATAAATCAGATTGGATGGATGTTCAAGCATCACTGCTGGAAGCAGCAGCAGCAAAGGGAAATCAAAAAGAAGTATACAGATTCCGGAAGAAAATATCAAGAAACTGATATCAGATGAAGAAGATAGAAGAAACAGGTAGATGGAATACTTTAGCGAACTGTTAAGTGGGACCCCCAGACAAACCTTTTGACGACTACTCTAGTCCACCAGAAGAGCTTGAGGTCGATATGAACCAGCCCTCACTTGAGGAAGTGACAGAAGCTACAAATCGACTCAAGCGAGGGAAATCACCTGGTTTGGATAATACCACAGCAGACATTCTCCGTGGTGGGGGCCCTGTCATACTCCAGTTGCTACTTATGGTAGTGCTGCAAATCTGGAACACTGAAGAGCCTCCCCGGGATTGGAGAATGGGTTAAATATTTCCATTGCGGAAGAAGGGAGACACAACCTACTGTAACAACAACAGAGGGATAACTCTACGTTCTATAGCCAGCAAAGTGTTCTGTACAGTTATTCTGGTACGTGTACGTGATGCCACCGACAAAAAGCTGCGTAAGAACCAGGCAGGCTTTCGACCTGGAAGATCATGTGCTGACCAGATATTGTCATTGCGCCAGATTGTTGAAAAATGTCTCCTGAATCAGTTGCCATGTGTTATGAAGTTTATTGACTTCAAGGCTGCATTTGACACAGTCCACAGAGAATCACTGTGGGGCATAGTCAGGAGTTATGGCATACCCCAGAAGATAGTTGACATAATGAAGAACATGTATTCTGGTACATCATGCTGTGTAAGGGTTGAAGGCCAATTCGCACAGACTTCTTCCAAATCAAGTCAGGAGTGCGACAGGGATGCGTATGGTCACCCTTACTGTTTAACATATTGATTGACTGTATCCTGAAGTAATCCCTAAATAAACCAAACACAGGACTTACTCTCACACCCAGAAGGAGTAGCCGCTATCCTGCAGATATGCTCAGCGACCTAGATTTTGCTGATTACATCGCACTCTTAGACGATGATTAACACTCAGGGACTCCAAACATCAACACGCAGAGTGAACACATATGGTACACAAGTGGGGTTGAATGTAAACAAATCCAAAACTAAAGTGATGCCTGTTGCTAACAGCCTGTTAACATTAGTCTCATTGGATGAAGAGCAGCTTGACATTGTCTCGAACTTCCAGTACCTCGGTAGCTACATTTCAGGAGATGGCAAAGTAGAAATGAAAATAAATGTAAGGATTGGTAAAGCAGGGGCTGCCTGCAAGGACTTGGATAATATCTGGAAACAGCAGAAAATCTCTCTTCGGCAGAAAGTATGTGTTTACAACTCTTGTGTCATTTCCACCCTTTAAATTGTTGCTGAGACCTGGTCTCTCACAATAGGTCAAGAGAGGAGAATTGACGCCTTTGACCAGAAATGTTTGCGATGCATCCTTGGCATTGAGTGGGAGGACAGAATCACAAACATAGAAGTCAGGGAGAAAACAAACCAACCAGCAGTCTCTTCACTGTTAGCAATAAGCGTTTGATATGGTGGGGACATCTTATGAAGATGGAGCAGTCTCGCATTCCAAGACGACTTTTAGACTGGACCCCAACTCATGGAAGACGGTGACCAGGGCGCCAACGGACTAGATGGGGGGGGGGGGACACACTGGGCAGAGACCTGAAAAGGCTGACTCTTAATATCCATCAAGCAGCCCCTTTAACAGCCAGTCGTCTCAAGTGGAAAAAGCTCGTTAGGACGGTATGCTCCACCTGGAGCGATGCCATGGAGTGAGTGAGTGAGTGAGTGAGACGCCTACACCCCGTTTGATCTGAAAACTGGTCCGGCAGGTAGCCCTCTTGCTGCAAGAACTATGCTCGGTTGGGTGGTTTGGAATGTGATGAGAGACGCTGAAAAAGTGCAGAGTGACATAAGTTGTAGTTTCTCTGTAAACAAGGCTGAGGTCACAGCAAAAGCAGAAGTAAATCAGCTTAAGCATCTGGATAGATTGGTTAGAGAGACCATCAACATGGATTTCCCCGAGAGGCTCATTGATGACAAGGAAGAGCATTCTCAAGAAGACATCAGATTATTGGCGTCCGTGAACAAGTCTATCACTCACAGAGATGGTGACTACTGTATTGGTCTGCCTTTCAAAGCAGAAGATGTAAAGCTAACTGACAACAAGTCAATGGCATTGAAGCGCCTTGATAGCCTGAAACACAAATTACAGAGAAACAGTGAATTCGGCAGTGACTACATAGAGTTCATGTTCAAGATTATGAGTGAAGGCTACGCCGAATAGGTCCCACAAAGAAGACCTACACCGGGCAGACGGTGCAAGCCCGATAAGATTAGAGTAGTCTTCGATTGTGCGGCTACGTACCTTGGGTTCATCTTTGAACAACGTCTTACTTCAAGGACCAGATCTTACAAACAGTCTGATGGGTGTACTCCTGAGATTCCGTCGAGGAGATAGCTATAATGGGAGACATAGCCAAAATGTTTTTCCAATTAAGAGTTCCCAGTGAAGACCGTGACTGTCTCCGATTCTTCTGGTGGCCAGATGCCAATCTCAAAGAACAGCCGGTTGCCTATCGTCTGAAAGTCCACCCATTTGGAGCAGTCTTGTCATCGAGTTGCTAAAGCTTTGCTCTTAAGCAAAGTGTTTAGGATAATGTTGGTGACTACGGAGAGGCTTCATGTGACGTAGTGAAGAGAAGCTTCTATGTAGACGACTGTCTTGTCTCGGTTGGTACAGAACAAGAAGCTGCTCATTCGATCAAGAGTACAACAGCCCTGTGCAAACAAGGCGGCTTTGATCTGACAAAATTGCGTTACCTCGCAAATGAGAGTTGTCGCTTCCTTGCAAATCGCATTGCAATAATCATAGATGCCTCTTGCTTGCAGCAATGGAAGTACGTGATACCAAATCCAACCCTGCTGATTGCGCAACACGTGGTCAGTCAGTGAAAAGGTTTCTTCAGTGCTCCATGTGGTTTGAGGGTCAAGGCTTCCCGTCTCAGCCAGAAACAGAATGGCCTTTATAAGATGCAGATCTGACCAAGCTACCAGATAATGATGTTGAGGTGAAGAAAACCGTGCTTATGACAGCAGAGACACCTATCAGTCCAATTGACAGAATTCTGGAGCACTATTCAGATTGGACCAGGCTGAAACGGGCAGTTGTTTGGATATTGGTTGTGATGAAACGCCTCCAAGATAGAGTGGCTGCAAGCAAGAAGTTGAAACTGGAGTCAGCAAAGCAAGAGTTCGAGCAGCAAGAACCCAATCCGTTGCACCGTTCACAGAAGCTTGAATCAGAGCAGAGCATAGTTAAGCAAACTCTTTCATCAGGTGCCAGAGAAAGTCTTAACCATACCCGACTTACCACAGAAAACCTTGAGGCTGCTGAGAGGGTTTTGGTGTACTATGTCCAGCAGAAACATTGGAAGGACGAAATCAAATTGCTCAACGAGACAGAGGGAAAACCATCCTCGGTAGTAAAGAAGTCTTCTTCGTTGAGAAAGCTTGATCCTTAGCTGGTAGATGGACTTCTACGTGTTGGTGGTCGGATTGGTAGAGCAGATCTCGACTTTGAGTCCAAGCACCAGGTACTGATGCCAAGAGACTCTCCCGTATCTAGGCTTATTCTTAAGCATATACACAAGTCAGTTGGACACTTGGGAAAAAATTCCATCCTAGTAGAGCTTCGACGACATTACTGGATAATTGGGGCACCTTCCATCATCAACGGTACCGTCTCGAGATGTGTCACTTGCAGGAGATACCAAGCCCCGGCTGAGCAGCAAAAAAATGGCCAGCCTGAGAGAGCGACTTGCGTTGAATGAGCCTCTATTCAGCAAGGTTGGAATGGATTATTTTGGTCCCTTTGAGGTGAAACGTGGTAGAAGTATGGTGAAGAGGTACGGGGTCATATTCACTTTTTTGACTTCGCGAGCTGTCCACTTGGAGTTAGCGCATTTACTTGATACGGATTCATGCATCAACGCAATCCGCAGATTCAGTGCCCGTCGTGGATCAGTAAAGAGCATTCTCTCTGACAATGGAACCAATTTGGTTGGCGCAGAACGTGAGATGCGTGAGCAGATGAGAACCTGGAACCAACAGGAAATCCATGACAACTTGCTACAGAAGGGCAAATCCTGGCAATTCAATCCTCCAGCAGGATCACATTTTGGAGGAATATGGGAGCGTTTGATTAGAAGCGTCAGGAAGATCCTCCACTCCTTGATGCGAGAATGTGAGGTAGAAGCTATCATGAATGGACGACCACTTACCCTAACAGTCCCAAATGACCTAGATGTCCTGACTCCGAATCATCTGCTTCTTCAACGGTCGGGCGAGAGTCTGTTAAGCAGTGGCGACATGTTTAGTATTTCGCAGACATCTTTTGGAACAGATGGTCGAAGGAGTACCTGCCTATGCTTCAAGAGAATGGACCCACCCCAAGCGGAATGTGACTGTGGGAGACATTGTGTCGGTGGTTGACACTTCGCCAAGAAACTCACGGGCGCTTGGTAGAGTACTTGAAGTTGTCAAGGACAAGAACGGATTTGTAAGAATTGTCAAGTTGAAGACGAAAACTTTTACTTTAGTTCGCCCTGTAACAAAGCTATGTCCTCTAGTTGAAGGCAGTGCTGAGTAGTTGTCAGTATTTACAAACATATTGTTATGCATTGTATCCACCAAGTGTTCAAGTGTTAGTTCAAAGATAATAGTAAAGTTTGACCTTGTTTATTGGTATGATGTAATTGCTAATTGATTAATAAACAATTAGAGGGCCGGTATGTAGCGGCCAAACTCAGATAGATTTCTTCTTTTTGCCAAGTGAGGGCGCTGTAGCGGGAATACAGTAGCTAAGCAAAAAGCAACATGGCTTCAGCTCGATCTCGATAGAGTGTGCAACTTGTGTTATTTTTCGCCCAAAGCATTAATCCGGCCAAGGTTTATTAAACGGTTGGTTACTCTTCAACAATTTATATCAATAATTCAGTGGTTAGTGTGATATTTAGTAATATTTGTAAGCCTACATGTGTATTTCATTAACATTACTTTAAGTCTGGACGTGTGTGCATGTGAACATAGTACATGAAAGTGATTTGTAATTTGAGCTAATTCTGTAAGAATAATTACTTTACACATACATTTTATTTTCTTTTTTATTGTACTCAATCTGTGCCTGTACCTGAGCCTGACATGTGTACGACTACCAAAACTGTAAGAAGTTGTACAAGACAATACAATTGTCTGGATCTGCGCACAACATTTTCGTCAGTAATCTTTGGCAGATTCAGTTGGGACACATTTTTTCAATTCAATTTCCACATTATTTTACAAAAAGCAAAGTGAAAGCACCACGAGCAGAAAATGATAGGGGTATGCCTATATCCTAAACTGTAAAAAAAGAAACAAAAATACCAAAGAGGAAAAGAACAAACAGACAAACCAACAGACAAGTAATGAAACACAAATGATAACAAAAGACAAACTGACGAACATACATACAACAGGGTAAAAAATACATGACAATGTGACTTAATACGAGGAAATAGAGAGCAAAATTTCCTGTTCGTACGGAGGTAGAGAAAGATACAATGCTAAAAATGGGATTAAAAAATAGGTTTTTTTAACTGACTTTAATTAGCGTGCAGAGGTCCTTTTTAAGTTGTATGATGCTCATTGTTTAAAACGACCGTAGTCTGTTTTGCTATTGCGCGCGCTGCTTTTGTGATGTTTATGTATGCACTTGCTTCAATAGTTCCGTCATATGTGGGATTAAAACAATGGAAAACATGACTGTTGCACTTACCGGGTTGTAATGTCCTATGATATTCTATAAGAAAAGAAAAAAATATGTTTGATGAAAATTTTTGGGGGGGTAAAAAGGATAATAAAACAACCTCCGTCGTTTGACATTCATCACTGAAAAAAATATACAAGTACATTACGTGTTGGTATTAATCCAAAAGCATTTGCTTGTATCTACACCAAATATATTAAAATAAGTTAAGGTAACACATTTAAGCCACAAATTTGTAGCATTGACAGTTTGCGTTTGATGTCACTAAACTCAAGATAATTGTATTTTTCAAATGTTCTTTTTCAATACATACTCGAAATAAAAAAGACTTCAAGAATAGGACTATGTTAGGATCTATACCCAATACTTTTAAAGACCATAAACAAACGAGATATGCCTTCCTAAGAAGTTAAAGTCTGTGACAACTAATGAGTGTAGTTTTCACTCAAATGATATATTTGTTTCCGGTATACGACAGTGGATTAGAATCTGAGTAGCTTTTGTATAAGATACTCAAACCAAATTTACACGAGGAATGTGAATGGACCTTTGCTGAAAGACCACAACCATGTAAAAACCCACAAAATCAAGCAAAAATACCATACTTAAACTCGAAATGTAGTCGTACAACATGCCAACACGACGGATAATAGTTTTGGTGCTTGACTTAATTTTAATTCCCCTATTTAACAGTCAGTCCCATGACAAACGCGGTAAAGTTGTTACTGGCAACACTACCCAGTATATTCCGAGCATACCTCACGCACGCATTACAGTTTGAATACAGCACAGGTGAGCTATGCTCAGATTTTCCTAGGTTAGCGCTGCCAATAATTGCCAAGACTGGATTTGATTCATCTTGTTGATAGCGATAACATTGCGTTGTATGTATCCTACTTTTGTATTACATTACAATGACCTAACTTTATTGAGAAAGTTTCGCTCGGCTTACCATTTCGCCTGTGCTAAACGGTTTTGACTTGGGGATTCCTGTGGGTTCTCTTGTCGACGTTTTTTTGCCAAGCACTAAAATTAAACAAAACGTTGTCTTCTAGTTAAACAAATATAGTCTAGCGTCCTAGTAAATTGGAATATAAAAATCGTTTCAGTTACTCGACAAATTAATCGCCCGTTAAGGTTTGTCCTGCATGACCCAACTTTATTTGATCTTATTCCTCCATGATTTGATTAACACGCACAGGCTGAGTGAAATAAAGAGGGCGCCCTGATGTATAATTGCTGCACATCATTTCAGGCAGAATCAATCAGTCAACGATCTTGCTTTTGGGTTGGGGGAGAACATATCCATTTTACTGCCAAGAGTACATGTATTCTCATTCATTATGGTTTGCTAAGTTTTGTGATTTTCCGGGGTTTAAGAAAAATGAGTAGAATATTGGCAATTTCATACTGTTCATTTGCTATATTGGTTAAATGACTCGAAACAGAATGCTTTTGGATTTTTTTTCTTAGTTCAGAATTGCCGAAAACATTTTGCATGCACCATACCAGCAAACCCTTTTGTCATAGAAAATAAAATTAAAACCCTATCAACCTTAAAATTGCAACCTGAACCAGCATGACATAAAGGTATTTCACAAAGTACCCCACTAATTGGTTGTTTTAGTGACACACATTGGGACAAACAGGAACCGAAGACCAAAACTCCAAATAACACAGTTTCATATGAATGCGGAGATGGGGAGAGGAATCACAAGAATCAAGGAACACGCGCCCGCCGCCCCCCCCCTCCCAGACTAAGGCTAAAACGATACATCGATATATCGGTGCATCGCGATACATTCGTTCACGATACGATATATCTGTACGAATGTTTGATATCAATATTATTAATAATAATATAATAAATAACAGCGGCAGCGCACCGAAACAAAATTGCAAGCAACTGCGATGCATGAGAAGCACGAAATGTAAAAATAATAATGCGAAGAGTTGAAGTCTCACCTTTCTGAGCGCGCGCACGTGAAAAGTTCATGCGGACTCTCCGTCATGTCCCTTTTCTTCAGGTGGTGCAGGCATTTCATGTACCGTAATTTTCGGAATATAAGCCGCGGCTTATTGTTGATTTTACTTATGAAAATGTTTACTGCGGCTTATATGCAGGAAGGCTATACGCCGAGCCTTGAAGAATAAAAATAAGATTCACTTGTGTATTTAATGTACTGGTACAAGAAGAGATGTGTTGCTGAAATGAATTATCAATTAATAAAGTTATTAACAAACCGAAACCAAAACCGAGCGGTAAAAAGTACGGTGAAAGCTGTCTTAGACGCTTGCGACCAGCCGTATGTGATACCATGGAGGATTCCTCCATCGTTATACTAGTGCAGCTGCTGCCATGCAGCATGCTTATTTCCTCAGCGGACCACACCATTTGTGGGAATGAAGGGGTGGTTTTCTTTCTTGGGAACAATAATTACCAATATTTCCGCTGATTAAAAAAAGAAAAATGACGACTAATACTTGTTATGGTGTTCGAAATATTTCTTTATTAGATAATAAGTTGTTCAACGTCACAATATATATTTTTTTCTTGAAATGTATTCAAGAAACGATGTAAAACAAAAAGGGGACTGAATCACCCCTTGCAAAATTAATGGATTCGCCCATGAAAATGTCAGCATCGTTTCCTACGGCGCTACAGGACAAGATCTTTGGTTTTGATTTTTTGAAGAAAGTTACGATCGAAACCTGAACTTTCAACGTAACTACTCGCTATTAATCACACAAATTTGATAAGTTTTGAGGTAAAAAGGAGACCTGTTTAGTCTTAGGGCAAAACAAATCAGCAACTTTTTCCACAAAAGCAAGATTTGTAACGCTCCAGACAGACAACACACGGTGGGTTACATCACTGATCTCTATATTAAGACTTGCATACTCTCTCACGTCACGTGCAGCGGGAAAATGTTGTCATTCCCCGGCGCATGCTGCCGGGCCATACATTAACTTTTAAGGCCGGGGGCCGGACGGGGCAGCCGGCAGCAATTCCCATAGTTTATTTCTCATCATCAATTTCCATATTTGTTTGTTAGAGTATCGATTGTAAATGATTTGATATAACTTTTGTGGCCCTTTTTATAGCTCTGTAGAGTAAATGGAACTGGTTCAGAGCATTTT
This sequence comes from Patiria miniata, assembly GCF_015706575.1. NCBI lineage: Eukaryota > Metazoa > Echinodermata > Asteroidea > Valvatida > Asterinidae > Patiria > Patiria miniata. Next base: position 11,629,093 of record NW_024037068.1, read on the forward strand.
GACTAGAATTTGGAGGCCTTACAAAATTGAAACCGCTGCGGTCGGTGCGGCTTATACGCCGCGCGGCTTTCCGAAAATTACGGTAGTACCTTGCTGTATTTGTGTATTATCAGAAACGAGTACAGACAGATTAAAGAGGACTTAGACCCTGATTAAGTTCATCTGTTATGATTTTACTTATTTTTTTTATACCAAGATATATCGCGATATATATCGTATCGTTTGATATGTATCGTGATACGTATCGTATCGTGACACAGGCGTATCGTTTCAGCCTTATCCCAGACCCGTATTTACGTCACATGTCCCAGTGCAAGATGTTCATACCTTTCATCAAGCGCGTAAGATCGTTTCTGCCAACCTCATTCAACTGCTTGGACAACGTTTCTATCTGGCAAAGGCTTGGGGGAGTTCGTTGCGTCCACTCAACGAGCATGTTGAAGATTTGATCTTCTGGGTCCTGATGTAGACTTTCCTCCTTGAACTTGGAGATTTGTGCTTTGTCGAAACCGAGCGATAGAGCCAAGGTCTCCCACCGAGGACCAACTTCACTAGCCAGTTGTCGTAAGCGTGGAACAGTTAGCTCTAAAGATATCAAGTAACAAGAAGTACGTTTTAATTTCAACTTTGATTGACGGAGATTGAGGGATCCACCACTCACAACCACAGAAGTGAGCCCGATATTCACGTGTAGGCCTATGCGCTCCCGCCGTGAACTAAGTCTATATGGAGTAACAACCACACATAATATTTATATATTATAGTTTTTTAAAAAGGGAAGACAGGAACCGACTAGTCTGGAAAAAAGGATCATCGTTTTCACTGGTTTGCGAGAAATATAACAACTCGTTAGGCCTAATATTCAAAAGTATATTAGATGAGCACTAACGCTCGGTTTATATTGCAATTTAAACGATATTTGGATATGCAAACGTTTATCATCATGGCCTACCAAAAACTGATCATTTTTACAAACATTTTAATTTTTTTTCAGAATTAACCATAATTAACCATAATACACATTGTGTCGAGGTCAATTAAATAGGGCCTATACCTGAGACCTCAGCAGGTTGCTGTTTACCCCTTTCTTTGGAGACTTCTCCATGGGTTAGAATTCCTGCAAGAGAGATTGGCAAATGTCATGTGTGCCGAGAAATAGTTTGACACTTTGAGCAACATTTAAGAAACTCTGAGTATGTCCTAAGCAGACTACTTCGCACTCATATAAATCTTATTTTGAAACCCCTAGAGGCAATTTTCACGACGTGTTGAATACATGTTTTGAATATAAGACAGTGAGGCTAACTCTTACATGCAAAGGTAAGAATTTCGTTGCACTAAACAACCACCTTGAAACGAGGGTGTTGTGTTGTTTGTTTGCTTTTCATGTTTACCTTTGAGCAGCCGAATATGGTAATTTTAAACAACCCTGGCTGTTCAATTTTAACAACAACCTCGTTGAACTGTATGCAGTGGCGCCGTGAAGACAAGATGTACATACCTACGGAAGCACGTCTTTCTCTTTCACAGCGGTGCGTTTCTCTTTCATGGTAGCTAAAACACCAACCAAAACACGCTGCGCCCCAACCCCGACCCGACTAATGTTGTCTCTCATTGCGCGGTCTGTGCTCAAGCGCGAGATGACAACATTGACCGGGGGAGTAGGGGAGCGGGGAACCGGGGGAGGTTATGCTCCTTTGGAGATGTGTCCCAACCATTTTTGCCGGAATTGTCGGTGTGTTTGTACCCTGGATTAGATGTGGAGATGGAGGGTGTGGACCGGGGAAATGGGGGACTGGGGAGGGCATCAACTGGAGGTCGCGGCTTATTAACTTGCGGCCGCGGCCGCGAGATAAATAAGTCACGGCCGTGACTTGGGGAGTCGCAGCCGTGAGATAATTATGCTTAGGGAGAAATACACCCCTGTAAAAATGGACTTGCCCCATGAAAGGAAGAGACACACGTTATGAAAGAGAGGCTAGTAATCATGAAAGAGAAACGCACCGCTGTGAAAGAGAAAGACGTACCTGGCCCTAACGGGCTTCCGTACATACCTCTTAACCACTGCGTAAGATCGTTTCTGCCAAACTCATTCAACTGCTTGGATAGTTTTTCAATCTGGCAAAGGCCTGGGGGATTCCGTTGTTTCCACTCGACGAGCATGTTAAAGATTGGATCTTTCAGACTCTGTAGACTCTCCATCTTAAACTGGAAGATTTGTTCTTTGCCGAAACCAAGAGATGTAGCCAAGGGCTCCCACTCCGGACCAAGTTTACCAGCCAGCCAGCGTAATTGTTGATCAGTTAGCTCTAAAAAGATCATGTAACAAGAAGTTAGTTTTAATATCAACTTTGATTGACAGAGATTTAGGGATCCACCACTCATAACCACGGAAGTGAGCCCAATATTCACGTGTATTGCGCGAACTACCAAGGGCGCTGTGTGGAGTAACAGCTACACATCACTTTGGTCATCTTTAAAAAAGGGGAGACAGGGTGCAATTAGTCTGGAAATAGGATCATCTATTCCTCGGTGGTTTCTTAGAACTGTTACCACTCGTTAATATAAAAAATAAAATGAAATGAGCAGCAGGTCCAAATGTGCAGCTTTCACACACCATTTTAAACACATTATGTGGATGCAATGAACAAGACTCGACGTATAGCCTATCCAAAATCAGGTATTTTCGCAAGTATGTTAACAATTTTTTGAGATGTTACCATCCAAATTAAGTCTTTGTTTAAAATTATAAAATTAAGGATCATGTATCGAGTTCAAGTAGGGCCCATACCTTTGTACCGAAGAGGCTGCCGTTTACCCCTTCCTTGGGAACCTTCTCCAAGGCGTGGAATTTCTGCAATTTCAAAACCAGTGAGAGATTTGCAAGTGTCATAATTGAGAATGAAATATGTTGACACTATTAGCAACTTTTGAACAACTTTGATATCAATTTTGATATTCCGATGAACATATCCTACTAGGATGTATGTGAAGATTTCTGCACCTTTGCATAAAACCCGGTGCACCGCAGATTCCCATCTAATGAAAACAAGAAAGACATGCATACCTGACTGCAGCTCATGAGCAAGATCTTCTCTGCCAACCATAATCAAGTGCTTGGACAACGTTTATATCTTGCCAAGGCTAGGACAACGTTTTATATTGTTTCCACTCGAGGAGCATGCTTAAGATTTGGGCTTTTATGTGATGGGATTGTCATACTTGAACTTGGGTATTTGTGCTTTGCCAAAACCGAAGGATTTAGCAAAGCATTCCCGATCCGGACCAAGTTTACAAGCCAGCCAGCGTAAATGCCGATCAGTTAGTTCTAAAGAGATCAAGTAATCGAAAGTTAGTTTTAAATATCATTTTTGATAGACTGAGATTTACAAATCCACCAATCACTGCCACTGTATGCAGTGCCCCCATTGAAAAACCTTCCAAAATAGTCTAGTTTAAGATAATACTATATTTTGATCTTGCATGGAGTTTAAGTATATGGCCTATACCTTGGAACTTTACAGGCTGCTGTTTGCTCTTTCCTTTGGAGTCTTTTCCATAGCGTTGAATTTCTGCAATTAAAATATCAGTGAGACATTTGCAAATGTTATGTGCTGAGAGGTATTTTGACATTATAAGCGAGAACGGTAACCACTCGTTAAGATTCATAACTAGATGAGCAGTAAACGCCCAGCTTATACGGCATTTTAAACACTGGATGGGTGGAACAAGCACGTATATAAACTTTAAAAGAAATGTGTTAACAAGTATTTAAAAATCTTTTTTTTTTTTAAATTAATCTATCTAATATATAAGCCTAGGCCTAGTCTTAGATAATAAATGTAAACTAAGGATCTTATATCGAGAGTTAATAGGGCCTATACCTGAGTCTTTCACATGCTGCTGTTCAACCGTTCCCTTAGAGTCTTCTCCATGGTGTTGAATTTCTGCCATCTTCTATTGACCACTCAACTCACGTTTTGAGAATCTGCAACGTTATCAGTGCACAAAACAAATTCATAATATTGGAAGAATAGTGTACGGCATATACGGAATTGTGCCTTTGACGATGCTAGCATGGTATTTCACACACAGTCAGAGTATGTCATGAGAAAGATATTTGGCTGTGGGGCCATCGCAGATTTGTCTTTTTATTATGAAGCCCGGGAAGGGACAGGGTGGAATTTTTTTTTGGAGTTTGCTAATTCGTTCGCATGAATTACTAATTCGTTCGCACGAATTACTAATTCGTGGGAACGAATTACTAATTCGTGGGAACGAATTAGTAATTCCTGGGAACGAATTACTAATTCGTGCGAACGAATTACTAATTCGTTCCCACGAATTACTAATTCGTTCCCACGAATTACTAATTCGTGGGAACGAGTTAGCAAATTCCAGTAATTCGTTCGCACGAATTACCAATTCGTTCGCACGAATAACTCCAGTAATTCGTTCCCACGAATTACTAATTCGTTCCCACGAATTAGTAATTCGTGCAAACGAATTAGGAATTCGTGCGAACGAAATAGCAATTCGTGGGAACGAAACAGTAATTCGTGGGAACGAATTAGCAATTCGTGCGAACGAATTAGTAATTCGTGCGAACGAATTAGGAAATGCCAAAAAAAAAAATCCACCCTGTCCCTTCCCGGGCTTCATACATAGGCGTACCCTGCTGGGCATAAAGTGGTTAAACCTTATCTCAAACGAAAGATGGAGATGATTGGCAGACGTTGGTGTCTTACAGGTGATGAGGTGATGAGGCTGGTACCATATTTCAATAGGGGGCGCTGTTCAAGTTCGACGATTATTAACACTACCTTACAGAATGGCGTACAAATACCCCCTATCTAAGCTGCCTCTGTCCGTATTTTGACCGGGGGGGGGGGGGTGGGGGGGGGGGTTTGCATCATTTTTTAGGAATTTTTAATTTTTTGGACGGAACTGGGGGGGGGGGGGGGTTGAACCCCTTGGATCCATGCCTGATGATGATACTTCGAATCACTCACACTTTATGAATAGATAGAATATCTCTGAATGTATGTGGTATAAAGTGTACGCACGGTTGCATACGCCCCCACATGCCACCTCCTAAAAAAGCCGGTCTCACAGTTGTTTAAGAGTGAAGACCAAAGGGTCCATGCAATGTAGTTGTTTGATGCAATTTTTGAAAATGCACCTTTGTGCCCTTTTAACCCCACATGCTGAGTAAAAAAAAAACACACCTTAATGTCGGAACCATTGTTTTAGTGAAGTTCGGCACAAGAATCATATCCAAATCATTCATGTACTTTTCAAGTTACGGAATTTTAAACATAAACCAGCGTTTTACAGTTCTGTAGAACTTCACTAAAACAATGGTACCGACATTTTGCACAGTGGTTTAAGACCCAGACATCGGGTCCAATTTTTTTTTTTAGTTTTACTAAAAAAAACCTTCGATTGGAGTCTGAAAAGCAAGTTTTTAGTATAAAAAAACCTATTTTCAAATTTAATGCACTGTTTTTTTTTTTTTTAGATATTACAATTGTTATGTACATTGACGTGAGTAGAATGAAATAAAAGATTCATATCATGTTTAAGTATAACGTGTCTGTCAAAGCATACAAAGGTTCGTTTTAAATTTTTGTTATTGCTTTTAATATTGCCTATCTTATACCCGTTCGAATTGTGTATAGTATGATATGGACCAATTATAGAGTGACGCTGAAACAAAACATTGAAAAAATCGACTAACATGGAACAAAATGTAATATTTCCATACATTTACGGTCGCACATTTTGAAGAGTACTTTCTAGTACCCACCATAAAATGTCATAAATTGGTAATATTTTGAATGACTAAACATTCCTTGTCAATATTAAATGACGGCAAATTAGCGGAAATGTTTCTTTTGGCCGTACAAGACGAATTTCGGAACGGTGTTTTCGACAGAAATTCGACAGAAATAGTGCCTCGTGCGTGAAATAGCGCCCTCTGTTGATAGGCATGGCCAGCAAAATCGAGCAATACTTCCCAGTGTGTTAGTACGTCGTCATCGCATCGTGTTCTTATAGAGAGTGGAGACTTTTGCGACGAAAGCGAAGTATTGAGTAGTCGATGTACCATATTTCGTGCATTTACAATAAGATAAGCATATTTACTATCGATTGCATGGATTGTAAGGTGGGTTATTTAAGAAGACTTCGCAAAAACAATTACAGAGAAACGTGGTTTTCGATTTTCTTCCCTGGACAATCGACACGGGTTTCAATTATTTTTCGAGCAAAGCGTTTTAAAACACAAGGGGAAAGGTAAAGACCATTTCAGCCAACCAGGCGTGTTTTCCCGATCCAGGGAAGTCAGAGACTGGAGCTGTCATTGTGATGTAAATTGCCAGACTTCTTCAGGCTTAATTAAAAATAAAGATCTTAATATATTTTTTGACATCGATGGCCGTCCGTTCCTTTTTTCGATCGTGCATGGTCTCACAATATTTTTTCCCTGAAATGGACAAGTTGGACAATCAAATACGCCACCCTCTAAATGGGATATTGAATAAATATCCAAAGAGAAGATGGGTCTGACGGAACAACAGGCCGGATTACATAAGAACTTATAATAGACTTCAATGGTCACAGGAGAAGGTTACATATTAAACTAAACATTTCTAAGCGATTAAGAAAACTTAGGGAGAATTAGATATGAGCCGAATTTAATCACCGCCGCAGCTATACTCTCTTATAAACCGTAGCACATTTTCTTTAAAATGAACAGTTTGTAATTTTTGAAAAAACGGAGCCGTCTGAAGAAAAAATGCTCGACTTTTTATCAATTACTGTTGCGGAGGCTATGAATTTGACAATTATGTCAGGAGGGGGCTCAAGCTTAGGTTCCCAAAGCCGAGTTTGATCGCCCGAGAATTAATCCTCTAGATGAAGTGGGACCACACCAGCATCAGAAGAACGGGCGCGATATTTGGGCGCGATATGAAATGAATTGAGAAAAGCCATTTTTTGTGTGAGAGAAGTGGCCCAATAGATGATTTTATCTGTTTTTACAAATGAAACTGAAGAATTACAGGTTTTCTCTTAGCTAGAAGGAACAAATACCGGCTGCACCACTTAAGAGCACCATTTTCGGCCGGTAAAAATATAACAGAAAATAATAGTACGATTAATCATAACATTTTGCAAATAAATGGCCTTATCACAGGAAATATATTATCTAAACAAATAACAAAATAATCACCGTGAAATCTTGCATTTGCAAGCTGGTTTAATTTTTATTTAGCATAGTAAATCCAAAATTAACAACAACAAAAGAATGTTTGGCTTCTGTGCCGGTACGGTGAGAAGCGACGGGCCTGTAATAAACATTAATGCAAAAATCGTCGCAAGAGGACGCCATTGATAAGTAGCGCCCTTTTTTGAAATTAAGCTCCAATTTTTTACAATTTCGGTGAGTTAGGTTTTTATATAATTCCCTGCCTAGTTTTCTGTACCCAGAGATGGTATTTAAACATGCTTGATTTATTTTATAGGACATTTGACCGTTTATTGTCTATTGTTCAGAGTATAAGTATTTAGGCACAGTTATTGACAATAAACTCAATTGGAACACAAATTCACAATTACTTTCTAGTAAAGCTAATTAAAGGTTGTACTTCTTGAGAAAACTGAAAGATTTCCACGTTGACAATAGGATCTTAAATCTTTTTTATCAGTCTCAGTGACTGATAAAAAAGAGAATACTTTGATTCAGTATCAAAGTATTCTCACTTTTTGTTTGATCTGTAATTTTGGTAATCTGTCTAAACAAAATGTAAAGAAACTGGAGAGACCAAGGAAAATCGCTCAGCGTTTAATTGGTACTGATCTGGATTCAATTGGTTCACTATATGAAAAAAGATGCTTAAAGGACACAAAATAATGCAAGACATCTCTCATCCACTTAACAGTTGTTTTACATTCAATAGGTCGGGTATTCGTCTTTCTGTTCCTAGGACTGCACTATGTCGCACCAGACGATCATTTGTTCCTAATGCTATTCACATGTTCAACGACAATGCATGCAGGGTCTAACTAAGGGTTGTTAGCACTTTTTACCATGGTCTCGTAATGTATTTTTCGCACTCTTGGAATGGATTGGTCGGGGCAGCGTTAATTGGTCACGGGGGGCTACGGGGTAGGAAGGCTGGGTGTTCTTTTCTCTGTGTATCCTTCCAGCCTGATGTTGTCTATAATGTCCCATGTGACCGGTGGGCGTTGTTTTGGCTGGTGCATTTTTTTTCAGTGTGCGGGTCTTTTGTTGCTTTGTATTTCAAACTTGTCTTATTTTGTAACTTATATAGTTTTTATATTGACTGTGTGCACCTGTATTTGGCCAGTGGATGTCAAATTTCTATGTTTTTTAACGTGGACAATAAATATATTGATTGATTGATTGATTGATTGATTGAATATACTGATGTCTCGGTCACATATGATTTTAAATCAGCTGCACTTTCAATTTTTGTTTTGTCATATGATGAAGGGTATTTTGGTGCCTTTTTGGTTTTAATGCTAATGCGAGTTTTCATGTTCATGAGCAAAACTTATGTCATACCGGGCAGAAACCTCAATGTTTCAGCTATCTCAGCACAAAAAGGTTGCTAGAATATTGGATATTTTGCTGTCGACAATTTCTTTTCTTTGCTGATTCGTCGTTGAGTCAGTACATGGCATCCAGAAGCCAATGAACGACTCTTTCTCACAAATGTTTTTAATTTTGGGCTGACAATTTAAACCGAAAACCCCTAAGAGTGGGGCGGCATAGGGACATAATTGTGAATTTCGTGATAAAAGCATGAAACTTGGCATGTGAGGTCTTCATACCATTACAAAAAAAATCAGATATGGAGGCATTTCATATCTGACCCCTGGTGACCTTTGAGGGGTCAATGACCTTTTGATGCTCTATTTATACCTATTGTTTTTGAAAACATCACCTTCCTATGACCTTACTCTAGTCATAAAAAGTCTTCATACAATGTAAATAATGACCAAATGCGAAAAAAAAAATCACAGTTGACCTTTGATGACTTTTCAGAGGTCAATGACCTTCGTATTAACTGCACTTACTCTATTTATAGTTATTTATACGATATACCCTTAAAACCCCATTTTTTTTCAAGACCCAAGTCATAATGTTAAGTGGCTCGTGCTATGAAAAGAATTGTACATGTAGGCATTCAAGGGGTCAATGAACTTTGCGTATCCTATTTATAGATAATAAGAGGATTAACTATTCAAAACATCACTTTTTTATTACCCATAACTAAATTTTGGGTATTACTGCCATGATATGAATTTTCAGATATGTAGACATTTTATATTTGACCTCTGATGACCTTTGCGAGGTCAATTAACTTTATGTACTCAAATTGTCGTTATATATCATGCCCGACGTCCAATCAGAGCAATAGGAGTATACTTTAACAATTATTCAACAACATGTCATAAAGTCAGACCCCAAAGAAGGTTTTTGCATGACCTCTGATGTCAATGTTCCTATTTATAAGGGCAGACGCAAACGCGAAACAATATATGCAACAAATCAGACAAGCATCTTTCTCTTACAGTGACCATTGATTTTGGTAAAACGTGGCTATCCAAGTCCAGCTGGATACAGCAGGGTGTTATAAGTACACAAGAGTGAATTTTGCTTGACATATATACATTGTCCATTACAAAACAGACCCACAGATTTCTATTCCAATCTCATCATATTGCGTCTGCCATTAACACAAGGAGAAACGAGGTAGAGGTCAGCTGGTCTGAAATCATAAAGTAACGGACAGTCTGTGCACACTTTTGTTGTCATTGCTTTCGCAATTTCGCGGGTAGGGCTTGGCTTGATTCCAGGGTTGGGTAGAGTTGCTACAATTGTATACATTTGTTCAGACTGAGTGCATGTCTATGCTGGGAATTGATTAGTTGCAGTTCTGGTGGCGGTGCGGCAAGTTGCATGCAGAGTCCGCTTGGCGAAATAAATGAGATTTTCCTTCAGAGTTAGAAATGCCGTCTGTCTGTCCCCTTTGTTTGCGTTTTGCCGGATTTGGCGGACAAGAGCCCAGTAGGATCCCGCTACAATAATATGACTGTGAACTAAAAGGTGCAATACCGTTCTTTGGCACTTTTGACTCTTGGGTCACAAATAAATGGTGTTTTTGCGAATAAATATAATAAATAATGGCAACTCAGATATACTAAGTTCATTGACCTCTCCAAAGGTATATTTACGTCAGATATAATGTCCTCATGTCTGAAAATTCTTTTCATGGCACCAAGAGTCAAGCTTGAGACTTGAGTCAGAAAAAAAGTGGCATTTACAATATATGAAAATCTTATTTCAAATATCCATATGTAGGCTATTGTTTTACAAAGGTCATGACCTCTCGTAAGGTGACCAGAGGTTAAATATGAAATGACCTATATGAGAGTTCTCTTTATAGCATGAACACCTTTCATTTAGACATGAATCGAGTAAAAAAATGCGGTTTAAAGAATAAATCTTACAAATTGCTATTTAACAGGTTTACAAAGGTCATTGACCTCTCAAAGGTCACCAGAGGTCAGATATGAATTTTTCCACATCTGATCATTATTTTCATTGTATGAAAACCTATGACATAGCTTTGGGTCATAAGAAAGTGAACTTTTGAAGAGCAAAAGATATGAATAGAGTATGCAAAGTTCGTTGACCTCTAAAGGTCACCAGAGGTCAAATATGAGATACTACTATATTTAGAAATTGTCTTCATGGCATGAAGCACCAACATGCGAATTTTCATGCTTTTATCACATTTGCACAATCCGTTAGCATATTCGGGCTCATGATGCCGCACCACTAACTGAACAGCCTGACATGGCAGCAATAGTGACCTCATTGCCCGGGAAATTTGAAATGTTGACATAAGTGTACTTTTCAATCAAATTAACCAAAAATGGGGATAATTTTCATACATTAACCCCTTAAGCACGGGTTATAATGGGGACATTCCTCCACACACAGAGCAAGTGGCCCGCATGACTGCACAGCCTTTGTGTGGTAGCGGGACTGCACAAAAGCAGCAGCTGTGGAACTACCCACTAGCCGTGTGCCACGGCATACCACAGCTGGCAACTGCATTCCAATGAGGATTAGCGGCCGCGGCCATGACCGCTTCCCGTGCCCATGGGGTTAAGGAGAAATAAAATTCACCTCATGGACCCTTTAACTCTTTTGTCTTTTCTTTTTGCATGTATTTATAAATATTTTAAGTATCACGAAAAAAGACATTTAGACTACAGTATCCCATTGTTTTTAACAACATTCGCTCATTTGGTTAACATATAAAACGCGGTAAACAGTGGATATTAGGATATCCGGGGAACTCATTTTTTCGAGAAATCAGAGTATTTTATTCACCAACATTGAATTCCCGAGTCTCCGACGAATGTGCACGGATAAACACGCGTAAATTCAGACCTGTAAGTAATAGTCCAGCGGATATGTGACAAAATATCGATGAATTGTGCACTTTTGCATAAAAGCGTGAAACTTGGCACAGATGTTTATATTTATGTGAGAAAATGTTTTAGATGTGGAGCCATCGCAAATTTACCCTTTTAGGGGCGTGGCATCCATTTAAAAAAGGGGGCGGGACTTGTCGTGCCCGCAGTGAAAATGGTTTTTCCGACTTGTTACAAAAGCAGGAAACTTCACAAAGACATAATTATATAGATTATTAGTGTTTTCCAGATTCGGAGCCACCACAAAAGTACCTTTTTGGGGGCGTGGCAGCCATTAAAAGAAAGGGGGGGGGGGTAATTATTATGCCCATTTTGGAAAACATTGTGCCCATATTTCGTGAACGAATAAAACGTCCCACAGACGTTTATATTCATGAGAAAAAAAATTCCAGATGTGGAGCCATCTCGAACACACCCTTTTAGGGGCGTGGCAACTATATAAGAAAAAAGGGGGGCGGGGTTTTCATTATGCCCACCCTGGAAATATTGTTCCCACACTCATAGAGAAATGGAACTTTCCACAAACATTGACATTCATGAGAGAACAAATTCCAGATGTGGAGCCATCTCGAACACACCCTTTTAGGGGCGTGGCAACCATATCAGAAAAAGGGGGCGGGGTATTCATTATGCCCACCCTGGAAATATTGTTCCCACATTCATAGAGAAATGGAACTTTCCACAGACATTGACATTCATGAGAAAAACAATTCCAGATGTGGAGCCATCGCGAACACACCCTTTTAGGGGCGTGGCAGCCATATTGAAAAAAAGGGGGCGGGGTTCTCATTATGCCCAACATGAAAAAAATGTGCCCACATCTCATAAACGAATGAAGCTAATTCCCACAGACATTAATATTCACGAGAAAAAAAAGTCACACGTGAAGCCATCGTAAACACACCCTTTAAGTTGTAGGGGCGTGGCAGCCATTGTAAAATTGGGGGGGGGGGGTAGTCATGATGCCCCTATAAAAGCAAGTCATGCCTACCTTTCATTAATGGATTAAACTCCACACGGACAATATATTCATGAAAATCTTTCCTTTTTTTTTTAATTTGAAGCCATCACAAACTTATCCTTTTAGATGCATGGCATCTATTTAAAAAAAAAATGGGGGGGGGGGGTGCTACTAATCATTTGCCCACCATCGAACTTTCATAAATGACTAAACTTCACACATACTTGGTGTAAGATAATAATTTCATATGTACAGCCACAGCAAACTCATCCTTTTAGAGGTGTGAGGGGCCTACTCACTGTGCCCACATTTGCAATTTTTATATTTTGTTGTTGATTTCTTATAATGTTGATTGGCCCATAACCTATATTATTTGGTAATACAATGACTTACACCAAAGAGCATGGGTAAGTACCGGTAGGCTAACCCGTATTATAGGGTTCAATGTGTACACCTTTATTATCATGAAAATCTAAATTCCAGAGTGATTTCATAATTACAAATACACAGCACACAATGGCAGCCCTAAACTGTAACATTTAACATTTAAGGGCCACGGAAATCCTTTTTTTACGGGGGGGGGGGTGTAAAATCCCCCTACCCCCTACCCGTTGCGCCGCATTGACAGCAGATTGGGTAACAACACGATGTACTCGCCTCACAAAGTGGTGGTCACGTCCACTATGACTTCACATTCAATGAATCTGTGTACCCCCACCACACAACCCCTCCGTTCTCTTAGAAATGGTATAGCAAGCTCTATATCAAGCTCTGATGAGTGTTTTTTTTAACCCCTACCAAATCCATTAAAAAATGTTATACTTTATACAGGTGCGACACTGCATATGCCTTTTGGTCTGTCAGAAAAAAAGGCAGGGGAAACAATGCATTTGAAGAAGTAACACTAGTCTTTCCAGGACTAACTGAGGTACCCCAGTTTATACCCCAATTCAGATATTGCTGCAGTTAAAAGATTAACAATAATTCTACAGACGACAGAACCAGTAACTGGGTTAATATAGATGAGGCAAGAATGCATAGTGTAAGAAAACAAAGGGTTTGCCAACAGTAACTTCCAACTATAAAGGCGGCCCTACTCCAACACATTAAACGGCTATCTGAGGTGGATTTTATTATATGACACGCGGTCAAAATTTTCCACGTTGTGCATATTGAGTAACCCCCCCCCCATTTTAAAAATAGATGCCGCGCCTCTAAAAGGGTAGGTTTGTGATGGCTTCACATAAAAAAAAAGGATTTTTATGAATATATTGTCCGAGTGGAATTTAATCCATTTATGAAAGGTAGGCACAACTTTCTTTTATAGGGGCATCATGACTACCCCCCCCGCGATTTTATTATGGCTGCCACGCCCCTAAAAGGGTGTGTTTACGATGGCTCCACGTATGTTTTTTTCTCGTGAGTATTAATGTCTGTGGGAATTAGCTTCATTCGCTTATGAGATGTGGGCACATTTTTCCCATGTTGGGCATAATGAGAACCCCGCCCCCTTTTTCCAATATGGCTGTCACGCCCCTAAAAGGGTGTGTTCGCGATGGCTCTACATCTGGAATTGTTTTTCTCATGAATGTCAATGTCTGTGGAAAGTTCCATGAATATAAACGTCTGTGGGACGTTTTATTCGTTCATGAAATATGGGCACAATGTTTTCCAAAGTGGGCATAATAATTAAACCCCCTTTTCTTTTAATGGCTGCCACGCCCCTAAAAAGGTACTTTTGTGGTGGCTCCGAATCTGAAAAACACTAATAATCTATATAATTATGTTTTTGTGAAGTTTCCTGCTTTTGTAACAAGTGGGAAACACCATCTTTACTGCGGGCACGACAAGTCCCGCCCTCCTTATTTTAAATGGATGCCACGCCCCTAAAGGGGTAAATTTGCGATGGCTCCACATCTAAAACATTTTCTCGCATGAATATAAACATCTGTGCCAAGTTTCACGCTTTCATGCAAAAGTGCACAATTCTTTCACATATCCGCTGGACTATGGGCTATTAACAGGGATCACCACAAAATGCACTATTAAACGACTAAAATAACTTCAATGTCATGCTAGAGAGAGTTTGAACGAGTGGTCAACGATACGTACACGATTTATTTAATTTTACTATTTAATTCTCAATACCTCAGCATTTTTTGCTGCAGATTATCATTGCATGTTTGTTGGGTGGGAAACCGATGTTGGTGAGTAAAAAACTCTCCTTTTCCAAAAAAATATATATTATATTCTGGATACAAGTGATTCGCTTATCATGGCCGTATTCGCCTAAATGGCAGTTTAGAAAATGAAATCTTACAGAGTTACGGTGATCCAACAGGAAAATGGTGATAGGAGGCACATTGGTGCATATGGGTCCAGTCCAGTATAAACTGCCATAGACCCCAAACAATGATAAATGCCCCCACTTCAGAAATTCAGGAAAAAAATACTCACAACTATCCAAGGTGTTCGAGACATACATCAAATTAAAGCTAATTCCACCATTTCTTCATTTCCGTGTCATTTTTTTTTTCAGTTGGGGGTAATCTAATGACGTTTGGGAGAAATTTCCATCTAAAGATGATCATCTCTTAAAGGGAAGATACAACATTTGCAAACATCTCAAAACGAAATAATAAAATTATCACCGAATTCCTTACTGGATTGTTAGGGAATGACAGTCTAAAGCATCCTGTAAAATCGTGGCTCCTGGTGTGCTGACATTTTCAAGAAAAAATGTATTTTTCCAGCTATGGTCGGCCGACCAGCGTTGGAGAAAATTGACTTTTTTTCCAAAAACTGCTTGCAAACTCCTTGCTGCAAAAACTGCAAAAACTATTTGCAATTGATTACACACCTGTGAAGGGGTACAAGCCTGCTAGACTGATCTCTGACCTTACAATTCCCCAAAGTCTATAAATTCTCTGTTTCATCTTAAGTGGAGTCAGGGAACCAGACTACAAGAACATGAACGGTCTTCTTGGTTTTTCCAGCATCTACAAGCCCAAAACGTGAAACAAGTCACTTTAACAATGTTTGCTTTAACATACTAATCCTCCAAATCCATTTATTTCTGAAAATTGAAGCAAAAGCAAATGTTGTACATTCCCTTTAAAATAGTCAAGTTCATGGCCCACGATATGCTGAATTTGAGGGCATGCAAATCGTGATTTGGCGGGCGTAGGCAATTTCTGACCGATTTACTGGCTTGCATCCATATAAAATAATATCTGCGACTTATCCCCTCCCATCACACCCATGTCCATATTCGCCGACCCTGAACTGATAATGGTATGAAATATACATGTACTTGAACCTTGGAAAAACTGCAAAGTTACGAACCAAACCAAGTACAGCACCAGCAATGGGAATTAACCAAAAGAACACTACCTGGAGAGAGAAACCTCGTAAAACACTCACCTGCGTAGCCACCAAAAGACACCAACTCTGCCTGAGATTGAGACTGGAATGATGACGAGGGCCTTGTTTCTGGAAATTTCCAAATATGCGTATTGCGAAACTGTTGTTTTTTAGGGGAAAGTACCATGACATCACTTTGACCTGAGGTTTCAACAATATTCCATATTTTCTTGGGAAACCCTTTTATAATAATATTTAAATTCGACAATCTTCCAATTGCCACTGATCAGAGTTGGGGTTTCCAAGACGGCTTAAATGATGGAGGGATACAAATAACACATTGCATTTTTCATTTCTCCATGATCACATCATCATGAAAAATGCATCGTTTTATTTTACCCCCCTCTACCGTAATACGCATAGCCCTGGCCAACACAATGGACAGGTATTATATACATGTAGGCCCATGCTCAGTGAACCATACCTCCACGTCCATTGTCAAAAAAACATACGTGTAGGCCTAATACAAGAACGAAAATAGGTAGATATAGGCCTACTACATGGTATTCCGAACAAACATGTATTACTGTACACGTCTGTTCATGCTGGGTGCCATTTTAGTTAGTGTTCGGGCGCTTTTGCGTGCTTCTAAGTGTCAAAATGGTTTCTATGTTTTCGTTCACAAATTGTATAACATATTTACCAATGGAAATTTAACAATTATTAATGCATACAATTAAACTGTAAATGAAAGCTATTTTAATCTTATGCAGCTCGAAAAAAAACCTTGAAAATATTGTAAAGTCCATGCATATCCAGTCACTTCTGGTTGACGGGATGGCCTATGTACTACTGGAGCCATGTCGGACTGAGGACATTATGAACTATTTTGTTTCTTTCTGGTTTTGAAACCATGGACTCCTGTTACAACTGATAATGTAGTAACCAACGGATAATGTATCACCAACCGATAATGTCACACAAATTAACCGATACTGTATCACTAACCGATAATGTAACAGAAATTGACCGATAGTGTAGTAAAAATGTACTACACTATCAGTCGATAGTTGTTACATTATCGGTCTTAACCGATAATGTAACAAATATTGACCGATAGTGTAGTAACATTTACTACACTATCGGTCAATTTCTGTTACATTATCGGTTAGTGATACAGTATCGGTCAATTTGTGTGACATTATCGGTTGGTGATACATTATCCGTTGGTTACTACATTATCAGTTGTAACAACTCCTCAAAAGTGCCCTAGGCAATGTAGCTCGAAAGCCTAAAGAAACCTGTAGAAAGAAGACAATGAGAAGAAATTACAGTTTGAGAGGAGGGAGGAAAAACCCAGAGGAATGTCCTGGGGGAAAACCCACGGAATCAGGTAGGGACTGAAAACCCAATCCACATGTTGGCCCAGGCAGGATTCGAACCCGGTGACAGCGGTGGAAGGCGGGGAAAGTATCGCTAAGCTAACCTCACTCCCATAAACGAGAGTCAGCTGGAGGCTTGTGGCCGCCTGCACTGCAGCCCACCAATGATGATGATGATGATGATTAAACGTGTCATTAGCGCTAATTAAAGGCCGCCTGAAAATATCTTGTTCTGACCAAGTCCAGTGTTTGACCCGTAATGGACGGGTGATCCCTACAATGTAAAAAAAATGTTGACTAAAACACTGTTGGGCAATGTAATTATACCCAACAGTGGATTGAAATTACCTCATTGTGGGTTGATTGGGGTAAAAATTGTCGAACTATTGGAAAGAAATTGCCCAAGAGTTTTATAAACTGTTGATAAGTTGACCAGCACTGGTCCACTTATCAACCCATTTTGCCCAACGTTCCCTATGATTGAAAGTTGCAGTGACCTTTGACCCTTTTCTAAAAAAATTCTTAAAGATGATCATTGCCATGCTATTTCGAGTTTTACCTTGAAAAGAAAAGGCGTTTTCTTTTAATTGCTAGTTCCTAAGCTTGCAATATTTTACTTATGAATGAGATATCCAGCGAACAAAATTCACCTTGAGTTTACACTGTAAACACATTGGGCAAAATGAGTTGATATGTAGACCAACGTTGGTCAACATAATTATATCAACAGGTTAAACTCGTGGGCAAATTTTTTCCAATTGTTGGAAATTTTTTTACCCAAAGTGGGTAATTTCAAACCAATGTCGGGTAAAATTGTATTGCCCAACAGTGTTTTACCCATGATTTTTGACAGTGTAGCTATTAAATTGTTTTCATAACGTAGACTGCACGAATAAGTCGGCTCTCGCAGGGCCGGTTATTTGTGCACAAAATAGACAGCCCATTTTGAGAGGGTTGCAAACGCCCAAAATCGGAAGAAATGTCGCTTAAAATACATAGTAGTAGGCATCCGTCCGTCAATACTGACGATGGACCGCGCCCGGGGGATTGTCGTCTTTGTTGCAGCGGCGGCTGTGGCTGAGCAGTCCAATTCTTGCATGACAGTCTCTGCCGCAGTTAGCGCAGACGAAAGGAGAGGGGGCTGACTCAGGGGTGGGGGCTGCTACTCGCAATTTCCTCCTCTGCCTCTTCTCATGCAGCAAGGAGGTGCGCCTCTCCTCAGCGCGGTGCAAACTTTAGCACTTAAATTTTTATAAAAGCCAAATAAAAAAAAAACATGTTTAGCGTCCTGCCTTAAAAAAAAAGGAAGGAGGCTCTTTTTTTCCCCTTCCAAAATGGCCGCCCGACTGGGCTACTTTTCAAGATGGCCAGCTCTTTTTTTTTTAATGGCCGCCACCTGGAAACGGGAATGACATACCAGCTTTATATGGGCTACATGCAACAGACAAAGAGGCCAGAATGATGTCGCTTTTTAAAATTTATATGTTTTCGTGTTAAAAAAAAAGAAAGCAGACGGCCTCCAAAAAGGAAGCGGGCGGGGCGCTAAACATGTTTTTTTTTTATTTGGCCTAAAATCCGACTGGGCTCCCAGAGTATAAGCACAATTCTTCCGAAAGAAATGTTGTATATACATGTATTAATTCCTCCAAAAATCACTCACAAACAGTATTGTTCACATTATAAAAAACATGGTGGTACATAGTTTATTTGTCATGATTATAAACATAATTTCTTATAAAACCGTGTTCCGTGCAAAAATACAAATTCATCTACTCACAAAATAAAACTTTTTTTGGCACTTTGGTTAAAATTGGATACAAGTAAATCCTCAAGACAGCTGTTTCCGAGTGACTGCCAGATGTATCATTGCATTTACAAAAAGAAATGGACATTTTTTTAGGCCAAAAAAAAAAATATATATATGGTCTCTGGTCAGACCAAAGTTCCGGAATTGACGCGGCGACGCGGCTTTTTTTTTTTTTTTTTGGTTGCTTTTTCTTCTTCAAGCTTGGATTGTACAGACAAGGTGGGGTACTATTTTGCTTTTTTGGTGTCCTCATGTACATTGGTGTCCTCCATAATTTGTCTTGGTGCTCTCGATCATTTGCCGTGGTGCAATATGCCATTCCTTGGTGCTCTTTGGTAAAAAAAAATGAGGTGCGGCAAAAGAGGGCGCTGTTGGAGCTACCGCGGAACATTTTGGAAAAAAAAAGATTGACGCGCATGGTTAAAATCAACGCGCGCGCTGACCAGAGACCGACTTATTTTTTTTTTTGGGGGGGGGGGGGGGCCTTAAACACAGATAATTTCTGAAATGCGTAAAGCCGGTTCTTTTGTGTTTGCTCCAATGGCTTTTGAGTTCCAGTAGCAATTGGTGAAGACTTAAAAGCGGGAATGTACAGTGCTGTGCTTCACCGCAACAAAATGCGCTTGTCGAATTCCAAGTTACAGTCTTTTGAAACATTAACTGGCAACAGCTCATTTTGCCAGAACGTTTGATCAACAGCCCCCACCCCTAAAAAAGTATAAACAACACTGTTTAAAAACATCGAAGTACGACTTACAAAAATACACTATATCAGGCCGAGTAAAAAGAATCCATACCCCAAAAATATGTTTCATAATATATTGAGCAATTTCAGTATTTTTTTCATCTACAAGTATTTTTTTCATCTAAAATTAGCTTATGAAATAGGCTTTTCAGTCATTTTTATTTTTGGTGCTACATTTTTTTTTAAAATATGAAATATAATTTTTGGGGTTTTGGTTCCGCTTTTTTGTTTGACTCACCCTGTATAATAAACAAAGAGTATCATTACACGTATATTCAAAGGACCGAGTATGTTTTTCCCTCCATTTTCGGAGATTTCGGATACCTATGTTTTTCAAAATATT
Organism: Patiria miniata; assembly: GCF_015706575.1. Lineage (NCBI taxonomy): Eukaryota > Metazoa > Echinodermata > Asteroidea > Valvatida > Asterinidae > Patiria > Patiria miniata. The sequence continues at coordinate 11,649,232 of NW_024037068.1, forward strand.
TAGAAGATAAGGAAAAAATCTTCAAAAAATTCCTGAGATCAAAATTGAGGACATAATCGCTTAATGTTAAGGCCACAGAATACGGATTTGAGGAATTAATAATAAAACCTTTCTAAAATTAATTGCTTGGTTAACTGTACCCATTTTCATGCAGGGAAAGTATGTAGTAATGCAAGTGATACTGAAAATAGATTGATATTTTGACTGTACTACATTGTATCACATTGGTGTGCTGGAATAACCATGGTCTATTTTACTATGCACATACAATGTAGTAAGTGACCCCGATGACTCAAAGGAAACATGCAATAGGGTTTTTATGACTCAAATACATTTAAAACAGCTTTCTTGCTATGTTACTATGACATTCCACCTCGTTTGTAGCAGTAAAAGGGAGAAATTTTAACATTTTAGCTTTTATGCTAATAAAAATTTCCATATTCATGAGCCAAATCGTGATGTCATTCAAGGCAGAACAGTAGTGTCTCCATAGCTTTGCGTATACATGTATATTAAACTTTTCTTCATTTTCTTGGGGTAAGTTCCACTTTTTACTTGTTCTATCATGTTGAACAGCTTGTTTGGAATATTATAGTAGTGGTAGTGGTCAATATTTCTTTAAAAACTTTTTCTGTGGGAATTTTGAAGGACTAATTGTTGTACTGTTCATATGCACTTTTGACAAGGAGTATCTTGTGTGACAAAAGCAAGATAGCGCCCTCCTACATCATGAAAGGATTTGCCAATAATTGAAAAACTACCATTTGCTTGTCACTTTCAATGCAAACAAGTCATTCAAGTAGGCCTATTAAGATCTTGTTGTATGTATTGTTGCAACACATTCTAATGTGCATGAAAACGGTTACGTTTTGATAGTCAGAAGTCCCATTGGTCCGACGAAACGCAATACTGTGTATACATGTATTTCCACTGGTTTGGGTTGACTGGCCCTAATCCTAATCCTATCCTATTGGGCTTCGGACCCATGGGAAGTCGGACCAATGGGACGTCGGACCAATGGGACGTTGGACTAACTGGACTTCGGACCAATGGGACTTCCGACCAATGGAACTTCGGACCAATGGGACGTTGGACTAACTGGACTTCGGACCAATGGGACTTCCGACCAATGGAACTTCGGACCAATGGGACTTCAGACCATTCGGACTTCGGACCAATGGAACTTCAGACCAAAGGGACTTCGGACCAATGCGAAGTTTTTACCAATGTAACGTATAGAGTAATGGGCCATTGGACCAATGGTACTTCGGACCAATGGGACGTCGGACCAATGGTACGTCAGACCAATGGTACTTCGGACTATAGAGACGTCCCCCATGAAAACATGATGAGCTGAATTTACACTGCATGTTTCCTTTAAGTTCTTGACACAAGTACTATGCTTTTGTATTTAAAAATACTGAAACGACTGACAAATGCTTCATCATATTCAATACTTGTGAAAGCCTCATTATCAGGATGAATAATTATATAATGTAGTATTCCATCGGGGTAGCACGTTGGTATCAGCACTTGCTTTTCAGTAAGGTTTGTTGCTAAACACCCCTCCTATTTGAAATTATCCTGACAAGACTCATTGAAATGTACTGTACTCCAATAATTTGCATGAAATCATAACTACATTTGTAAATCTTACAGTGCCACCATATGTTCTACGCTATAGGTAAATGTTTCACTATAGGTAAATGTTTCACTACAAAAATACTTAAAATACGAATAATGCTGCTTTAATCGGATTAAATACAGAATAACAGGCGGGACTCCTTAACAGTTTATCACAACCCATATTTGCAAAAAGAAGTACAACAATATACACCAGACTATCTATCTACAGGATTTTTTTCAATTCTAAAACTACGGTGCTCCTAAAAATAATCACATTCACTTGATCCATATAAAAATATCTCGAAAGTGGACAAACCTTTCTGAAAATTTGGACCTCATGATAATTTTAAAATTGCTTACTACACAAATAAAACTGTACAATGTATCTACTGACTTTGTACATCTGTCAATCGTTTCTGGTTAAAACATATCCACTACAAAAATAAATCTGCTTTGGTCCTGAAAAATAGTTAACAGCTCTCTGATATGTTGAATACAAAGTCAGCTGCTCCTGTCCTACTTGTATGAATGGAATATTTGAGACTTTAGCACGGTGGAGAATAAAACTAGGGGGAAGTAGCCATCTCTAAAGTATGAAGTCCGGGAAGGGACAGGGTGGAATTCATTTTTTTGAAATTTGCTAATTCGTTCGCACGAATTGCTAACTCGTTCGCACGAATTAACCCGTTCGCACGAATTGCTATTTCGTTCGCATGAATTGCTATTTCATTCGCACGAATTGCTATTTCGTTAGCACGATTTCCTAATTCGTGGGAACGAATTGCTAACTCGTGCATCCGGGAACGGGTTAGTAATTCGTGGGAACAAGTTGGTAATTCATGGGAACGAATTCGCAATTTGTGGGAACGAATTAGAAATTCATGCGAACGAAATAGCAATTCGTGCGAACGGAATAGCAATTCATGCGAACGAAATAGCAATTCGTGCGAACGGAATAGCAATTCGTACGAACGGAATAGCAATACGTGTGCGAACGAGTTAGCAATTCGTGCGCACAAATTAGCAATTTGTGCGAACGAATTAGTAATTCATGTCAAATTAGGTTTTGCCCTTAACCGACGTTTAAACACTGTATTATGTATACTCAGTGTGTTACCTCCCGAGTAAAAGTTGGAAAAAATCACTCGGGTGGGACTCGAACCCACGACCTCCTGCTTTCTAGTGCAGATGTCTTACCACTCGACCACCGAGCTAACGGGATCGGTTGGCTGGTTCGAATCTGATGTACATACATGTAGCAGCGGGTACCGCATAAACTATTATAAGATGGAATTTTGCGTCGGGGCGATATAAATCAAATTAGGTTCATTCATGGGAAACGAATTAGCAAATTACAAAACTAAATTCCACCCTGTTCCTTCCCGGGCTTCATTCTAAAGAAAGAGGGGTGCACTGAAGAACCAGAGATGTTAATGCAATGGTCACCAGTATGGAAGCCAAATCTGCCTTCCATAGATTATCATCCCATTTGGCAAACTCGCCATTCCATTCAGCAAATTTGTCACTCGCTTCTGCGAAATTGTTATTTCATTTTGCAATTTTATCATTCTTTTCTGCGAATTCCCCATTTCATTCAGCAAAATGAGTATTATCATTTGGCAAAATTATAATTTTATTCTGCGAAATCAGGTTTGTTTGGCGAGTTCACCATTTTATTCGGCGAATTGATCAGGATGTGTTCTCCGAATGAATTAATGAAATTGCCAAAAGGGAACGACCACTTAGCGGAACGAAATGATACAGTCGGCCAATGAAAAGCCAAATCTGCCTTCCATAGATTATCACCCCATTCGGCAGACTAATCATTCCATTCGGCAAACTCACCATTCTATTCAGCAAATTTGTCACTCCCTGTTATTTCATTTCGCAATTTTATCATTCCGTTCTGCGAATTCCCCATTTCATTTGGCAAAATCAGTATTTTCATTTGGCAAAATTATAATTTCATTCTGCGAAATCAGGTTTGTTTGGGGAGTTCACCATTTTATTTGGCGAATTGATCAGGATGTGTTCGCCGAATGAGATAATGAAATTGCAGAAAGGGAATGACAACTTCGCCGAATGAAATGATACAGTCGGCGAATGAAAAGCCAAATCTGCCTTCCATAGATTATCACCCCATTCGGCAGACTAATCATTCCATTCGGCAAACTCACCATTCTATTCAGCAAATTTGTCACTCCCTGTTATTTCATTTCACAATTTTATCATTCTGTTCTGCGAATTCCCCATTTCATTTGGCAAAATCAGTATTACATTTGGGAAAATCATAATTTTATTTCGCGAAATCATGCTCGTTCGGTAAGTTCACCACTCATTCAGCGAATTTATCAGGATGTGTTCGCCGAATGAGATAATGAAATTGCAGAAAGGGAATGACGACTTCGCCGAATGGAATGATAAAGTCGGCAAATTAAAAGGTGTATCTGCAGAATGCAATTATGAATTCACTGAATGCGGTAATACAAATGAAGAAAGGAATGATACAATTGCTGAATAGACTGGTGAATTTGCAGGATGAAATTTGAATTCGCAGAAAAGATTGAGGAGTTTCAAGAACTAAACAATGAAATTGTCCAATGGAATTAGTCTGACAAATGATTCGAACTACATGTACGGTAATGCAGATTTGGCGTTCCATAGACCAAAGCATACTACATGTACATGTAACTGAACTGTTGAGTTGACACATAGTTATATTGGCATGCAACTTGGAATTTACATTTAGAACAAAAAGAGGAAATTCCAAACAACACAAGACTGTGCACAGTGTTATTCAATTTGAATGGCATTCATGAGAAGTAAAAAACGAAAACATCAGCGGATCCGAGAAGTGGCATGCCTGCTAGCTATTGCACCCTGGGAACGAGGTTAGATCCAGGTGGATTAATGTGAGGGCGAGCAAATCCTCATTTTCTTTTGCCGGAGCTCTGCATAAATTGTTTGTTTTCACCCTTTGCCCACCACCACATAATAAGAATGATAAACTGCCACCGATCACCCAACTCATTGCCTAGGCAGCCAATTTAAATAATCCAGGAATTCAGAGAAGGACACCGTGCCGTCCCCGCCCTTGTCGATGGCCTTGAGGTGGGCATCCAGGTGCTCCCGCTTGGCCCCGAAGGACATCAGGACCTCGTCCATCTCGGCCTTCTCCAGCACCCCGCTGCCGTCCTTGTCGAACTTCTTGAACAACTCGATGGCCTTGCGGACGAGGAAGAAGCGGGACGAGTCGTCGATCATGGAGAAGCGCTCCCCGCTCTTGATCCACTCGTAGAACTCCTGGAAACTGATCCTCTGGTTGCCGTCCTTGTCACCCAGCATGATGAAGGCCTCGGCCTGGTTCTTGTTCATGCCTAAGTCGTTTTGCGCCATCGTCTTCAGCTCTTCGCTGTTAAGCGAGCCGCTGCCGTCTTTGTCATATTTTGAGAAGAGGCTCTTCAGCACTATTTCTGGCACATCGCTGTTGAAAAAACTCATCTTGGACTACTGTGACAAATAAAAAAACCATGAATTTTAGTTAATGATGCTAGTAAACAATTGGCAACTGTTATCAAATCTGCATCCATGTTCTTTTACTTCTACGCACCAAAAGAACTTCATGTAGCAGAACAAACTCAAGACGTGCTTGAAGTGGCCCTCACATGTTTACAATGCACATCTTTCCGAAAGAAGGAAAAAACTACCAACAAGGTGATTTGGTAAAACGTCGCTGATTCGTTGATGGAAAACTCCATTTAGAAGCCAACTTTTGGACTTGGTTAAGTAGAGGACAACACCACAATTTTGAATATAATTGCAGGATTAATTGGGGTAAAAGGGACGGTGATGAAAAGGTAAATGCTGAAAACAAACTTGGCAAAAGCGTCCAAGCTGGTTTGGTAGATGGTCTGTGATTGGTTGATGTACCAGTGCAGCTTGTTTCCCTACTCAGCTACTGGTTCCACATTAAAAATACATGTAGGCCTACTGTTCAGCAGGGTGACTGTAAGGTCATGGCCAAATTCTGCTAAATGCACTTCAAAATCTGTCAGATTTATCAAAAATCTGCCACATTCCCCCAAATTACTCGAAATACTATAACCACTTAAAATCACATGCAGATATTGCAATTTTGCCTTAATTAAGGTTCAAATTACATTATAAACAGTCTAAATTCACATTAAAATGTTATGAAATTGCGTAAATGTCAGGGAAAATGCGGTTGCGTCACGTCGAAGTCCGGTTCCCAGTGAGCCTCAGCACCTAGACTAGCCAACCTGTCCCATTATGCAAGGGTTTGTTTGAAAAGATGAAAGCTTCTTCACACAAATGTACCTTTTTTTATATTTGCTATGTTTTTTCTGTCAATTAACCAATTGTGCATAATTCTGCCAGAAATCTGCCAAAAAAAAATCGATTCTGTCAAATTTTCTGTCAAACTCATTTTTTAACCAAAAACGTGTCAAAGTCAAACTCATTTTTTAACCAAAAATGTGTCAAAGTTGGCTGAAAATCGGCTAAAACGGCCACCCTGCTGTTCAGAATCTTTTGGTATGGGAACCAGACTAGCCTCCACACTGAGCGGTGCAGTAGGTGTGTCGATGAATGTCAGACAACTCGACCGTTGAGACGAATCGACTCAAGACAGCTCGACCGTTGAGACAACTCGACAGTTGAGACAACTCGACCGTTCAGACAACTCGACAGTTGAGACAACCCGACCGTCGAGACAACTTGACCGTTGAGACAAGTCGACTCGGGACAACTCGACCGTTTAGACACAATCATTATCCAAAACCTACCCAATCTCGTATGTCCGCCCATCCCATGTGCCAATGAATGGGACAGCGCCATCATTTTCCTAAACTAAAATAAGCCAACCCCGTCCAGCTACACCAGCCCCATCAACCCGGCCCAATCCGACCGAGCCAAGCGGCAGGCTTTCCCCCAACCCGTACCCCACCACGAGCGGCTCGACCAGGCAACAAAATCCCCACAGCAAAAAAAAACCCCCAAAAACTTGGCGTCTCCCCATCCCGTACCCAACCGCCAAATGCTTGCTCTCTCAGCTTAGAAAAACCCCAGCATAAATAGGAGCCCCGGCCAAACCCACTTTTATCCTGTTAAGCAACCCAACCCTAGCTTGAGTAACTCCAGCTGACATGCTCCATATTCATTTACATGTGAATGAATATGGAGCATGTCAGCTGGAGTTACTTAAGCTACCCCAACCCAATAATCAAATCCGAACACGACGAAAAATCCCACCTAGGGCCTACTAATATGAATATTCCCCGAAAAATTACGAGTAGACTTGTCTCAACAGGCGGCTTGTCTCAACGGCGACAAGTCTTTCCATTTAACGCCCATACATGACATACGGTCGAGTTGTCCCAACGGTTGAGATGTCTCAACAGTCGAGCTGTCCAGAGTCGAGTTGTCTCAATGGTCGAGTTGTCTGCCCCACGTGTCGATTCGCATAATAGGCTATGCTTGCTTCAGGTTAACAAGAAAGCCGAGTTTTCTTTCAATTTATTGTTCTCAATTTGGAAAGATTCCCATATCTGACCATCACTAATTTTTCCCTTCAGTGACCTATCAGTTATATCAGCCATCAGGAAGTGATATGTCCAAAAACATGTGTAAAAAGTCAAACTGAGTGGGGAAAATATCGAAGTATTTAGGCCTCTATCTACTGAGAAAACACTTCGATTTTTTCAAAATGTTCAGACCAGTTTCAGTGTTAGCTTGAGTAACTCCAGCTGACATGTTCATATTCATTCACATGTACTGATGTAGCGCTGGAGGCATACATGTAAGTAACCTGTTCGTTAGAACAGGTTACGTGGAGTATTTAGGAGAAGAACCAACCAAGAACCAAGAATGTGGTAGCAAGAGTCACTCTGTCTGAGTAGTGAGAGTGAGACCCTAAAAAAATGGCCTCTCAAAAATTGTTCATTTTCACCCCTTATATCCCACCCCAGAGTTCATTCATATACCTCATACATTCAGCAGTCATTTACGAAGCCTAATGATCGACTTGAAACAGACCACAAAATCTTGACGATTTCGGTGGCTTGTCCGTAAAAAAACGCCAGTTCCAACGGCTGTCGTCCATTTTATTTTGCTAATTATGTAAATATATGCATCACGTGATGACATCGAAAAAATCGCGCGTGCGATGTATGTGGGTACCACACCGCTTTCAGGCGCCGCAAGTGAGTTCAATGTTCGTCTGGTGCGTTGTCGTCGAGAGCATTCTCGTTGTCTTGCTTTTCGCGACAACGCACCAGACGAAAATTGAACTCACTTGCGGCGCCTCCAGCGGTGTGGTACCCACATACATCACGCGCGCAGATTTTTTTTCGATGTCATCACGTGATGCATCCCTTACATAATTAGCAAAATAAAATGGACGACAGCCGTTGGAACTGGCGTTTGTTTACGGACAAGCCACCGAAATCGTCAGGTTTTTCACATTTTTTGTGTGTGGTCTGTTTCAAGTCGATCATTAGGCTTCATAAATGACTGCTGTATGTATGAGGTATATGAATGAAATCTGGGGTGGGATATTAGAGGTGAAAATGAACAATTTTTGAGAGGCCATTTTTTAGGGTCTCTTGCCACATTCTAACGAACAGGTTATGCCTCCAGCGCTACATGTGAATGAATATGGAGCATGTCACTCAGCTGGAGTTAATAGAAAAAATACTCAAGCTATTTCAGTGTGCACAGGCTGGATGACAAGTGATGGACAGAAATGGGAATAACAAAAAAAACGGAGGTGTCCTCAACTACACGAACTCCCAAATAAGCTGATTATCAACTTACCGTAAGTTTAGTTCGCTGACAGTGACAGAACTGAAAATCGTGAAAGATGTATTGAAACTCAAAGAAAAGGTAAAGAAAAACAACCAGGAAGAAAAGAACAGTGGAGTTAACCGCTTGAATAGCGCCCTCAATCACTTAAAATAATTGAAGCCTGTTTGGAAACTTGGGTTGCGTTTCAGTAACTCGTTTTACAACTGCTGCACACTGTTCATTAACTGCATGGATTGACCTGAAATTTAATACAAATCAAACAGTTATTAGAGAGGCCTGATATATTTCCTATAGAGCAAAGACTTCTTCAGTGGCTTAAGACACAGGGACAAGAAACAAACATGCATAAAAGGGACATGCAGGCAGGCAGGGTTGGAAGGAGAAACACAAAGGAGGGATGGGGGGATTCAGGGAACAAATTAAGGAGTACATGTACATGTTGTGGGGATGGGAAACAAAAGGGGGTTGGGGGAGGGAAAGATGCTGGGGGGGGGGGGGGACAAAGGAGAGTGGTGATGAATGTAACAGGGTAAAGAAGAAGAAAGCTAGGGGGCAAGGACGGTGTCAGTGTAACTAGAGGAAGGGGTTGCGGGAAGGATGAGTGAAAACCACAGAGTAAGATGGATTTGAAACAAATTCTACTTGGAGAGAAAGAAACATCAATCGTTGCCTTGTTGGATGTCGAGACTAAGGGCGGTTCCATAACAATTTGTTGGCGGGGGGGGGGGGTGGAGGGGCAAAAAATGTGTCCCCCAAAAAGTGGATCCAAAAAAATGCGTGGCCCTTATGCGGGCCCTGATTTTATTTCTAGGTGCTCTGTGGTCCCATCAGCACCAGTAATGAAAATATTTACTGAAAAATATCTTTCCAAAAAATCAGCCAGGGAGGACGAAGGGGGGGGGGGGGGGAGGGGGGATTTTCAAGGCACATTCAATGGCTTTGGTGCTTGCTTTCCTTTCAAGTTGTTTCTTATGTAAGCACCATTTATGAAAATAGTTACTGAAAAAAATATCTTTCCCAAAAATCGGCCAGGGAGGACAAGGTGCGCACCCTGCCCCTTCCGGATACGACTCTATGTTGATGACTGTATACCCTGTAAAGTACGTCACATTGGAAATTGTATGGTTCGGGAGGTTGAAGTGGTAGCCAACAGTGTTGTCCATTCTCTAGGTGTTGACAGTTGATGGATGATCACAGAACAAGGGCGGACCCAGAACACATTTTTGGGGAGCCACAAATTGTTTGTCCAACAAAAAGTGGGTCCAAAAAGTTACAGCCCAGGGTTCGGGGCCCGCTTAGGGACCCGACATTAATTGAATTCTAGACGCTAGGGTGCGATCTGAGGTAGTTTCTGACCACTGTTGTCCATTTTGTTTTTTCGGAAAAGATGGTATAGTGTATACACGTGAATGCAGTGCCGGCATTTATAGCGAAGTCACTTTAACAAAATGAGTTGGGTTCCTTTTTATTTGGGGGGGGGGGGGAATCCGCCCTTGCCATAAAAACGCTTTTTTAAGCGTGTTCTTAGTCTACCCAACATACTGTGCTCCACAAAACTTGCTAGAGATGAGATATATGCGACATTCAGATTGGTTATAAGTGCTATTTTGTCATATGAACTTGGTACGTGTGGTGTGAGTGTCCCCTTTTTCTGCGTTTTGCTAAACTCGGAGGACAACAGCCCAACGTACAATACAAGTGTTTGGATTGTCCGGGGGTTGCCTGTTGCTGGCATGACGTCACAAGGTACATGGCCTATAGGCAACCACTGCTATCGTATGGTTTAAGAATAGAACAAAAAATAAGGAATTTCGGTATCTGTAACAATTTGTATGTCAATAAAACTGAATTATACACTGCAAAAACTGCAGTGTTAAATTTACACTGTTGGTATCTATATAGGACCATCTGGTGTTAAATGTTACTGGTGTTGTCCTATATAGATACCGAATGGTGTTAAATTAACCACTACAGTTTTTGCAGTGTAAAAGAATGAAAGTAACACCTTTTTGTCGATTATTTAAAACAAAGCACAGCGAATAATGCCTACGTTGAGTATAACAGGTAATAACTTCTGCTGTATATGACAAATTTATTCACAATATTCCATCGTTATGGGAGTGCCAACCAGCCAATGTACTATCCAGATTGTTAACATGGAGATCAGTGGGACTATACGCATGCGGTGTATGTTAATTAGCAATGAGCCCCACCATGCAACGAGCCCTTGGGTCATGGGTACAAAATCCCTGGGGATTGGGAGGAGATTTCCCCACCATAAAGAGGATTGAGTCGAACCCCCTCCTCAAGTTTTTGTGGTGTGAATATATTAGGCCCAAAAAATAGTCGGTCTCTGGTCAGACCAAAGTTCCAGAATTGATGAGGCGACGCGATTTTTTCCCTTTTTTTTAAACTTGAATTGTACAGACAAGGTGGGTACTATTTTGCTTTTTTTGTGTCCTCTTATACATTGGTGTTCTCCATAATTTGCCTTGGTGCCCTCAATTATTTTCATTGATGCAATTTTCCTATTCCTTGGTGCTCCTTGGTAAAAAAAAAAATGAGGAGGTGCGGCAATAGAGGACGCTGTTGTAGCTTCCGCGTTAACAAACAAGGTTGACGCGCATGATTAAAATTGACGCGCCCGCTGACCAGAGACCGACTATGTTTTTTGGCTTATGCTGAATTTGAGGCTATTGATTTTTGCCCATTGTGCATGCACACGATGGGGGGGGGGGGGGGGGGGGGGGGGGGGGGGGGGGGCGGGGGGGGGAGCGGGGGGGGGAGGGCTGGATGTTACAGTAGGGGCTCCCAATTTTTATTATAAACGTGGTGACTAGCTAACACGACCCAAAACATCCAGTGGGGGCGATTGGGAGGTGACGATTTTTTTTTTTTTTAACAAGCAATGAGTTATCAATAGGCAAATATGTTGTCATAGCAACCAATCAAATTCGTCTGGAAACGCCAGCAAACCACCCTCCCCCACACACACGTCAGTAGCAAGTGTGTATTTGTCTGCAATCGGGGACTCCCTACTTTCCCTCTTTTATTTGTACTTTTTAGGAAGACCTCCCATATTTGTACACGAATCCAAACTGGGGACCTCTCGGGGATTGGGGACCTTATTGTCCTCTATTAATGCCCCTATTACACGCACTACCCCTCCCCCACACAAACTTGAAACATGGATACGCTGCAGTGAACGCCCCTGTCATGACAATAAACGTTCGGTTTGACAGAGGTATGAAGAATATACGTGGTATGCCAAAATTAGTTTAATGTTTATGCCAATACATGTAGTTTGCAAACAATACCAAGAAAGTACAGCACAACATTTACTAGAAGGTAGCTATTTTTAATAAAATATATGCATTTTTTTAAAATTAGAACTGCCATAATAAGTGAAACCGTCAGATAGACTGGTCAGAACGGAAGCCGAAATATTGAGAATATGGACAAAAAATCTTCGTAGAAAACGTCGGATACAAAGGTTAAACAGTATGTCGAGTTATCTAATGGTAAACATCTAAAATTATATAGCGCTAAAATCCGTGAAAATGACGCTCTAAGCGCTTCACACTGAATTCGCTCGTACCCCCCCCCCCGACGCTGGGATCGGCTGATTAATTCACGCTTTAATTGGATAGATTATACGTGACCCGTGACCTGTGACCTGCAAGTCATCACTGCCTCGATCCGACGCTGCAAGGAATTAAACGGCCGTTAAGACTGAGTCATCACTCTTTTATTCCCATTCATTAATGTTTTTTTCGTTGAAAAGCGTAAAAATGTAGGGAAATCTGTAAAATCTGTTTTGTACATTTTCGATTCCTGTCACTTGCTCAGACTCCGTTTCGAATTCACGAAGGGTCAATGATTTCATAATGTGACGCTCAAATTTGTCCACATGGTCCGCAATAAAAAAGAAATCACATCCAGTATTGAATGTGTACATTTCTATGAGAAAGTTTTCGGATAGCATTTGCGCGCATTGGCTAACTGCGGTCTTAAACAGCTGCAGCCAGATGTCTATAAACATAGTTCATGATACATTACCCAGAATACCACCCCACTTCCTTCACAAGATTCCGTGAAGCTCATCAGCGTTTCCCAGCGCCCTGTTTGCAGGGCAGGGTTACGAGCAAACACTGAGTAACCATTGGCAATGAACTAAACAAACTTTGAAAAATTGTTATAATAAAAAATACATTCCTATTACATTAAAAAAGGAAGCGAATTAAGCATCATTTGATACTTAAACAGCATGATAGCATTATAATAAGAGCTAAAAGTATTGCAGAATCATAATAACCGAAAAAAATCAACTAGAAATCAACTGCTAAAACTAAATTAATGACCCAAAAGATTAAAAATATAAATTTTAAGGCAAAAACACTAACCCAGATAGATTGACGCAAACAATCGAACAATAACGAATATAAACAACTAACAAACAAGAGACAAAACAGACAGCCAGACCAACAAACTAACCATACTCGTGTTATGTATGCCAAAACACGGGGACCAAGATATCAACCAACAGCCAAACAAATAAGCAAACATCATCAACAACAACAACAAACAACAACAACAACAACAACAACAACAACAGCAAAAATCCAACAACAACGTCAACAACGACAACAACGACAACAACTACATCAACGACAACACCAACAACAAAGAAAAACAAACAAACAGATAAACAAACAACAGTTAATCAACTTAACAACCCCGCATACAAAAACAAATGCACAATGGACAAAGTAACAAACAAACGACGGAAACCGCCCAACCAACAGACAAATTAAAATAGCAACAGGCAAAAAACCACCCTAATAACCTATCAGACAAATAACAATTAACACAAAAACAATACATAAAGTACACACTCATACCACATGATACCGAACAGAAATAAAATTTAACAGAAGGGACGCTGATGGCTATAAAGAACCCAAAATAATAGTAGCAGTCAATATTATTCTGGTCGTTAAAACTTCATTATTACGGTAAGTATGTATTTATTTTTGGTAAAATCCCGTAAAAACGTGCGATGATAAAGGTTTACCTGTTATCGAAGAAAACAGGTATTTGTAGAGAAGTTGTGACATTTTTAAAATTACTTTCTTTCAAATTTTGAAATGCTCTTTATTATTAACATTCATAATTTCACACTATTTCCAAGCATTGTGCATCACTTAAACATGATGAAAAGTTGATGTTTGAATACTGATGATTCTTTCCGTAACAACCTCAAAAAACCGGGTAATTATAACGGTGTTACGCCCCCAACCACCACCACCTCTACTACCCCCAAAAGAAACCATTCAAGCCGTCCAATTTACACCATATGCACAGTCACATGCAGGTTGTATTAGGCGAGGCAGCTAAAATCGTCTTATTTTTACAATGAAGTGACATTTAATTTAATTTCTGCAGGTTTCGATAACAACGGTACCCTAAGTTTGTATTCGAAATACATGGATCATCCAAACATTGAAAAGGCATGCAGACAAAATCCACGTGTTTTTAATGAACAGAAGGCACTCAATGCATTTTAAATCATTCTTACTGTCGCAGTTAAGCATCAACCTGTGTCAAAAATTTAATGTTCTTTAACTATACATATTTAACTTGACAAATAATTCAAGACACACCTTGAAATAAATTGTTGTATGTGTAGCTAAAAATAATACGATGTCGTCTTTTTGAAATAACTTGTAACTATTTATTTATTTATTTTATTTCTTTCTGGTATTGAAACCAAGGGTCCCTCAAAAGTGCCTTAAGCACTTTAGCCCGGAAGCCTGAAGAAACCTGTAGAGAAGACAATGAGAAAAAAATTACAGTTTTAGAGGTGGGAGGAAAAGCCCAGAGGAATATTTTGAGGAAAACCCACGGAATCAGGTAGGGACTGAAAACCCAATCCACATATTGGCCCGGCGGGATTCGAACCCGGGTCACAGCGGTGGAAGGCGAGGAAAGTACCGCTTTGATTAGCTGATGATTAGCTGATGATGCGGACAAATACCTGTATAGGTGTAATTCAGCGATTAGTTTTCTGCTTTGATGTGCAATTCTTCCTTATTATTTGACTTCAAAATCAAAATTTTCCCCATCTTCTAACATGTACTCATTAATTATTAATACCAAAAGCCCCAACAATATCTAAAACTAGATAGAACATCGTGTACAAGAAATTTTGACGGCACAACAACCCATAAAACCACTTAGTAGCAGGTGTTTTAAAGACTGCATTCAGATGCAAACTATCTTATGACAATATTAGATACTGAACGCCATGTTCTTTTGCATAACATTCTTAAAATACCAGCAGTAGGCATTCAAGGGAAAATACAACATTTGCAAAAAAAAAAAAAATAAAAAACCGAAATGATCAAAGGATCACGAAAAGTCTAGCTTACTGGATGATTGGGGAATGACAGTCCAAAGCATCCTGTAAATTCGTGGCTCCTGGTTTGCTGACATTTTCAGGAAAACTTGTATTTAAAAAAAATGGCTTATTTTTCTTCTTTTTCTATATTAAGTTATTCCGCAGTTTCTTTGCAAGTGATTACACAATTGTGATGAGGTACAAGCTAAGCCTGCTAGACTAATTCTGCGATTTTAAAATTCTCCCAATTGCTCGGATTCATCTTAAGCGGAGTCAGTGAACCGATTACAAGATCTTTATTTTTTGGTTTTCCAGCATCTCCAAACCCAAAATGTGAAGCAAGTCAGTTTAAAAATATTTGCTATAACATAGTAATCCACCAATCCATTTACTTCTGAAAAGTGCAGCAAAAGCAAATGTTGTACATTCCCTTTAATATACTGTACATGTATGAAACAGGTTGCAATGGTTGCGATTACAGCAACTCACTAACAAAAAAAGAAGATATTTTCTGTTTACTTGAAAAATTTGTCATAATTAACAGCCTCGTGGGAGTTTGTTTTCAAATTCCATTCAAACACACTTTAAAGAGTGAATCAATAAGAAAAGACCGAATTTAAAAAGTAATAAAACACAAAGTTGTAACGAGTCATTGATTTTTGTGACTCGAGTCGAGTTGGGTCACTTTAAAGAAGTGACTCGAGTCGAGTCGAGTCATTAGGTACAAAGGTCGAGTCGAGTCGAGTCGAATCAAATATTTAGCTCAAGTCAATTCGAGTCACGAATATTTGAACACTATATACCAAAATGTATAAAAGGAAGGCCATAAGTTTAGCTAGTGTTCGAATCCGAGAGCTTTATAAGAAATCGCCTAAAGCCAATGATGAAACAGCGAATTAGAAAATGTGTTTAAAAATTTGCTTCCTGGATAGTATTTTGGGCGTTCTAAAACCATAAGACGGGAGTCTGTGACACGTTGTATAATTATACATGACTGTTCTTTTCAAAGCAAAGTGAGCATAAATTTTGTACCGTAAGTCATTGCAAATACTTTTCGCAAAATGCTTTTATTTTTGGGACTCGAGTCTTATTAGCCTTGGCTCGAGCCGAGTCTTTTGATGAGGGACTTGAGTCGAGTCGAGTCATTTGCTCGCAGTGACTTGAGTCGAATCGAGTCATTTACCCTTAGGGACTCGAGTCGAGTCGAGCCACCAAAAATTGTGACTCGAGTCCGTCTCGAGTCGAGTCATTGACTCGAGTCATTACAACTCTGAAAAAAACCCACATTTTTAGCATCACCAAGTTATTTCATTGTGCCTACTACCTCCTACTGTAAATTAATGCTGAGTCTTGATATGCTGCGTCCTGATATACTGCATCCTGATATGCTGCGTCCTGATATACTACTAACACGTCTTCTCCTTATTCCTGACGTCATCTCTGTCAATGAAATCAATAATACAAACTGAAGTCAATTTAGATTAAGTGTCATTGAGTGAATATTACTTGCTCTCTAAAATGCACTTTTGTTGAATAATCAGGCAAAGAAAAAAAGCCAATAGATCTGAAGCGCAATGCATTTTATAGAGGGCGCACTTTAATTATTTACTGGTAGTGTATATAAGCGGCCGCGCGCTCAGCCTCGCTCTCTTTCTGTTGTGGCTGTAAACCGAGCGCGGTCTCGTTATGAGGGAGCCTCAAACTTTGCTTGAGTGTAATTGATAAATGATTCCTGCATCATAATCCAGATAATTAGGTAATCTCTGAGGTTATAAGGGAAGTGATTTAGTATAAGATCACGTAGGCGAGGCACCTAGGTAGGCCGAAATGGGAATGAGGAATAAATCCCCAAGGCTAAGGGAAGGCGCAAACCAGTGTCCAGTGTCCCATTCCTTCCTCGAGATATCCCTCGTCCGTCAGCCCAGTGAGTGGAGTGAGTGCGTGATAGGGTGTTGTTTTTGGTAGTCTGCTGCGGGACTGGCGGTAAATCTCCGCCGAAACGGGTCTGCGTACCCGACCGTAGAGGCTAGGACGTTCGCCGCTACTCGCCTGGGCAGTCGTCCGAGGCAGTACCGATACAGTATTATGTGTTATGGCCGATAGTATTATATGTCATGGTCTAGCGGTTGAGATAACCGGGCTCATGCTCTGGTGATTCAGAGGCAACAGTGGCGTGGGTTCGAGCCCGCCGGGTGGAAATTTGTGCCCTTTAGCAAGGCACTTTACCATTATTGCTTCGTCCCGGATGGGACGTATAGCCGTAGGTCCCGTGTGTTGTGTAATGCAATGCACGTAAAAGAACCCAGTAACACTTTTCACTAAGAGAAGGGGTTTGCTTCGGTGTTTTTGGTCTCCTGTTTAAACTCCCAAGTGGAGTATTTAGGAGAAGAACCAACCAAGAATCAAGTACTGAAATGTTTGCAGAGTGTTGTGACAGAGTTTTAAAAAAAAGACAGAGAGGGAAACAAGAGCTGCTTAGGATGAAGTGCCGAAAGAACTAAAAATGTTGAAACTGAGGAAAAGCTAACTAGCAGATTAGACGACACAGAAGCCCCGGTTGCATTGTTGAAGATGATGAACAATCCTGCTTGTCTCTGGATGACACAAATAATAAACATGAATAAAATATCAGGCTGAGCCCTTCACGATTAGAAGCTGGCTTCGTCTGAAGACGACATCAAGACTGGGACTTGAGAAGTTGACCATAATGCTGGAAAGCAATGGTATGGTTGCAATCTATGAGAACCATTAATATAAGGTCAAAGCAAGAACCAGCAAGCATAATAACTGGGAGTCTCACCTCGGAACTGCTGTGCCAGATCAAATCGTTTGGCCTTCCCCAAGGCGTCGGCTAAGATGCTTTCATCCAACCTCCCCCCTCGCTGCCTCCACTCCACAAGCATTGTAAAGATCTGATTAACCACGCAATTTCGCTTGTCTTCTTTAATCCTGAACAGGTTCTCACTAGTGCAGCCTAACTCTGTAGCCAGTGTCTCCCATTCCGGTCCCAATTTCTCGGCAAGCCGACGGAGGCGCTTCTGGTCATCTACTTCAGTCTGACACAAATGATTTATGTTTTAATTAGGTTTTGCATAAATGCGTCAAAAGCAAACCAAGTCACGAACGAACGAATTATTTCTCGATTCTGAATATTTTTTCAAGATTTAAGAGGCCCGACTACAAACAAAAAGGAAATTCATTCACAGCTTTGCACGCCTGGATGAACCACTAAAGTGAATTGCACTGTGATGTACAAAATGTCATTGCAATTGTGATGCTATAGTATTTGGTCAGAAGTATCATTGCTCCCTAAAATCACAAAATGTAAATTTCAGTTTGTTAACAACTTCTTTCTGCCAAAAGAATACTTTCTTCAAAGAGAATGGCTTTTACCAGTTGTTGTGATTGGAAACTTTGAGGATACGATCACATCTACCTTTTCATTTTTACTTGAGCCATAAAAAAACTTACACTAATTTGACACGGTATCGATCCGCTGACGTCACTGTTTGAACCAGGTGCAGATCGCAAAGGTATTTCAGAGACGCGTTGGACACTTCCGCTTGCTTCGGTTATTACTCCGGTTTTTTCCATGCCTGAAACAGTTAACAGAGGGATATTTACAGGAGAGCATCAATTTGGCTGAATCCCTACAGATGCTGAAGGAGGAGTTGAGGTTCTCTTGAATGACGGTAGACTGAATGAATGGATACAAACTATTGACACAATATTTCTCAAGGCTCATATTAATGCTTGCTTTTGGAAGACTTCCAGTGGCAGAAATTTGAGAGGACTTTTTTTGCCTTCCTCCCTTGTTTTGGCAAATCGTGTTAATGAACTCAACATTTGCCAGTCGTACCTGATGGTTGACCCTCTTCCCACGCACGGCGGACTTCATTCCTTACAATATCCACTATTTCACTCGCAAACTTCTCAATCAGATGCTGAACAGCTGGCTTGTCTGAAGTATTATCCGCTCGACAGCCTGCAAAGTAGACTTTGATCGTCTCCTTTGATGGACTTTCTTGACGAGCGATGTCGTTTGACCGAAGACCTTCCCCAAGTAGGTCCCGGGCAAGTTCCGTCCAGTTGTGGCTGTTTCTCGGTATCTAAGTGTTGGCAAAGTTTCTGAACCAATGCCTCTGAGAAGCCTCCGTAGTCGCCGTCCATTAGTCCGTGCACCCTCCTTGTAATTGCCGTTCTCACCTTTTCCTTGAGAAGGACGGACAAAAACATTCTTAAGGTTCGAATAACAGTCAAGATTTTTTTATACAAGATAATTTCGTTAGTTAATGTTGTATACCTCACAACAGCATTATATGGTTTGTCGGGGCTTGTTTCTCTATACAAAAGTTAATTTTCTGTTACAATTACCTTGCAAATCGAGCAAAGTTCTACAGACGTAACTAACAGAAAAGGAATATCAAAAAGGGCGATTACTTTTAAGCCCCTATACGTCTTGTACCAAATGTAAAATATGAGATATTTTGTTCGCAAATATTAATATTTCCCAGGATACGTTGACCAGCTCAGCCGGACTTAATTATGATTTTAAACAAACATTTATATTTCTTACTTCTGTGCAGGTTTTACTAGCTTCCTTGTGAGACGTTGCAATTTTCCCCTGCAAAATAATTTTCGAAAAAAAGGGGGAAACCTCTTTTAAAGTTTGATTTTTCACACCAAAACGTATCCAAACTGCTGTGATATTATCGAATGTGATATAATAGATTAAGACTGTAGTCGTTGTGTAATTTTTGTCACTCACTTGCTTTGGTCGGATCGACAATCGAATTCTATCTTCAGTCGAAGTTGTGTCGGATTCCGAGATACACTGGTATATGACTCCGTCAGCCCCAGGAAGCAGCTGCATTAGGTCACTCTCTGCACGAGGCAGTTGTCTTCTCATGTCAAAGGTCACAGAGTTCTTTGGGAACCGCCAAACTCTGGACTTGCTTATCTCTTGTTTCTAACAATGGGAAGAAAAAGACAATGAAGTCTCAATCTCTATCTTGGTTTCTTACAGCGTGGTTTCACATTAATGATCATGGAGTGCATACTATTATCGTTCACGGATGTGAAAGCGTTCCTGATGCTATGATGTTGAAAAGTATCGAAAAAGCTGTATGTTTGGATGTCAAAAGTGTTTCTATACTCGAATGATTCACAAGCTTTAAAACAAAATGGTTGGGCCTCATTACTCTTGCCCCAATGCCTGTATGACAGCTTTGATTTCTTGCGTGCAAACATCTGCTTGAAAGAGGAATGGCAAAACATCACTCCCTTCATCCGATTCATCTTTAAGAGAGCAATACCTGTGATGTATTCTCCTCCAATTCCCAGCCTGTCTTGAGGTTCTCAAGCGCAACGATCACACCTCCGTGACTGTGATGGACTAACATGTCTCTGTAAACATCCAACGGCTTGGATTCAAGTTCCTTCTCCATATCCAAAACTTTCTGAAAAGGGATAGTAGCAAACGACACGCAGCAGTTGTAAACGCAGAGAGTCATTTGGGAGTGACAGGATCAACGTAATCTACCAAATACGGTTTCTACCTACTTTGATATGACTTGTTTATGGCTGCATCTGATCGAGAATTTTGTTCTTTAAAAACGACACAAAAATGCCCTAAAAGTTCTTTTTCCGAAAGACATTTATTTAAGTGAAATTTCAGAGAATAACAGTCAAACACAGAAAATATAAATTGAAAAAGTAGTAATTTATAACAATAGCGAGTATTTCTTCACTGAGAAACAGCGGTTTTAGATTAAACACGGATGGTATAGAACCGCCGGTGTTAAACTTTAACAGCAGTGTTCCTATATCAGAAACTATCGGCGTTACCTGTACAGGTTTAGGTGTGTGGAGATAATATATTGTCATATTACCTGCTTAGCAACCGGGTCATCGTCCCAAGCGTGGATTCGCACGGCATACGAAGTATCAGATTCGGTACATGACCCTCCGAACGCGCCAACGTGCACCATTTTACTGCTGGTAGAGGACGGCTCGCCCACTAGAGCTGCTCCGGTAAAATGCTTCATCAGGAGAACGACCTTCTTGTTTTCAGTTGACACCACGATGCCATCTTCCTCGCCGTCGAGCGGATGCCAGGCCTTGTACGCCGCATCTTCGTCGCTGCAGATCTTGGTGTAAAGCATCCAACTGGAGTTCTCGCTAGCGTGATGCGGGAACTGCAGCACCACGCTGTCTAAAAACTTCAGACCTGGCGGGCCGCACTGGATCACGGGTGAGAGAGCAACCTGCGGAGGATGGATCCCGTCCACAGGTGGCGCATTGGGGTTGACATAGATGTACACCTGCTGTAGTGATTTTTTGGGAAGTGCGCCACGAGGGATGTACATGTGGACATTGTACTTGCCCAAGGACAGGCTTCCACCATCATGGTCGAAGTAACCGATTGCAATATACGGCAACTGAAAGGTGTTATCCATCAGTGTGTCTTCGCTGCATTCTTTGGCGAAGTTGTCGTGTTCGTCAAGGATCCTTTTTAGGAGTGTTGGCGGAGCGGAAGAGCTGCCTGTAAAAACAAAATCAGGATGAAAGTTTCACTTTAAAAAGTTGGTTAAACTCATTGCAAACCAACACGAAACTTGGAATGGGTGATTAATTGGGCTTTATTCATAAGTTTAATAGCATAAATTTTTGCTGCCAACGTCGTGTAAGATCCGAGAGCCTAAACTTAGATATTGAGAGAGAGAATCACAAACTGTTTTGTGGCTGTCATGACTTCTGACTGAGGGGTGACCTTTTGCCTTTATTGTAGATCAGTATGGAGCGCCTTAGGTGACAAACTTGGATGAATACTACATCCCTTTCCTCCTTGAATAAAAGTTGTGCTCGTGTAAAAATGGAATTTGGCGAATTTAAAGATGATGATTGAATAAAACAATGTCCAAATAAATTCTGAAATGTTTGAGTGTCGTTATTTTGACGTCTGTAGAGTATGCCTTATTTTCAGAATTAATGTTAACCAGATTACACTTTTAGCAGCCATTTTTAACTTAAGTTAACAACAATAAACAAAAACAAAATATGAGTATACATTTTCTCCGGTTTGGTACAAAACATGCAGGTGTCTATCTACAATCTTTAAGTGGCAAAGTCCTTGAGGTGTTCAGGTGGACGGCAGTTTTGTGGGGATTCCTGCGTGGTGCTGGTGCATGGATGGGGGTATGTGTGGTGGTGACCATGTCGTCGATGTCAGAATCTTCCTGCTGGGGTGGTGCTCTGTTTTGGATGCGTTTGTATCTCGAAATGTTGCGTGTGACTGTGTGAGAGCCGTGCTGAGCTGTCACCATCGATCCCTTCTTAGCAGTGACTGTGTAGGGGTGTCTGTGGGATTGTACGGCTTTGGCCTGGGACTTATGTGGGGTTTCATGGAGACGGGTGCGGAGTGGCCTGCCAAAGAGGAGTGTAGCAGGTGCAACTCCTGTTGTAGCATGGGGTGTTGCGCGGAGATGTTCTCCTGTTGGGAGATCACAAAAATCGATGCTGACTTCCAGCCATGGGCTGTCTGGGAGTGAAGACATGTTAAGCGGAGTCCTGGTGTCGTCAGGCGTAGTCAGCTGGCATGTAAGGCAGTCGCGAATTGTTTTTCGACGAGGGTGTCCATGCTGGGAAACCATACTTTTTCGCGAAGTAACTGTTTAGTCCTTGTCATGCTTTGGTGTCCCTCATGGGCAATGTCGACGATGCGTTGTGCGAGTGCCTGTGGAATCACGATGCGGTCTCCACGGAGCAGCAGATCGCGATCGGTTGTGGCTGTGAGTTCACCGCGTACCTTGTGTAGGCTCTTAAGTGTGGCAAGAGTCTGTTGGTTGTGGGGGTTCTTCAGGAGCGTGTCACAGATATGAGTGGTGAGCGCATCAATGGCTGACTGACGAACTGGGTCTTCGCGAGTGGCGGTGCGGATTGTGTTAAAAGTGACAGACTTGGGTACAGCGTTTGCGGATATGAAGCTGACGTGTTCTTCCGCAAGGCGTTGTTCTCTGCTGGTGGTTTGCGGATGTTCGTGGGGGTGTCGCGACATGTAGTCGGCAGGGTTCAACTTTCCCTGCTAATACTTGACGGTGAAGTTGTACTCTTGCAACTTTAGCAACCAGCGTTCAATGCGGGTCGGTGCGTTACTGTGCGGTTGTTGAACATTGGGACCAACGGTTTGTGATCCGTGATGACGACGAAGTTGCTGCCATAGAGATACAGGTGGAAGTGAAATATCGCCCATGTGATAGCTAGGGCCTCACGTTCCGTTTGGGAATATCTCTGTTCGACTGGTGTCAGTGATCTGCTCGTGAGAGCAACGATCAACAGTTCGTCCTTGTCATTGCGTTGGGCGAGGATATCAGCTAGGCCAACTGGGCTGGCATCAACTACGAGTTCAGTTTTTTTGCTAGGATCGTAGTATGCCATTGTACAGCAATGTGCGACTCGTTCGTGGATTTGGCAGAGTGCTTGCTGATGTTCGGGTCCCCATTGCCAGGGTGTGTCTTTCTTTGTCAACTCGCGCAAGGGTGCGGAAACCGTGGCAAGGTCAGGTATGAACCGGCTACAGTACGTGACCATTCCAAGGAAGCTGCGTACTTCGCTTGCGTTGGTAGGGTCAGACACATTTTGGATTGCATCTACTTTCCTCTTGTCGGGGGAGATGCCGGTGGAGCTGAATACATGTCCGAAGTATTCAACGCGTGATTTGCCGAAGCGACACTTGTCCTTGTTCAGAGTCAGGTTACATTCGCGAAGGCGTTGCAGACTGGCTGCGAGGCGTGCGTCGTGTTCCTGTTGTGTGCAGCCAAACACTAAGATGTCATCGCTGATGCCGAGTGTGACTGCGAGGCCGCGGAGCGCAGAGGAGATGGCGTTCTGGAAAACTTCGGGCTGCAGAGCAAACACCGAAGTTTAAACGCTTGTAACGGAATAGGCCTTTGTGTGTTGAAAACACAGTCAGATGGCGAGACTCGGGGGCTAGCTCTACTTGATGGTAACCCGCGTTTAGGTCAAGTTTACCGAAGACGGTGGATCCGTTGACCTGGGCAAGGATGTCGTCGATGGTCGGTGTAATGTGACGCTCGCGCTTGATGGCGGTGTTAACATTTCGCATATCCACACACGTAGAGTAGATGACGTAGAGAGCGGACGCTGTTTGGAAGCTGATCAGTGTGTCCCCAGTTGTTTTGATGACAAAGAACGTGGAGTGCATGTGCGAGGTTTTGTAGGCAACGGTGGTGTTGAATGTGCCCACAATCTCTAGGGGTGTTGTACTGCCATACGCGAACACTTTTGCTGCTGCGTCCTTACACAGTGGTGGGTTGGAGGACAGTTTGTTGTACACGGCCAGGCACATCACGTTAACCGAGGCTCCTGTGTCAATGATGGCTGGCAATTGCGTTGTTTGGTCGACAGTTATGGTCACAACTGGGTGTTTGGAGTTCGGTGTTGATGATAAACCGAACACATAGTCATCATCAGAGCTGCTTGAGCTGACAGTGTGGTCAACGGCGTGCACTTTTGCTTTGTTGTGCTGTGGCTTGTGTGACATTCCACGACTGAGACAATGTTTGGCGAAGTGATTGAGTTTGCCACACGAGTGGCACGTCACACCTTTGGCTGGGCATTGTTGCTTGTGAGGAAATGTACTTCCGCAGTTCCGACAGGGTACAGAGTGTCTGGGTTTTGGGGCATGTGGAGCCTTGCTCGACTCGCGATTTCGCGTGTGGGACTTCGTAGTAGTCGCGCGGTTGGTTGTGTCGCGGCTTGGTTGTGTGTGTTGTTCCAAGCCCTTGGCTTGCACCTCAGACAGTTCGTAAGTTCTAGCAGTCGTTAGAAGCTTTACGAGGGTTAGCTCAGATTCACGGAGGGCATAGCGTCTCAACTTTGACGATTTACAGCCATGGATAATCTGAGATTTCACTTCGGTGTCCTTGTCGTGGAACTCACAGGTTTTGGCTAGCTGTTGGAGGCGGTTTGCATAGTCTGCGACAGTTTCATTGTCCAACTGTTTGGCCTCACGAAAGACAAATCGCTCATATTAGATGTTCTTGCGAGGCTCAAAGTACTTGGTGATTGCATCTTTGAATGCAACAAACAGATTCTCCAGCCTGTTGACATATTTCCGCCACCGTACGCCGGCAGAGGAAGGCTCTACAAGAGGTTAGAAGGCTGGAAAGGACGGCAGGTTTGTAGCGGACATTTTGATTGCAAAGGTTCGGCGATGATGCGTACGGTAAACAATGTCCGGCAGCGAGTACTACACGTACACGATGCGTTGTGTGTATAGCCAATGCCACGGTACATGTACACGTGCGGTATGTGTACACGAAAACGTTTCACTAACTCTGATTTTCCACGCGGAAATGCACAGTCTTGTTCTCGAAATCGGCGGTCAAAACCAACTTTACGGTGTTGCTGGGTTCCTCGGCGTTGCTGAAGATCCCGTGCTCGTCGCCAATTGTAAGGTTGGCGACGAGCCTAAACTTAGATATTGAGAGAGAGAATCACACACTGTTTTGTGGCTGTCATGACTTCCGACTGAGGGGTGACCTTTTGCCTTTATTGTTGATCAGTATGGAGCGCCTTAGGTGACAAACTTGGATTAATGAATACTACACGTTGCACCAAGTAGTTTGAGCGAGGTAGCTAGGGGGGGGGGGAGGGAAACATCCTTAAATCGTCGCCCGCCCCCAGGTCGCACCACATGAAATTATGCAATCGGAGAAAGTCATGTAGCCATTATTAGTGGAATTAACAAAACGTGACAAGTGGCAAGTGCTAATATCTTAGTTTTAAACAGTAATTGAGCTTTGGTCACTATTATCCCAATATGGTTTATTTCTACCCACCTTGGCAATTACTTGCTCCGCCAGGAGCGGGCTGTAACACTGGTGATATCTCCACTGGAGGAATTTTACAGCTGGCTTCCTGAAGTAGTTGTACAGACAAAAAATGAGTAGGCCTATACGTTTGCTGGTGTTGTATTCGAGAATCCAAAATTATATGATTAATTAACAAAGAAGGTATGCATCAGCAAATGTAGGCCTGAATTAAATCGGCAACTTCTGTACAGCAGTATAGTAAAGCACATTCTCAATGAAAAGCGTTAGAAAAAGTGGATACTCTGGAACTAGTGTTTTGAAATATGTAAACTTTCAGCTAAAAAAGCTATTTCAGTTCGGCACAAAAGAAATAGAAAAACCAAAAAATTGTCTGCATTTCAGCATCGATTTGCTGATGACTCTTCCCCGCAAAAGTTCTTGGACCTGCCCCTGTACACTTCTTAATTAATTACTCAAATAACTGACAATTGTTTGGGGCCGTAACCCCTATGATCTGCCATTGCCGCTTCATAGTGGAACATTGTCATTAATGCATCGTTTCAAAGGACTGAGTTATGGGAAATATTTGCCATGCATAAACAACCCACATTCACTGACCCGTAAAAAGTACTAACCGTGTCATTCCAAAAAAGAGGAAGACTCTGATGCCCTCAGGGATCATATAGACCTAACGCTATGAGAAAATATCCGCCAATTGTGGCGAAAACGTGAACCAAAATTGCGAACACCAAAGATACAAAATATAGCGAACTTATACACTTACCATTTTTGATGACATAATCTTTTGAAAAGTACCATGCAATGAAATAAAACAAAATTTAAATAACATTAATTGAAACGGCATTGTGATACAATCATGTGTCGAATAAAACAACTATGCTGGGAACAAGTAGCATGGTTTTACTTTGAACGGAATAGAAATGGAATTTTGACTCAACTAGTTAGCTTCCTGAGCCACTTCGTGTGTGACGAGAAAACAACTTTAGAATTAATGCGAATTGCAGACTTACCCGGATAGGCGAAATCGACTCATTAATCTGTATGGAATGAGAATAGATGAGAGAATGACATTCATTGAATCAACATACCAAATCAATCGCGTTCCAAAATACAGCAACATCGAGAAGGAAACATGTCATGGGATTAAATAATTGTTTGATCCGTAGACTTTTATTGGAACGGAATTCTAACTAAATCAGACGTTGCGTGGAATTTGGCTTGTAGTAACGTAAC